>NC_087203.1:37598507-37776007 GCF_015104395.2 Macrobrachium nipponense
AATGAAATACTCCATTTTCATAACAAAGGGCCTATACATATATGTATGGTGTGTATGTATAATTTTTTTTATTCTTGTTTGCACACTCAAAATGCGAAGCTATGGATATCAGTTTTTACCATAGTTTTAAAATCACCTTTATTTGATTTTAATTTATAAATTCATCACCATGAATATTCATCTCAAACCAAATTCATTACAGCGCTGAATAATCCATTGGATTCCAGTGCTTGGCTTCGAGCCTAAATCTCATATTCCATTGCATAACAAGGGACCAAATGCTTTTTTTTTCAGTCGTTAACCCTTTCCTATTATGCACCACTAGAAAATTAAAGCTCCGTCGGTAAGTAGTACCCTCAGTGCATCTCACGTGGTGCACTGTAGGCATTACTTAAGGGTCTTTGCAGCGTCCCTTCGGCCCCTTCCTGCAACCCCTTTCATTTCTCGTGTTGTAAACTTCCGCTCACATTTTCTTCCGTCTGACTTTCTACTCTCTCTAGCAGTTGTTTCATTGTGCATCTGCGAGGTTTTTTCCTGTTACATCTTTCAGACCTTCGTAACAATTCAATTATTTTAGCGCTGAATGACCTCATAGGTCCCAGCGCTTGGCCTTTGGCCTAAATTTCATATTCTATCCAAGCCTGCTGGAAAATGAAAGACACTTTAATCTATAAAATAACATGAAAAGATATGTTCTAATCACATGACCCTGCTCTGCTTTGTAGCAATACATCTACGTGGCATAAGGATTTACCATTCGAAAAGAAAATCCCTTTTAACTGGGGCCTCTGGAAGAGGTTAGTACTGTCAGTGCGCCTCGTCTGATGTGTAAGGAAAGCGCCTTTTCTATATTCTTATTGCATCTCGTCATCAAGCCGCGTTGTTTCTTTACCCATTCTGTAGAGCATTTTACGCCCTTTCTTTTGATGTATATACTATGTCGGGAATCCATTCCCTCTGTGTAATATTATTCATGTCTTTTCGTCTGTGAAGAAACACATTCACAGCGGGGACCCTGTCCCTTTTCGTTCATGTTTGTTCGTGCGTGCGTTACGGACACTACGTCTCCGTCCGCGCCCCAGTTCGTCTGTAATGAATTATTATGGGCTGCTCGGTGACCAAGAGCCCGTGCTGACACAAGGTCAGCTTAATCAAAAACTACACAATAAATTAGCACCCAGCTACCAGTCTTGCTCTTTGGTCCCCACAGGTGCAGTGTATGTATTACTAAAGGGTGTTTCTGTCGTCCCTTCGACTCCCAGCTGCATCAATTTTAGCCTTTTACTTGACCTGCGTTCTTGCTTCCTTTATTTTCTGGAATGTTCTTGCTGTCCAACCACTTCAACTCACTTTTTTTTCCATTGTCGTAAGCGGTGAATGGCGGGAAGCGTTCCCGTGTGCCGAATGCAGTTGCCAACTGTAGGGTAATTGCCCTACGCGTAGGGTAATATGGGCAAAATCTTAGACAGCGGGGCAATATTTTCAAGCGTAGGGTAATTTCAACAAGGTAGGTTTAGATCAATATGCTTATTAGTATTCATGATATTGCATATAAACTTACTCTAAAGATTTATTTATTATCATAGCCGCAGAATGTTCGGTCTTTTTCAGTTATGTAGGGTAATTTCTCGTCTCCTGTAGGGGGCGTAGGGTTAGAGGGGTTGGCATCACTGCAGGGTAGCCTACTAAGTTACTAACTCTGGTCCTGTTTTCGTTTGCAGCGAGATTATGCGAATTGACTATCTATCTTCAGGCGATTACTTTGCGATAGTCTCCGCTCTGCCAACGTGGAATCAGAGGAATTTGTTTCTGGTGATTAGAAATTAATTTCTCGATATAATGTGGTTCGGATTCCACAATAAGCTGTAGGTCCCGCTGCTAGGTAACCAATTGGTTCCTAGCTACGTAAAAATATTTAATCCTTCGGGTTAGCCATAGGAAAGCTGTTAATCAGCTCAGTGGTTTGGTTAAACTAAGATATACTTACCTTTTACTTTGCGATTGTCAAAATAAAACAGGGAATGTCCTGAGAGGTTTAGAAAATAAATGAATAATTTAAGTAAAATGGTGTGGCAGTGATTGTGGCCATCTTGCCACAGTGAGGAGAACGCAAATATGTTTTTATGGTGAAGAACCTGTGGCGTTCCGTGCTGTGGACCATCATTGGAAAAATATTGAAATTATAGTGGGAATCAAGTTATTATATGCATAGTTATTTCTGCTGAAATTAATTGGCTTTTACATTAAGTGCGTGTATTTATTTATTAATTTCAACTGCAAATAAATTTAATATTGTTGTTAGTGTACCATTCTTTATTCCAAACCTTTCTCGCTTCGGGAGAGGAAAGTGTACTACGGCAGAATGTAGTTACTACCGCTGGGTTACTGTCAGACTTTTCTTGTTCTTCTTTCCTTCCTTAAGTAAGGCATCTTTTATACGCATGTTAAGGCTTTGAGCATAATTATAATTTAAAATGTTCTAGTGCAATTGGGCACAATTAAGTGTCTGTTACCCAAGAATTTAGTTTTAGAATGTGATTATTAGCCCATGAACTTTTACTATTCTGAAAGTCTCCGCCGTGATCTTTTATATTTTGGTCTCACATACCATCTCCTGGTCAGGATGATTAGAATGGAATGGAATGTAGAGTTTAGGCCACAGGCCAAGCAAGCGCCTCAGTGGCGTGGTTGGTTTGGTGTTTGCTTCTCACCTCGGTGGTCGCGGGTTCGAGATGTGTATTTCTGGTGATAGAAGTTCACTCTCGACGTGGTTCGGAAGTCACGTAAAGCTGTTGGTCCCGTTGCTGAATAACCACTGGTTCCATGCAACGTAAAAGCACCATACAAATAAACAAAGGCCAAGCACTGGGATCTATGACGTCATTCAGCGCTGTAGAGGAAATTGAAAATAGGCAGGTTCGAAGAGGGTAGATAGCAAAATGGAAGAAAGGCAATAAGAATAGGGGTACAGTAAAAAGGAATGGAAGCGATTGTAGCTAGGGGCTGAAGGAAAGTTGCAGAAAACCTTTAGTACTGGCCACGAGGTGCACTGATGGCTGTTTGTTTGTTTGTATGGGGCTTTTACGTTGCATGGGACCAGTGGTTATTCAGCAACGGGACCAACGGCTTTACGTGACTTCCTAAACACGTCGAGAGTGAACTTCTATCACCAGAAATACACATCTCTCACTCCTCTATGGAATGGCCGAGAATCGAACCCACGACCACCGAGGTGGGACGCTATACTATACCAACCACGCCGCTGAGGTGTTGCACTGATGGCTGGTCAGGATGAAATACAAGGAAAAACCCATCAGATGTTTAAGCCTGTAGAGAAAGAACCTGTCGTAAATGGTGAATGACGATTAACATTGCAATTTTCGTAATATACAGAGATCTCTCTTGATCATCTGAAATATGGTTACTGTTATCAACATTTTTCTCTTGTATGATATAGATAGACGTTTCTTGTGTACAATATTTCCTTGGTGTTTGTTGTACAAAACTGAAGAGGTTAGCCTTATCCATTTTGGGAACAGAATATCCGAACCAACTTTGTTCCAGGTATAATCATTAAATGTATTATGGTTGTATTAGCTTTAAAATTTTGTGGTTTTAGTAATTTTTAGCCATTCATGGGGCTACATTAGAGGATGTGTTCCTATTTCATATTCTAATGTCTCTTGCATTATTATTGAAGAATAAAACCGAGCCCTTTATTAAATTTGCACTGCAGTTGCCTGTTCACCATCTCTTATGTAGATTATCAGCATATATCGAAGTTATCAAGGATACTCTTGCCTTACTTAGGGATCTCCCACACAAATATGATTCTTAATACAATACCTTAAGCCTATTATGATTAAAATAATAGTAAGTAATATAACTGGATAATTGAAGCCTCCATCCAGTAAGGGATATTTTACTTGTCCTCTAAATACTGCTATAGGACTGGAACATAAAATTTAAACCAAAGGCCAAGTGTTGGAATCTATGAGGTCATTCACTACTGAAAATAATGTTGAAGCAACTGTTAGGAAAGGGTGAAAAGTAAGATGGAAGAAAGAGAACATGAAGGGAAGCTTAGTAAAAGGAATGAAACAAGTTGCAGTTAGGGGATGAAGGGATTCTACAGAGAACCTTAAGTACTATATTAGAACTTAATCCAAACTTCACAGGAAAAACAATTATTGAATACAAGTATATTCTCTTTCTAATTTTATAAAGTTGATTAATTTCAATTCTACATCCAAAATAAGGATATCTAAAATAAGAATCCCCAAAATACATTTATTAATATACATACAGACTAATTAACAAGATAATCATCAAAGTAAGAAAAAACATCTACTTACATAGTATTCCTATAAATCTACATGTGTACTTACATACAAATATACATTTCTGGATTTTTCTGCTTTATTCAGTAATCTAAAAATCGATGGTTAAAATGGAGTTCGCGTAAATCTACTTTTGAATTATATTTATAAATATAGTAATGGGAAAAACACACCGTACACTTCTATGCTGCAACAGGTCAAACGCAACGTCACACTTTCAAACTTGTAACTCAAAATACTTGTAGTACTTCCATAGTCTTTATGTAAAAATAAATATGGTATGTTAAAATCTCAAAAACAATACTATATTATTACAAATAACATTCAAATAAACTTTAACCACCATCCACTGATTCATCAAATTACTGGGCAATCATTAAAATGATACTGATTTACCAAATTACTGGACAAAAGATACTGATTCACCAAATTACTGGACAAAAGATACTGATTCACCAAACTACTGGACAATCATTAAAAAGACATCCTTACCGAGTAATTGTGTTATATTTGAGAAGTATGATCTGTAATTAGCATAATGATTTTAATTAAGCTTAAGCTGTCAGTTTAAAAATTCAACTAGTAATGATTTACATAATGCTTACATTGTTTAAAAAATCAGCAAAATAAAACATGCATAACACTCAATACTAAATATCATTACTTGATTTGTTCACATGCGATTAAACTCTAAAGGGTTAGGTTCAGAAATGTTAAAAATAAAATATTTGTACTCCACAAACTTTCATATTTTCTTTTCAAATGTTAAAGTTTGTGGTGTACAAACATTTAACATTTCTGAACATTTTTGTCTGTATTGAACACATACGTAGAAGTATATTTACTTGAAGTGTTAGTTATGTCCAGTGAATGGTAAACACCTTGGATCAGCAACTGATTTTAGAAATGATAATACAGGTACTATATGTAAAGAGACTGCTATCCAATATTCATATCCCCTGTTATTTGCACATGATATTTTCTTGTATGTATTTGTGCATCCGAATATACAGTACACTATCATATTCATACAATATGTGCATATAAGGTATAATATCTATATTTTGCAAGTTTCTCATAAAGAAGTCTTACATGGTCACTGAGTGAGATTTCTTTCTTATATGTCTCCTGAACTAAAACAGGCAGATGGGAGACAAGTGTCACTCATGATCAGATAAGATTTCCTTATGAGAAACTGGAAAATATAGATATTACCTCTTGCATGCATACATATTAGGTTGAACAGCTTGGTGGGAAGAGACCAAATAGTAGAATGGGATGAAAGGTAAAAAGACAGAAATTATGCAGCAGAATTAAAAAGGAATTGCAAAACATAGTGAGTACCACTCAAGGTGCACAGCAGAAGGCATGCTGCAGGTGGTATTCCCAAGGGGGCAAATTAGGTATTTCCTTTGGGGCACATTGGTAACCAGGTCTAAGTGAAGTCATGCCTTCATTCAACTTTCAACTAGCAATTGTAAATGCAAGAATGGAGTAGTATTTGTTTACTATTAATAGCTCGAACTGGTAGAAAAAATGCTATGATGAAACATTATAGAGTTGGTCATCTTGGGCTGGTTAGAATCTGGATAAACTAATCCTTTATAATAATAATATAATAATAATAATAGAATGCTGGCAAATCAATAGTACAGTACGGTAATGAGCCTAAAGGAAACTCTGCTTTCCAAGTTAAGATGCAGCATGTATTTCTCTTCAATTTTTGCTAGGAGACAAAAAATAATGCAATGGATGGCAACTAAGGCTTACCTACTATGGGTTTCAGAGACAGTGCAAGGACGTTTTTTGGTAATAACTCGGTAACGAACAATCGTATTAGAACGAGATTTTGCTGTAGTGTGTTACACCAAGTCCCGTAATTTATAAGGGTATCACGAATCACTAATTGTAAAGAATAAAGACACTTGTCCCTGTACCAAGAGGCAAAAACTCCATTAGCCAGCAATGGATACGAACACAACAGTAAAAAGCTCCGCCTACCCTCTCCCCCACCTCCACCGCCATCCCTGTCCTTCGTCCTTCCCTTCTCTCTCTCTTAAAGTTGCTTCAGTCAACTTATTTTGTATGATTTTTCTATCTATCTATATGTCTGTCTATCTATCTACCTAATAATATACATTGTTGTATATAGCTAACGATCCAGTCAGTCGTTAGCTGCCAGTTGACCGATTTATTTACTCATTGAACTGCTCATCTGTTGTGTGTGTGTGTGTGTATGGTAGTGGTACCTACTGTAAATGGTTATTAGAGTGAGAGATATCTGAATGTATAGTGGAGCAGTAAAATGATAGACAATATGATTTATGGTAAAGCGACAGTTATATGTGCATCAGTATAATCGAAGTTTTGACTCTAAGGAATGTCTGATAGAAAGGTTCAATTTTTATTTGTAACACAGAGTAACTATAACTAGTTACCTATTCAAACCAATCTGAAGGCTAAAAAGAGTTGAAAAGTTGCATGACAAACGAATTTCTGCAACCATGCCGACAGTTAAATTCCGTGGTGGCCATATCTTCTTCACCTTCGTAATATAAGTACTATATTGCTGATACCCTGAGTCCACATGAGGATTACGAAGAAGGTAACCAAACACAAGTATAACAGTTGCTTTAACATTAATCATGGTGTCTATCATTTTAATGCTCCACCATACATTCAGATATCTCTCACTCTAATAACCATTTACAGTAGGTACCACTACCACAGAGACCACAGAGAGGAGAGAGGAGAGAGAGAGAGAGAGAGAGAGAGAGAGAGAGAGAGAGAGAGGAGAGAGAAGAGAGAGAGAGAGAGAGAGAGAGAGAGAGAGAGAGAGAGAGAGAGAGAGGGGTTAAATGCATAAATAAATCAGTCGACTGGCAGCTAACAACCGACTGGATCGTTAGATATATACAACAATGTATATTATTAGATAGATAGATAGATAGATAGATTGAGATATAGAAAAATCATACAAAATAAGTTTACTGAAGCAACTTTCAGAGAGAGAAGGGAAGAGAGAGAGGAAGGGAATAAAGAAGGAATGGGGGCGGCGGTGAGGTGAGGGTAGGCAGGGCTTTTTACTGTTGTGTTCGTATCCATTTCTGGCTAATGGAGTTTTTGCCTCTTGGTACAAGGACAAGTGTCTATATTCTTTATAATTAGTGATTCACGATATCCTTATAAATTACGACACTGGGTATAATACACTATGGCAAAATCTCGTTCTGATACGAGTGTTCGTTAAGAGTTATTGCCAAAAAACGTGCTTGCAAGGTCTCTGAAGCCCATAGTAATAAAGGTTTATGGAAGTAATAATTTAGCTATATTAAGAAGTTTCACAATATCTCCATTAAAATAACAAATATCAGCTTGAATTTTCACTTTTCACTTGTATTAAGTCAATGTTAATGTAATTTTCTTCCCACTCATCTTTCTCACATACTTCCTCTTTTACAACTGAAGGTCTGATTTCTTTTTCACTCTCTTCATGCGTCCATTTCCAATTACGTGTGTCTTTAGCAGTTTCATCACCTGTATCCTCAGGACTATCATTTAGAGTCGACTGTCCCACTTCTAAGCCATCTTCTCTATTTAAATGCTCTGAATGACTCTCCTCAAATCCTCCGTCTGAATCATTGTTAGATTGTTCGGAATCATCTTGCAACGTTTCAGAATCATTATCAGTGCTGCGATGTTGGGCTGCATAACCACGTTTAGAATGTAACTTCTCATGTTTTTTGACACCAGCTCTCCTTGTAAAAGACTTTTCGCAAACAGAACACTTGTATGGTTTCACATCAGAATGGGTAAGGCGATGATTTTGGAGGCTTCTTAAGTGCTTGAAACACTTGCCACAGGCCTCACAAACAAAGGACCTATTTTCACTATGGACAACCAAATGCTTTTTCATGTCACCACTTTGAGCAAACAATTTCCCACATTCAGGACAGGGAAAATTTTTCTCACCTGTATGAATCATCATGTGAGTTTTCAACAAATCTTTACGAAGAAAATGTTTACCACACTCGCTGCATTGGAATTTTTTCTCACCAATGTGAATTAGCATGTGTGTTTTACGTGAACTTGTATTTTTAAAGACTTTTTGACAAATATCACAATGTAGTTGCCTATGACAAACCATGTGAGACTTTAACAGGCCTGCAGTTGGAAATGATTCTTCGCAATGTGAGCATTCAAATGGTTTCAAATCAGAATGTATCTGCATGTGTCTTCCGAGAGAGCTTTTACGTTTAAACCACTTCTTGCAAACTGAACATTCAAATTTTTTCTTACCTGTATGATTCAACATGTGATCTTCAAGGCTACTGTTTCGGGTAAATGACTTGCCACACTCAGGACATTCAAAAGAGTTCTCACCAGAATGCCTGGCCAAATGTCTTGTTAAAGAACTCTTCTGACTAAATGTACTACCACATATAGGACAAATAAAAGGCTTCTCTCCTGTGTGAACTACTGTGTGAATCCTTAGGTCATTTGAAAATGCAAAAGTTTTCTCACAAATTTCACACTTGAATTGCTTTTGGCCTGTGTGTTCGAGTTTGTGACGCCTGAGGGTGCTCTTCAGACGGAATTTTTTACCACACACTGAACAACCATGAGGTTTCTCTCCAGAATGAATTAACATGTGCTCATTAAGATATCTTATTCGAGCAAACAGTTTACCACACACTGAGCATTCATAAACCTTTTCGTTGGAATGTGCACAAGTGTGGCTTTCAAGGGAGTCCTGTTCCGGGAAGGCCTTCCCACATAGAGAGCACTGAAATGGCACATCGGGGTTTTCTTCAAAGATTGCCTCACATTCTACCAGCTCCATCTTTAAAATTTAAAAAATTTAGTATTTAATCTATGCAGAAAATACTATGAATTACTCTTTTTAAGTACAGTAAATTACAAAAAATCCTCACTCAAACTACATAGCAACAAAGACATGCTCACTATTTGTAAATGACCATCTTAACAAGTATCCCAGCATTATCACTGGTATTAACCACCTAGCATTATCTCTGGTATTAGCCAGCTTTACAAATTTACAACTGCTAAAGGTTAATATACGCAAGTAACTGTCGTTGCATTAATGAAACAGAACTGGATAACCAAACACATCCTATAACAATATATAATAAATTCAAAACATTCCGAGTTAAATGTAGTAATGGTATATTATATATAAGAAACGACTGAAGATATACAAATCCATTATTTTTCTATACAATAATATTATGGATGACCAATAAACAATACATACTTAAACTTTCCATAAACTAAATAGTACGCAACATACTAAACAATCTAAAAGTAATTTGCAAATAACAATTAAGTGACATGACGAATGACTAATGATGCATGGAAATAAGTGCACACAATTCAAAGGAATTTCTGTAAGCACTCTTTATCACTTTTACAGCATTACAACACTACTGTTAATCCCTTTTTTTTTTACAATGGCAAATGCAACAGAAAGGAACCCTTATAGAAATATTGCCTTTATCACATCTTCAGTGTTCCACTAACACACACCTGAAAAGATACAGAAAAATTAATTACTACTATCCACAAGGTACATGAGGATGAATTTCACTATATATTTAGCTATCATTACAGTAATGGTAATTCTGGCTTTTAAAAGAATCTTTTGAAAATCCAACATATAAAAAATTTAACGCCTGAGTTTCCAGGCGTGGTATAGTACTGTTGTAATTCCTTGATGAGGAATTACAACAGTGACCTGTTAGGTATTTTTACTTTCAAGACTTAAAAGTGTCTTACATACTCAGGAACTGTATTTCAAAAATACAAAGTTCAGGTAAATACAAGAGTAACTAAGACATGAAACTTTATATTGGTATATGAATGAACAAAGATAAAAATCTTAATGCAAAAATTACTCAAAACTATATAAAGACATAAAAGAACTAAATTTTAACATTTCATAAACACAAACCATTGCTTCCCAAATATCTTTATAGTCATTAACCTTAGTTGATAAACCAATCACATTTGTTTAAACTTTCTCATTGGCTAATTAAAACAAGTGAATGGCCTTGCTGTCACTATTGTTTTTACTGTATGCAGTACAGTATGTACTTTGAATAGCATTAAATGAGTGATGAGGCTGAAGGTCTTATTACTAAATCATGTTTCTGTACTGTCAAGAGGTTATCCAAAAGGTTTACTCTTGAATGAGGGGTGAAAATCAGAGCAGTGTACGTAGTTCAAAAAGCTGCACGGGTAAATGCAAAAATCCAAAGGAAATGGATAAAAATTAAAAGGCAAAAACCATTAAAGCTGGAGCTGAATAGATGCTTCAAAGACCCTTCAATACATCCTAAAGGTGTTATGTAAGGCCTATAGTTAAGGCAGGCTCACAAAATCCTCCAGCTACTACCTGCAAGGCTGCTAGAAAAGGGACACTTAGATGATATTTTGAGTTTATTCAGTAAAAATAGAGGTTTAAAAGTCCACGTTATTTGGGTTCAAACAACATTATTGGTAGTTCTGTAGTATGGTCACACTGTATTTACAGTACACAGCACAATCAGAGGCCAGTGACAACCAGGAAGCTCCTACAGAACAAATTGAATATAAAAAATGTGCATAATATATAGATAACCACACCAGGCTTCTTATTTCCCTTAACTCTATACCAAACTTATGGGCTGTCTTTGGGCAAGGGCCCCTTATTTCATAAGGCTGACAATTTAACCGACCAACTGTTCCACAGCTTTACTACCGAGGAAAGAAAAGGACCTCAGGTGATGGGTAACGTGATATTGTGGTACTTCTTTAAGATAATGATGCTGATGGTCTATAAGCCTAGTAACCCTCACCAACTTGAGATGTTCAGGTGCTAGTAGAGTGATAAGAACTAACCAGTGAATAAAAGTTCCAGATTAGTGGTCAAATGAAAAGTTCTCCAGAAATATTTCACATCAGGTAGTATAAATCATCCAAAGTCATTTGCCAGAAAATCACGTCACATTTAACAGACAGCACAAAGTGAATATGTCTGTCAAGTGTAATCATGCTAGACACATACTTCTGATTATGGCCAAGTGTGTAGCCACAACCATCCTGTTGCTCTTCTCAAGGCTCCTGATAAGTACACATTGCCTATT
The DNA here is from genome assembly GCF_015104395.2 of Macrobrachium nipponense. Classification (NCBI taxonomy): domain Eukaryota; kingdom Metazoa; phylum Arthropoda; class Malacostraca; order Decapoda; family Palaemonidae; genus Macrobrachium; species Macrobrachium nipponense. Next base: position 37,609,993 of record NC_087203.1, read on the forward strand.
CATTCTGACTGCTATCCTCAAAACTCCTGAAAGAGATTAGTCACCTGAATAAGAATAGAATATCGAATTTAGGCCAAAGGGCAAGTCCTGTGACCTATGAGATCATTCAGCACTGAAAGGGAAATTGACAGAACTCAGAACTTATGAGTAACCAGCTACAGAACATCTTTAAGTGTAACAACTTATTCATATGATAAGAAATTATATGGGAGGTTAGCCCTTGTAGGATCACAAGTAAAAGTGTCCCCAGTACCTACCAAGTCAGGTTAGGTAAATTAGGCTATATTTCTAGTGTAGTCTTTTGTTATTTACCCTGGTTCCCATATGTAATGATTCCTAAAAACACAAAACCAAAAGATATGGCAATAAAAAGTCTATCCTCTGATATTCATGTATTAATAGTAAGTTAAAAAAAAATTCATTTGACAGATGTCTAACAATTTACAAAATGGTTAAACAGTACAACACATCTTAGACTAAAGGGGCCCGTACACTGAACGATTGTCTGTATCATTCGCAAAAACGTTACGTATGGGTTTGTCTGAAAGCAAAAGTGGGCGGAGTTTCTTGGTCTGAACAATCTCCGTGGAATCTGTCATAACCAGGTTGCTGGCTTGCAACTTATGTCTGTCATACACATGTCATTCAATGTATGTGTTTATATGTCGATATAAAGCTATCGCGCACGTCTCTTCTAGAGAGATGATGTCATGTCTTCCCGAGACAAAATCTTTCAAAATGAAATCGGTGTGTAAAGCATTCATACTGTCGGAATAGTGTGCGCCTTTGTCGATAACAACAACTGTTCAGACAATCGATAAGTGTATGGGGCCCTTAAGCCAACAAATATTTTAGAATAAGGGGTGGTACAGTGGACCCCCCGTATTCGCGTTCTCCAGATTCGCGGACTCACACATTCGCGGATTTCTCTCGGGAACGTTTCCCTGCATTATTCGCGGAAAATTCGCGGTATTTTTCTATGATGAATATCCACAAATTCCTGGTTTTTTTATGAATTTCATCATAAAATGCACTTTTTATGATAAAACTTAAAAAAACCATGTATGAAAATTTTTAGTGGGTTTTTCTTGAGTTTTAACTAACAAAATAGGCTGTTTTTTAGCATTTTTATAGGGGTTCCAAACATTCGCGGATTCTAACTATTCACGGGGGGTCTGGTACGCATCCCCCCCCCCCAAATACGGGGGGACCACTGTAATTGTTTACTTAAAAAAGGGGAATTCTAAAACTGTTGAAATATGGTTATAATAATTGACATGATTTTGCTCAATTTGACTGCATTTCTGTTGGAAAAGCTCAGTAATCCTACCGCAACACTGGAAAATATTTAATTTTAGGATCCATGGTGAGCTAGGTCAGATTAGGATGGGAGTCTTCGGCCCCTGGGCCAGGTAAGGAGTTGTATTTTATTGTGGCTTTTTTTATTGATACTTTATGTCAGGTTGGGTAAGGGGGATCCAGGGATGCAACGCCCAACTAGCCAGATACAGACTAGTACCCTTAATTAGGTTAGTCTGTGAAAGTTAAGATGCACCATTTTAGTTCTTGTTACACTTTCATACTTCAAAAATTTAAATTTCTGGTGGTTACAATATTGGATAGGCTATGCATAATCGTGCTACAATCATCTCTTTGTTTTTTCTCCACCCCAAATCCAAGTTCGCCACTGGGGTCCGAAATAATTACATACAGGATATGGGGAGAAGGTAAAAGAGAAAACAGAAAAACATGTTATCAGCTGCAACAACAATATATTTAAAAGTGAAATAAAAACAAAATGAACCCTCTCAAAAAATATAGTATGATTCAGGAATTTGGCTAAGAACTGTAGTATATCTTGTAGCCTGTAACCTACTGAAATATGATATTGTAATGATACAATTAAGTTTGTTCATACTTACCTGGCAGATATATATAGCTGTATTTCCGAAGTCCGACAGAAATTAAAAAACTTACGACACACGTAGTGGGAGTCAGGTGGTTAGTACCCATTCCCGCCGCTGGGAGGCGGGTATCAGGAATCATTCCCATTTTCTATTCATAATTTTTATTTCCACTGTCTCCTGAGGGGAGGTGGGTGGGTACTTAATTATATATCTGCCAGGTAAGTATGAAAAAAACAAATTAATTGTATCATTACAATATCATTTTGTTCATGAAACTACCTGTCAGAATATATATATAGCTGAATCCCACCTTTGGTGGTGGGAGTAGACAGAATAGAAGATTTTAGGAAACATATATATGCAGATAAATGATACCTTTGATTCCTTACTGTTAGCATAGCTGACTTCGTGGTTACTGCCGCGTAAGTCTGCTTGTGCTATAAGAGTTGCCAGCGAGGTAGAGACCTATAGCTGGTGCACTCAAGATGACCTGTCAACGGGGGGCGTGACCACGATGTGACTAGACCATTGACATACACTGAGGGCAACGAAGTAAAAAACCACCTGGCCTAGTATACCAAAGGTATACCACTAAACTAGACTAAAGAAGGGAGATCCGCCTCGGGCGGTCAACCCCACAAACCAAAAAACACACACAATTAAAAGCTCATATAACCCACTAAAGGAAAGGATGAGTGCTACCTCCCTGCCCCCAAAAAGTGTCCTGCAGCGACGTATGGTCCAAGCGACGAGCAATGTTCGTCATGTCGCTTTCACCTCCCGCAGGTAGTGTGAATCGCACACCGAGTTGCTCCGCCAAATATGTGGCACTCAAAATGTCACTGAGTGCCATATTCTGTGAAAGGCTATCGAGGTCGAAATAGCCTCCTCACTCATGGGCATTCACTTTAAAAAAGCTTCATGTCACTATCACTACATGTGGAATGAGCTTCCTTAATGGTTGTCTCTCAAGAAGAAAGAAAGCGCGTTCTTTGGACATGGGAAGATCGGGCTTCTTAACCGAGCACCACAAGTTGCCCGAAGGTCCTCTACAGTCTTCGTTCTGTCTAAATAGAATTTGAGAGCCCTGACAGGGGACAGGACTCTCTCTGGCTCATTACCCACGATCTCTGTCAAATGATATTGTTAAACTACAATAAAGTTTTGTACATACTTACCTGGCAGATATATACTTAGCTATAGTCTCCGACGTTCCCGACAGAATTTCAAATCTCGCGGCACACGCGACAGGTAGGTCAGGTGGTCTACCTTACCCGCCGCTGGGTGGCGGATGTACGAACCACTCCCGTAAGCTTGTCAGATTTTTCTCTTCCACCTGTCTCCTGAGGGAGGCTGGGTGGGCCATTAATCGTATATATCTGCCAGGTAAGTATGTACAAAACTTTATTGTAGTTTAACAATATCATTTTGTACATGAACTTCCCTGACATATATACTTAGCTGATTGGCACCCTTGGTGGAGGGTAAGAGACAGCTCAATAATACAGGTAAGAACGGGAAACAACTAATGTTGTAGGACTTATAAAAACCTTGGTTCTCACCTTTTCAGGATGAAGACTTCATAGATACTATCTCTGAGTCTGCATTGCCTGGAGAGCTACAGCTAGGACGTGACCTGATGCTGAAAGACTCTCGATCTACCACTGGATATGTGATCCCCTATTGTGGTAGAATCCAAGTCGGATGCTGTTAGAGGGACCATGTCCGCTTACCTAACAGATCCTTACCACTACCTCTGCAAGGAGCCAAAACCCACCAGACCACCTAACCAAATACAAAGGGGTTAATATTACGACAAAAAGGGGTGCCTCCTGCAACCTCTTTGCAGACAACCAAAAAACAACAATATAAAATATAGGGTAACATAGAAAAAATTTACACAGGATAAGTTTCAGCTCCCTGCCCCAGCACCGAATCCGCCGATACGAAAGGACCCAAGGCGAAGCATTTATCATATGTGATTTTACATCACGTAGGTAGTGGTTTGCGAAAACCGATTGGCATCTCCAAAAAGTCGCCTCCATCAAGTTCCGCACAGACATAGTTTTTTCTGAATGCAAGCGAAGTTGCGATGGCTCTCACCTCGTGAGCTTTCACTTTCAGTAGTCTAAAATGATCTTCCTTACAGGCAACATGTGCCTCTGTAATAAGGCTTCTCAGAAAAAAAGGAAAGAGCATTCTTCGACATGGGCCGAGTGGGTCCTTTACGGAGCACCAAAGCACCTCTTGATTAGCCTTAAGTTGTTCCTTCCTCTAAGGAAATACTTCATAATTCTCATAGGGCAAAGAGTTCTTTCAGGCTCTTACCCCTACTAGAAAAGATAAACTACGAACTTCAAAGCTCCTGGGCCAAGGACGTGATGGGTTTTCATTCTTTGCCAGGAAACTTGGAAGAAACGAACACACCATAGAATCTTCCAAAATAAACCCTACATTGCCCTCAATAGCTTGGAGCTCACTCACTCTCTTAGCTGTAGCTAGGGCCAAAAGGAAGATAGCCTTCTTCGTCAAATCCTTGAAAGAGGCTAAGCCAGGAGGTTCGAATCTAGACGATCCAAGGAATTGTAGGACTACGTCTAGATTCCAGTTCGGTACTACATGAGGACGCTTAATGGTTTCAAATGATCTAATAAGATCATGCAGGTCTTATCATCGGATATATTCAAGCCTCTATGCCGAAATACCGCCGCCAACATACTGCGGTATCCTTAATAGTTGACACAACCAGATGACATTCTTCTTTGAGGAAAATAAGGAAATCCGCAATTTGGGTCACAGAGGTACTGGAAGTGGAAATGTTCTTCCTCTTGCACCAACGTCTGAAGACATCCCCACTTTGACTGGTATACACGCAAGGTGGAAGGTCTCCTCGCTCTTGCGATTGCTTTAGCAGCTGTCGCTGAAAAGCCTTTCGCTCTGACCAAACTTTGGACAGTCTGAAACCAGTCAGACTGAGAGCGAGGAGATTTTGTGGTACCTGTCGAAGTGGGGTTGTCTGAGTAGATCGCTCCTTAGCGGGAGCGATCTTGGAAGGTCCACCAACCATTCCAGTACCTCTGTGAACCATTCTTGGGGCCCGGCCAAAAGGGAGCGATTAAGGTCATTCTCGTTGAATCGACTCTACGACTTCTTGATGGTTAGCCCCAGGATCTTGAAGGGGGGAAACGCGTAGACGTCGAGTCCGTTCCAGTCTAGAAGAAGAGCATCTATTGCTACTGCCTCTGGATCCGATATAGGAGAGCAGTAAGGATCCAGCTTTGTTCTTTGACGTGGCAAAGAGGTCTATGTGTGGCCTGCCCCATAACTTCCACAGGCTCTGGCATACATCCAGATGAAGGGTCCACTCTGTGGGAAGGACCTGATCTTTCCTGCTGAGGAGATCTGCTCTTACATTCCTTTCTCCCTGCACGAACCTGGTGAGAAGCTTGATTCCTCTTTCTTCTCCCACAGAAGAAGGTCTCTTGCTGTCTCGTACAGGGAGAAGGAATGCGTCCCCCCCTGTTTTCTGATGTATGCCAGAGCTGTAGTGTTGTCCGCGTTGACCTGCACTACCGATCTTCTGACTTTGGGCTCGAAACCTTCAGAGCCAACCACACAGCCATCAACTCCTTTCTGTTGATGTGCCAGGCTACCTGGTCCCCCACCCAGGTACCTGACACTTCGTTGGTTCCCAGAGTTGCCACCCCACCCCATGTCCGAGCGTCGGAGAACAACACCAGGTTGGGGGTGGGTCTGTGATTGAAGAGACAGTCCCTTCGCAAAGAGGTTGGATCTGTCCACCATAAGAGATGTCTCTTGATGTCCTGGGATAACGACAGGGAGAACGTCAAATCTGAGAACGACGACTCCAATTCCGATGAAGAAAGAATTGGAGCGGTCCTCAGCAACCTTCCTAGGGAAAACGAATTGCTCCAGAGAGGAGAGTGTCCCCCAGCAGACTCATCCACTCCCTCACTGTGCTACTTCTTTCCCTAAGAAGGTTGTTACTCTCTCGAATCCTCGGGCTATCCTTTCCTGCGAGGGAAAAAGCCCGAAAACTCAGAGAGTTCATCTGTATCCCGAGATACACACACTCTTGCTCGGGAATTAGTGATGACTTCTTGAAATTGACGAGAAGTCCCAAAGCCTTCGTCAATTCTAAAGTTACTTGTAAGTCCTTCAAACAACGATCTTCTGAAATGGCCCTTATTAGCAATCGTCGAGGTACATGGATATCCTCACCCCTTTCAAATGAAGCCATTGAGCCACATTCCTCAAAATCCCCGTGAACACTTGAGGGGCCGTCGAGAGGCCGAAAACACAGAGCCCTGAACTGAAAAATTTTCCCCCCCATTCATGAATCTGAGAAACTTCTCGAGAAGGATGGATCGGTACGTGGAAGTAAGCGTCCTGAAATCCAAGGAAACCATCCAGTCCTGGACGAAGCGCTGCCAGCACTGATGAAGGCGTTTCCATCGTGAACTTCTTCTTTTCTACGAAGAAGTCAGGGCGCTTACATCCAACACCGGTCTCCATCCCCCTGAGGGACTTCGGAACTAGGAAAAGGCGGTTGTAGAAGCCCGATGAATGATGGTCTGTCACTAGTTCGATAGCCCCCTTCTCCAGCATCTGATCTACTGCTAGATGAGAGCTTGATTCATGATGGGGTCTCTGTACCTGGCCGTCAGTTCCCTTGGGATGGTCGTCAAGGGAGGTCTTTCGACGAAAAGGGATGAGGTAACCTCTCCTCAAAAATAGAAAGGGTCCAAGGATCGCCCCCTTTTTGGGCCCAGACTTCTGCAAACTCTAAGAGTCTGGCGCCACCGTTGTTTGAAGGACTTGCAAGTTATTTGGGGGCTTTAACAGACTTGGCGAAAGTCTTACCCCTTCTTGAAGGTCTACGACCTCTAAAACGTAGAGGTTCTTGATGAAGATGCCCCTCGAAAGGGTTCTCGAACACTTGCCTTTTCCTTCTTAGCCTTTGGTAGGGAAAGAAGGGCGAGGTTTCTTGCCGACTGTGCCAAAAGGTCCTGGGTGGCTTTGGCCGAAAGTGACCTCGAAATGTCCTGCATCGATGTTTCGGGAACAACTGAGTAGACAGAGGAGCAAACAGCAAAGAAGACCTCTGAGCATGGGAGACCGACTTCGTTAAGAAGGAACAGTAAACCGACCTCTTCTTCACGATGCCGGCCCATAAAGGGAGGCGATTTCACTCGCTCCGTCTCTTACTGACTTGTCCATACAAGACAAAACACACATAAGATCATCTGGTGAAATTGACTCTGGCACTTCAATTTTCTTGGCTAGAACTCCCAAACGACCAATCAAGGAAGTTAAAGACTTCTAGCACTCTAAACATACCTTTGAGCAAATGATCCCAATTCGTTCATTGCCCAAGTCGTCTTAGCAGAGTTAAGGGCAGTTCTCCTTGTCGAATCTACCAGTGCCGAAAAATCCGAATCAGCCGAAGACGGTAGACCCAATCCTAAGGGCTCTCCTGTTTCGTTACCAGAAACCAGCGCGTCCATGATAACTCGAGGAGGGAAAAGCGAACATCGTTTTCCCCGCCTTCTTCTTTGGAAGCCATCCAGGAACCAAAAACTCCTCAGTGCCTTCTTCATAGAAAGAGTTGGCTTCATCCTCACACAAGAAGAACTCTTCGCTGTCTTCGCCGTTGAAAAAGTGAGTGAGGAGAAGGAGGAGCCGTAGGCGTAAGGGAATCCCCAAAAACTTGTAAAAGTAGCTCTGTAAGCTTCTTGTAAGAAGAGACAGCAGCAGAAGTGTTCGGTTCCTCATCCGAACCTTCTAGGACGTCTTGTCGAGGTGAGCGCGGAAGATCCTTAGGTGACGAAGGGATCCTAGCAGGAGTGAGCGAGAGGTTGGAGAACGCCCTCTCTTAGAAGAGTTCACATCCACTGGAGAACGATGAGAAGATCTGGGAAGTCTACGATGAGACTCCCTCTTCGAGGTATAAGGAATCTCAGCCGAAGGAGAGGTAGGGCTCCTACTCCGAGAATTCTCGGAAACATCCGCAGGGCGCTTACGAGGAGGCGAGCGCCTACTATACTCTATGCACCTATCCTGAGGCGAGCGGCTGCCAGGAGAAGAGCGCCTATCGAGAGCAGAGCGCTTGCGCGGCTCTTCATACCTGTCCAGTTGCGTACGATCAACGGAAGTTCGACTGGAAGGCGAAATGCGCCTACTAGGAGAAGGCTGCTTGCGAGACTCTTGACGTCTAACAAGAGGGTAACATTCAGGAGAAGGGCGCTTCAAAACTAACGAGCGCCTACTTGGAGAAGGGCGCTTCCGGGATTCCTGGTGCCTACCAAGAGACAAACGGTCAGGAGAAGTGCGCCTAGAAGCGGGAGAGCGCTACACGGAGAAGGGCGCTTGAAAGACTCTTGTTGTCTGCCCTTAGGAGAATAATCAGGAGTATGACGCCTTAAAAGAGGACGAGCGCCTACTAGGAGAGCTATGTGCAGTAGGCTCTTGGCGCCTACCTTGCGGGGAGCGGCTAACAGTATGCCGTCTATCATGCACACGACTCCTACCAGACTCTAGATGCCTGTCAGGAGAGAAGTCACGATCCGATACTCGAGGAGAGTGACATCTGGAAGAAGAACGCCTACTTGTATAAGGGAGCCTTCTATAATCTTGAGGCTGCTGAGGAGAAGTCTCACGCGAGGGAGTTGAAGAAATCGCGTAATGAGCAGGTGCAGTGCGCTTACCGGAAGCGGGAATCCAATCTGGAGAAAAAACTTCTTTCTCCATAGAGCGTCCTACCGATGTTTGGCGCCTTGAAATTGAAAGAGAGCCAGGCGAGCGAGGGCGCTCACGCGAGTGAGGGCGCTCCCGCGAGCGAGGGCGCTCACGCGAGCCCCCACCTTCATACGAAACCTCCCCATATGAAGGAGAACGATCCTCTGAAGAGCGGCGCCTAGATCTCTTGATCGGAAGAGAAACGTCCTTCTTCCTACGTGATCTAACTGCTAGAGAGTCTGCTAGCGCCGTGATCTGAGCTTGAAGTCCCGCGAGTACTATCGTAGGAGAATCTTCTAGTTCTTCCTCGCGGAAGCAGGCGCCGAGCGCGGAGCGCGAGAAGAAGAACGATCACAGGATTTCTTGTGTTTCTTCGCCTCCACCGCCGATTCTTCCGCCGGGAAAACTTCCGGACTAGAAGACCAAAGGACTGCAGGGAGCCTTCCAAGCCCTCTTCAACGGGCGCGACGCATCCGGGGAGTTCCAACCTCTCTTCGGAGAGGGAGACGACGAAGAGGAGAAGCATTGGCGTAGGAGCTCCTCTTGTAGCGATCCGAGGCAGCCTGGGAGCGTACTTCAGGATCTGCCGAGGGGACGCCTGACCGGTGGGGGGCTCTCCCTAGCCCTCCTGCGGCTTTCGACTTTCCTACTCCACATGGAACTGGGAGTCTGGAAGAGGTCTAGGCCTAGAGGCACTAAGGAGCCGGTCAGACGCACCCTCCACAACACTGGGGACACTGCACTGATCACTAACACTCTCCTTACCTTCCAACTGACGAATCTTCTGATCCACAGAACGATTCTTGGCTTTCAGAGCTGCCGCCTCCGAAGGCGAATCTCCGGCTTCGGTGCGGGGAGCCGGGGCTGCAACTTGGGAAGAAGGTTCTAATTCTACGTTAGTACTATTAGGATCCACATCCAACTCACTCATTCTAGATCTGCTAGAAACTTCTAGGAGGAAGCCTTACGCACTCTATCACGTTCCAACTTCCTAACATAAGAAGAGAGAGCCTTATATTCTTCTTCATTCAATCCCTTACATTCACTACAAGGGTTAGCAAAACGCACAATCATTCCCCCTGCATTTCATGCAAAAACCGTGTGGGGTCTACCGAAGCTTTCGGCAACCTCACCTTACATCCTTCATTCACGCAAACCCTAAACAACACCGAAGTTTTAACTACCGATCTAGATCAGACATCGTTAAAGAAAATCAAACTCAAAATCAAAACCGGTCCACAATCAGCGTATGACCAAGCCAAACAAAGCGAATACGTCACCAAAAGAAGTCCAAATTAACTCCAGGCAAGCGAGAATCGAAAAAACTATCGAGAGGAACCGACAACAGTTGTTATCGTTCCCGCGACAGAGAAAATCTGACAAGCTTACGGGAGTGGTTCGTACATCGCCACCCAGCGGCGGGTAAGGTAGACCACCTGACCTACCTGTCGCGTGTGCCGCGAGATTTGAAATTCTGTCGGGAACGTCGGAGACTATAGCTAAGTATATATCTGTCAGGGAAGTTCATGTACACAAAAAAAAAAAAAAAAAAAAAAAAAAACCCTTGATTTCAAATGTCTTGGGCCAAGGGTGGACGGGTTTTCGTTCTTTGCTAAGAACATAGGGCTTAAAGAACAAACCGCATCCGAGTTCTTAAACCAACATGCTTGCTTATAGCCTGGATCTCACTAACTCTCTTCGCCGTCGCCAGAGCAGTTAGAAAAAGGGTCTTCCTTGTAAGGTTTCTAAGCGAAGCTAAGTTGAGCGGTTCAAAATTACTGGACATCAAAAACTTTAGAACAATGTCTAAATTCCAAGAAGGGACTCTTGGTTGAGGTACCTTTGAAGTCTCGAAAGACTTAAGAAGATCATGAAGGTCTCTGTTGTTGGCTAAGTCCAGTCCTCTATGCCTAAAGACTACAGAAAGCACACTTCGTAGCCTTTTATCGTAGGTACCGCTAAGCGAACTTCATTTCTCAAGTAGAGAAGGAAGTCTGCGATCTGGCTCACAGAGGTAGAGGTGGAGGAAATGTCTTTCTTCCTGCACCAGCTCCGGAAAACAGCCCACTTGGATTGGTATACGGCAATAGAAGAAGGTCTCTTGCGTTGCGATTGCTTTCGCCACAGGTCTTGAAAAACCCCTCGCTCGGCCAACTTCTGGATAGTCTGAACGCAGTCAGACTCAGAGCGAGAGGTTTTTGTGATACCTCTCGAAGTGGGGCTGGGGTGTTTGAGTAGATCTATCCTTGGACGGAGGCAGAGTCCTCGGAAAGTCTACTAGAAAAGACATGACCTCTGTGAACCAGTCGGTCGCTGGCCAGAAGGGGCGATGAGAGTCATCCTCGTTCCCTCTGATGCCGCGAATTTCCTTATTACTTCCCCTAGGATCTTGAACGGGGAAAGGCATATACGTCTAGTCCCGTCCAGTCCCAAAGAAGGGCGTCTACTGCTACTGCTCCTGGGGTCTAGAAACTGGTGAGCAGTACAGCGGGAGTCTCATTGTCCTGGAAGTTGCGAAGATGTCTACGAGAGGACATCCCCATAACTTCCACAACCTCTGGCATATTTCCTGATGAAGAGTCCACTCCGTCGGCAGAAGTTGACCTTGTCGACTGAGCAGATCTGCACGGACGTTTTCTACCCGATATGAATCTCGTCAGTAAAGAGACGTCGTGTGCCTTCGCCCATAACAGGATTTCCTTTGCAAGGAAGAACAGGGATCGAGAGTGGGTTCCTCCCTGTTTCTTGAGGTATGCCAGGGCTGTGGTGTTGTCCGAGTTGATCTGCACCACATTGCCGGAGACTTCGTTCTGAAAGAACTGGAGCGCCAGATGAACTGCTGCCAGCTCCTTGAGGTTTATGTGGCAAGGACACTGTTCCCCTCTCCAGGTGCCTGACATTCTCTTCCCCCCCCCCAGTGTTGCTCCCCACCCGTGGAAGACGCGTCGGAAAACAACACTAGGTCGGGGTTCTGAAGCTTGAGGGAAAGACCCTCTGCGAGCTTCAAAGGGTCGGTCCACCATCTTAGGTGTTCCTTTACCTCTTCTGATAATACCAGAATCGAATCCAAAGTGTTTTGGTGCTTCCAATTGTCGGCAAGGAAGAATTGAAGAGGTCTGAGGTGCAACCTCCCTAGGGAAACAAACTTCTCCAGTGAGGAAATGGTCCCCAGCAGACTCATCCATTCCCTCACCGAGCATGATTCCTTCCCCAGAAAGGTTGACACTTTGCTTAGGCAATCTAGTTGTCGCCCCTGGGACGGAAAGCCGAAAAGCCACTGAGTCCATCTGAATCCCCAGATAGACTAAAGACTGAGAAGGGGTCAGATGTGACTTTTCGAGGTTCACCAGAAGCCCCAGGGACTTCGTTAACGCCAAAGTCGTGTGAAGGTCCTCCAGACACCGGTCTTTCGAGGAGGCTCGTACGAGCCAGTCGTCCAGGTAGAGAGAGATCCTGACATTGGAAAGATGAAGCCACCTCGCAATGTTCTTCATCAGTAGGGTGAATACCATGGGGAGCAGTGCTGAGTCCAAAGCAGAGAGCCCTGAATTGAAACACTTTTCCTTTCAGGACAAACCGCAGGTATTTCCTGGACTGGGGGTGGATGGGGACGTGGAAATACGCGTCCTGGAGATCTAGTGAAGCCATCCAATCCCCCGGTCTCAAGGCTCCCATCACTGACTGAGGTGTCTCCATCTTGAACCTCTGCTTGATGACAAAGAGGTTCAGGTTGCTGACATAGAGTACCGGTCGCCATTCCCCCGACTGCTTTGGCACCAGGAACAGTCTGTTGTAAAATCCAGGGGAATTCAAGTCGGAGACCTGTTCTACGGCGTGTTTCACGATCATCTGATCTAACAGATCGTAAAGCACTTGTTGCTTTTCTCCCCGATAGGAAGGAGACATGTCCCCTGGGTGTCGTAGACAGCGGGGGTGGTTTCAGAACGGGATCCGGTAACCCTTCTTTAAGATGTCCACGGACCATTTGTCCGCACCTCTCTCTTCCCAGGCTTGCGCAAAAAAAAGCTGAAGCCTGGCTCCAACCGGTGACTGAAGGACTTCTGCTTCACTTTTCTTGTCTTGGCCAGCGCAGTGGCTCTGCCTATGGACGTGCCTCTTCCTCGAGGGGCTGGTCTTCGAGGAAGAACTACCTCCGAAAGGGCTCGATTTCTTGAGAATCGAAACTCCCGAGGACGAAGGAACCGCAGGTCTCCTTGAAGATTGTGCGAGGAGATCTTGCGTGGCCTTCTCCTGAAGACTGGTCGCAATGTCTTTTACCATAGCCTGGGGGAAGAGATGATCCGAAAAGGAGCGAAGAGCAAGTCTGCTTCTGTGACGGAGAAACGAGAAACAGATAGCTGTAAAATTGCAAAACAGGGATCTCTTCTTTCAAGAGCCCTGTGCAAAAGTGGAGGCTGTAAGCTCCTCCGAACCACTCTCGACGGCCTTGTCCATACACGACATTACGCTGGACAGCTCCCCCAGACTAATCGAGTCGGAACTCCTAGACTTGGCATCCAGAACTCCCAAACACCAATCTAGAAAGTTGAAGACCTCTAACGTCCGAAAGAGGCCTTTAAGGTGGTAGTCCATTTCCGTAGTGACCAGGAAACTTTCGAAGAGGGACAGGTGAGACCTCCTCGAGGCATCCACAATGCTGGCGAAGTCTCCTTGGGCTGACGAGGGAAGTCTAATACCTACTCTTCTCCCCGTCTCATACCAAATGCCAGCCTTCCCACTAAGTCTCGAAGGTGGCAGGGCAAAAGAAGTCTTTCCCTGGGACTTTTCCTTTTCTCCATCCAGTCATGGACCTTACGAAGAGCCCTCTTAGTTTGAAAGGGACTTCTTCATTCGACGAATGCCGAGACCTTGTTGATCTTGGAAGAAGAAAGTTGTGAAGGAGGAGAGCGAGGAGCTTCCGGGTGAAACGTCTCTCCAAACTCTGATTGAAGAAGGCGGGTCAAAAACCTGGTAGTCGGAAGAGACTGCCGCCACAAGGTTTATCATCATCCACTTCAACCGAAGCGTCGCTAACCTCTGCATCCGACACAGGTGAAGTTGGAGGCAAATAGGCTGGACCAAGACCATCTGGTCTAAGTTTCCAAGAGGCGCGTTGCTGTGAAGTGGAAGGTAAAGCTGACTCATTAAAAAGAAACTCCGGTCGTATCTCTAAGACCCGAAGTAACTGCAAAGTCTCATCACAAAACAGGTGGGAGGCTGGGACGAAACTCCACATCTTCGTTCCACCCGAGCGTCCGCTGGCGCACACCTGGCGTCCACTGGCGCATACCATGGCCTGTCCACTGGCGCACGCCTGGCTGCAACTAGCGCGGGATTGGAGGCGTCCACTCGCGCGCCGCTGGCGTCCACTGGCGCACGCTTGGCGTCCACTGGCGTGCGAATGACATTTACTAATGCGCGCTTAACATCTCGTGCGCGCTCTGCTTCAGCTGGTGCACTCTTAGATGCCACTGGCGTTCGCTTGGCTTCCGATTTCCGAGCATCAGGAACGTGAACTTGCACCGAAGCGCTCACGCAAAGTATCAAGCTCTCGCACCGCAAGCTTACGAGCGGGTAATACCGCTTCATGCGCCCGAGCGAGCAAAATAATCTTCACGTTCTCCAGAGAGCCGCTGGGGAGTCCGCACGAACTCTAGCAGGCGAAGAAGAAAGTGGAGAGATAGACGAGCGAGGAGAGGGAGAGGGAGACCTTCTAGATCTCTTCACAGGAAGCGGTCATCTTTCTCCTGGGGACGTGGTTGCGTCCCTTTCTTAGCAAGAGCATCAGTAAGATGTTGCTGCAAAGAGCGCAGGATCTTCTCAGTAGGAGAGGATTCCTTGTCAGGTGACGGGCTGATCCTGTGAGAAGGCGAGGGGCGAGGGGACGCCTTCTTCCTTCTCCCAGAAGAAAACTGCCGTAGCACGCGCTCGAGAGCGACTGGGTGGGGCGCTCAACAAAAGTCATCATCCGATGACTCCTTACGTTTCTTTTCTGTGGCGGGAAGGCTCGCGAACACACTCTCAGGCGATGATCGCTCTCGAGAGCCAAAACTGGACGTGAAGCGTCACGATCACCTAACGCTCCTTTTCAGCGGGCGTGAAATAGAATGAGAGCTCCACCCCCTTGTGCCGTGGGGAGGAATGCCGACCTGAAGAAGAGAAAACACTCCTTTCAGGAGGTCGTGCACGCGCACGCTTCCTTGGCAGTCTGTGTAACGTCAACAGATACTGCCGAAGGCAACGTCAGATCGGTGGGCGGCTTCCCCGTAACCCTCCTGCGGCTTTAGACATGCACCCTATCCACCCTGAAACCTGGGAGTCCAGGCAGCGGTCTAGGCCTAGAGGCGAAATGGGGGCCGATCTGACGCACCCTCCACCAACGAAGGAGCACTGTCACTGCACTTTGCACCTTCACTTTTGCCTTCTAAGGCGAGCACTTTAGATTCTAAATTACGAATCGGACTCTAAGATAAAGTGGTAAGGGTATTACCCTCCACAGACACTTGATTCAGGGCCCGAAGGCAACACTACAGGGTTAGGAGTAGTGATTAAAGGAGGGTTAGTAGGAGAAACATGAACTTCCTGACGTTTACCTGAAACGCTCCTGGAGGAAGACCTCCTTAACCTATCCCGTTCAAGCTTACGCAGATAGGACTCATACGCTCTCCCATCCAGAATCAGAAAGACACTCACATTCCTGCAGCGACTTTCATACATACAATCATGCTCTCTGCAACTCTTACACAAAGTATGAGGTCCACTGATGCTTTCAGTAGCCTACCTCGACAATCACTCTTGGTACAAAACCTGGCGCTAGCCGAACTAGAACCAGACATCTTATTTAAAGAGAAATCAAGCCAAAAATCAATCAAATCCACAATCAACGCTGTGCCTAGCCACCGATCCAAAAGTCAAGATACCAAAAAATCAAAAAGGGGGGGCGGTACTTATAGTAGCCAAGTTTCCTAAATTCAAGACGGAGGTGCTGAAAACTGTGTTTACACACGGCGACAGAAAAATTATGAATAGAAAATGGGAATGATTCCTGATACCCGCCTCCCAGCGGCGGGAATGGGTACTAACCACCTGACTCCCACATACGTGTGTCGTAAGTTTTTTAATTTCTGTCGGACTTCGGAAATACAGCTATATATATCTGACAGGTAAGTTTCATGAACAAAATTTAATTTTAGGATCCATGGTGAGCTAGGTCAGATTAGGATGGGAGTCTTCGGCCCCTGGGCCAGATAAGGAGTTGTATTTTATTGTGGCTTTATTGATACTTTATGTCAGGTTGGGTAAGGGGGGATCCAGGAATGCAAAGCCCCACTAGCCAGATACAGACCGAGTACCCTTAATTAGGTTAGTCTGTGAAAAGTTAAGATGCACCATTTTTGTTCTTGTTACACTTTCATGCTTTAAAAATTTCTGGGTGATTACAATGGATAGGCTATGCATAATTGTTCTACAATCATTTTGTTTTCTCCAACCCAAATCCCACGTTCCCTACTGGGGTCCGAAATAATTACATACTGGATATGGGGAGAAGGTAAAAGGGAAAACAGAAAAACAAGTATCAGCTGCAACAATAATATTTAAAAGTGAATAAAAACAAAATGAACCCTCTCCAAAAAATATAGTATGATTCAGGAATTTGGCTAAGAACTGAAGTATATCTTGTAGCCTGTAACCTACTGAAATATTTAACATTTTGTGGTATGGAAATCTGCAATAATCATACGGTATGCATCACTAGAAAGTAATACTAGGGTACTCGAATGTCAACAAGAACTGGAAAAGAAATTTGTAGCTCGATGTATGTCCTACCTACCTATGTTTATCACACCCAAAAAATTATATTTCTACAGAAGCAATCCGTGGTGGCCTAGACTATGGCAATTGACGTTTTCCTATATTATTTTACTTACTGAACAAGAATTTAAAGTAATATTTATTCGGACGACTGTAATTAACCCCCAGGGGCCAGTACTAAAAACGGCAAAATACATTGGACGGCCCAATCCCTAGTGGATGTCGTATCCGCGGTTACGTTCCTTGCAGTTCGTGCAGAACTATTCTTTAGAATTACCTTGCAAGAAACGTAACCGTGGGTACGACATCCATTAGGGATTGGGGGCGTCCAATGTAGCTATTTCGCCGTGTTTAGTACTGGCCCCTGGGGGTTAATTACAGTCGTCCGAATTAATATTACTTAAAATTCTTGTTCAGGAGGTAAAACTGCATAGAAAAACCGCAACTGCCATAGTCTGGGCCGCCGCGGATAGGTACCCTAGATCTACCCAAAAAATAGTATGTAATTTTTCTATCCTACCTAGAATTGCAAATTAACACAGCCCTCTACGGTTACCATACTCTGTTTGTCCACCAAGTTATTAGCCTACCCGATTCAGACCTGTATTAGCTAACAATAAGTAGGCCTAACTTACCTAATTTTAAGGTGGTTTGGCTGGGTGAATAACAATTAGTACTGAATAGGAATTCACTTAGTTATGGTTACACCCAACCCATAAATAGCTGATTTTACCAAACTTTGACTACTGAAAGACGTAACAGCATTCGAATTAACGCCACCACTGGCCTTAATATAGGTACTAGCTAGTATAAAATTTAGGTAGTAACAGCGTAAAAAGTAGGCCTGCGCTTAGGCCTAAGCCACGTCCACGGACATTGTTTCTCAGTTCCCTACTCTACTGCATTGTTCTTTGTGACTAACCGACTTTCATTTTAGTTTTAATAAAGCAAGAACCATTTGCCAGTATTTGAAGAATGTACTGTAGCTACATACACGAACCAAGTTTGATTTTGGGATGTCGGGTCCTACAGAGTCCACTAGACAGACGTCTTGTCTTGGGTTGTTGTTAGTTCTTCTTCTTCTTCTTCTTCTGTTGACTGAAGAGATGTTATAAAAGTTCCCAGACCGCTTCGTCCACATTAATTTTCGTTTCTTCATACCTTGATCATTTCAGTAATAGTTATCCTTATGTAGGAGACATGGAAAACAGTAGTTCCATAATTATGTGGTACCGTTAAAGTATGTGGCCTACCTTTAGAATGTGGCCTACAAAATTATATGTTATAGTATGTGGCCTACCTTAAAACGCATATTGTAAGGAAGTATAGTATTTGCCTGGTAGTAGATAGTTATAGAACTGCTGGTAACAATTAAAGGAAATGTTTATTTGTTTAAGGCAATGTTTAGTAACAGGTGTTAAAGTAACAGGTAGTTAAGAAATTACTGGTTTAGTAAGTGCTTGTTTATGGTTCTCCTTCTTCCCTTTTTTAGGAAAAAGAAAGAAACATTTCTCTACGAAGAAAACAATTTAGTTTATCAAACTAAACCCTTCAAAGATGTTGCTCAGAAAATTTTATTAAACAGATGCTGCCAGTGGTAAAAGGGCAACGTTATATTTACGAGAGAAATGTGATGGTCCCATGAGACTAGCAAACAAAAAATCTCGTGGACAAGATAGAATGGTTTGGAGATGCAAACGAAAAGGATGCCAGGCAACCAAATCTACTCGAACTTGAAACAAGTTTTTCACATAAACAGATCTGAATAACAAATTAAATAGTTGCCTATCGTTGGGCAAAATTATAGAATTGTTGTAGCTGTGGACCCTTGACATGGGAGTACATACAGTCAAAACTATTACAGGAAGGTCTCCAACGACAATAGTGGATTGGTTTAATTATTTATATGCATTCTTGAGGATATCAGAGAAATTGTTAATGACTGAAAACTGAATAAAATTTCTATTAAAATTTTAGCATTTATCTTAGAATTTTAGCATATTTTAGAATCACTCCAATATAAATTATAGATCATTTTTTTAAATAGATAAATGTGAAAAATAATTAGTTTCAGTAAATTGCCTATTACTTATATCTATAAATATACTCTTACTGAGGTAGGACACATTGAAACCGGGTAGGCCACATACTATAACAGAATCAAAAAGGTAGGCCACGTACTATAACGGCATCATTATGTCTTCGTACAGATGTAGTATACGTGGTGAAGTGCAAGAAAAGTTTTTCAGTTGATAAGTGAAAGGGCTCTTAGGGAAACATTTTAGAACGTTCGTTGATGGCATCTGGAAACGTTTGATAAATCGTCCTAGGTTTTCAATTATTTACTTGTTATGGTATTGCGCAGAATTCACTCAAACGGTATCAAAAATGTTGACCTGCCATCAACCGAGTAAGCAAGATATTTATTAATCTATTAAATCGGTATTCACTTTAAGTATGAGGATGAGAATGTGGGCACGAATGTTATCAAGAATTAGTTGTCACAAGGAAGTAAGTGGGACTTTGGAACTCAGTTTCAGAATTAATAATAATAATAATAATAATAATAATAATAATAATAATAATAATAATAATAATAATAATAATAATAATAAGAGCAGCTGTCGGAGGTGAATGGGGTCCTGGGTTGATTGACAGTATTTTGAAGATTGTCAAACTTGGGAGACAGAAGCAGAGAGATTCAAAGCAGAATGACAGAGTGGAAAGGATTAGTGTAAGGTTGGGAGTAGTAGTGGAACGAACACTTGAGGATGGAAATAGTATGGTGCTTTACACTAATAATCGCGAACCATTTCCACGCCCTTGATTTGTTAACCACGTTGGAAGCAGCCGGACACATCACCGGGACATATTACCATACCTCTGTGTCCATCGGAGGAGCGATAAAATAGTGTACTTCATATCTTGTCTTCAATTAGTGTATCAAAGCGCCTCAACGGCGTGGCTGGTATGGTATTAGCGTTCCACCTCGGTGGTCGCGGGTTCGATTCTCGGCCATTCCATTGAGGAGTGAGAGATGTGTATTTCTGGTGATAGAAGTTCACTCTCGACGTGGTTCGGAAGTCACGTAAAGCCGTTGGTCTCGTTGCTGAATAACCACTGGTTCCATGCAACGTAAAAGCACCATACAAACAAACAAACAACCAGTGTATCAAACCAACAATATTAGTTTACAGTTTAATATTATGGCCTAGATGAAATATTTAGGTGATAATTGATTAAAACTCAAGAATTATTTCATTTATTTTCTTCAATCAATTTTTTATATTAATATAAAGGAATAACGAAATATCAATGGTTCAGGCCTCATCCATTACAAAACTGAGCATTAGGACATTTTAGGTTTGTTTCCTCATTACTACAGTGACCTTACACTCTGAGGCCAAAAATGGTAAAAAATTGTAGTTTTTATATGAAATTTTTTACAACAATTCACCTAAAACATCTAATAACTCCGTCTAATTATTAAGTGATCCCAAAGAAGAAATATTTAATACAAGCTAAGGGTAAATTGTAATGACTATTCATTTTATTACACACACACACACACACACACACACACACACACACACACATGTATATATATATATATATATATATATATATATATATATATATATATATATAACGTTTGAAATTCGTAAGGTATTCAGGGCTATCCAAGAGGGTGGAGCATTTGTGAGTCAAGTCGACGGTTTAAGAGACCACAGCAGTGTTAAAGTGACCTTAAAAGACTAAAGAATAAAAAGACACCGACACTGATTGGATCACAAATGAAATGCTACAGTATGATGGAGTGGCTGACCAGGGTTTATAAGGAAAGTCTTGACGAGGGGAAGTTTCTGAGGGAACGGGAGAGATTTAAGAAAAAAAAAAAAACATCATAATTGGAGGCCACCATTCGGTTCATCGGGGGTGTTCGTTTTGTTTGTTACATTTTATAGCTTTCTTAAACAATTATTCTTCTATGTCATAACTATTTTTGATAGGTAAGTTTGTATAGTTTATCAACTGTCTAATTTTTGCATCTTTTAATTTCTTCGGGCAGTTTATGGAACAGTATTGATGCCGCGTTTTTAACGGTTATTTTTCAACAGTTTTGTTGCACCTTTATCCATTAACATACTGTATTTGGCCGTACTTCTACTTATATTTATGCTTTCATTAGCCCTTTTTATATAAAAGGTCTTGTATATATTGGGTTTATTCTATATCGAAATGTAGGTACACCAAACAAATGTTTAAAGGTATTTGCAATTCTTGCTTTGATACCTAACCAGTGAAATCCAGTAAGGCTTTAAGCAACCCCCATCCCATAGGAATTGAATCGTTAATAATTTGGATGCCCTATTGATTAAACCATGCAGCCTCGTCACTAAATATTTAATCTTACCGCAATAGACTGCTTCTGTAGTCTAGGCTTAAAATTACTTTTATATAAAAGCTTTGTTAATATATCGATATTTATGTTTTTTTTATCATATAAATGTACATGTGATGGAGGCAGCGTTTGCAATTATAATGAAGTAATATTAAATAGTTTTCTAGGTGTCGTGTCAGGAGGATTTGATTGAGACAGCAAGACAGATGACAGAAGGACTTAAAAGGGAAAAGCACTGTGGGTTCAAACATAGGAAAGACAAGCGAAACACTTGGAAAGTACTGTAAAGGGAAATTACACTTGTGGCATACATAGTCCTAGACCTAGACTAAGAATTGGTAGGTTAGCAATGTGGGGCATGTTAGGGATTTGTGTTATATGTGGTACTACCTTGCTGAGAGCGATCAAAAGCTTTAACGATTGATCTGAAGCTTGTATTTTAATGTTTAGATGGGAGAGTGACTAGTGTGGTGTAAAGGTGGGTGTGAGGCAATGGAATGTTGTCTCCATGACTGTTCATGGAAGTGATGCTTAAAATAAATGTTCAAAAGCAAACTGGATGTGCATTCATTTCCTACACCGATTCTAATGTACATCATCCTTTCCAACTGATTAAGATATTCAGTTCCAGCTTATTTAAGATATTTAGCTCCTAAATATCTTAACATATTTGTTTATTTGGTATTTCCGATTCTCCCAATAGTGTCTTGAGAGGGGTTGTTTGCCAGTGCTAAAAAGCCCCGATAATGTTATTTCAAAGACTGGAGCATGGACTGGAGCTACTCTAGTAGGCGGTCTACTTGCGTATTTCTACACTGTTTCGCCATGTTTAGTACTAGCCCGTCGGAGGTCAAATATCCCTAAAGTAACACCAAGGGTTGTTGTTGTTTGACATTAAGCTCGCCTTATGCCAGCCTCGGGGATCAAATGTGGTAAAATGCACTTAGCATTTGACCCCCGACGGGCTAGTACTAAACACGGCGAAACAGTGCAGAAACACGCAAGTAGACCGCCTACTAAAGTAGCACCAGTTTTTGGTTGTTTCCATTACATCGACAAATAAAGCAAATGGTTTTAAAATAAACGTATAATACACGATTGCACCGCACCGTTTCTAGAAATGGTAAACGATCATTTCACGATGCATTTGGGGCTGAATCGGAAAACATAACAAGCAAATAAATCCAGATATTTAGGAATCGCGCTGACATCGGTGAATGAAATGGAAAGAAAATTGCACACTAGAATTGCCATAGGAAATAGCTACAATTCGCCATGCTTCCGAGGTGGAAGAGACTTTCAAAGAGCTTCTTAAGCTAAAAATTGCAAAATAAGAGTGAAGCTCTTTAAGGATGTGAGGCTCGAGCTCCCACACTCTTCAAAAGCTCTTGTGCAAGAGGCTGCTGATATTCAAGAACGCACTCCAGGGATGGCTGCTATTTCACGAAGATTGTAGGATATTGTTGTTGATGTATCCTCAGCAATAGTCATTGGACCGTCAGTGAAAGATCGCTCGTTTGGTGGTAGTCTCATTCTTCCGGGTGGTAGTATAGTATTAATTCTCTTTCTTCCATGTGACTTTCCACCCTCTCTAACAATTGTTTCACAGTGCAACTGCGAGGTTGTCCTTCTGTTACGCCTTTCAGACCTTATTGTTGTCCATTTCCTTTTCAGCGCTGAGTGACCTCGTAGGTCCTAGCGCATGCATGGCCTCTGACTTAAATTGTAAGATCCAGTCCAATTCGAACGTATTATTTTCGTATTTTTTAAAGATTCCCTCCCCCTCCTACACCCTCTCTTGCGTGGGACCACCCAACTGTTGTAACTGCCACAAACACCTGGAATTCATTCTTTGATTCTAGTCAGAGTTCTTATTGAAGTTTTTGCCCAGCCAGTTCTTGATGACTGGTTCCACTGACTTGGTCGAATGGACCATCATCTTCAGGTTCTCGGAGATGTTATATGATAAGGGAGGAATTTTCCAGTTTGTAAAGAAAGCTGAACTTGAAACAAAATTACGATGTGCATACTGTAATTTTGTGGATATAAATTATGAAATAATTTATTGAGCAATTGTGGAATGTATTAAGTTATTTCTATCTTGTTTTGGATTTTTTTTTTTTTTTTTTTGCCGTCGAAGGCCATAGTTGATTCGACATCAGTTTACATAAATGAATCATTCGAGTGCAGTGAATTTTGAACATTATCTTAAAAAGAACAGAAATTCTGAAGTGCTGATTACAGAGCAATGCTCCCTGTATGCCTAAAGATATACGAATTATTTTTCGTGTGAGAATTGTTATGCTTTAGATCGGTGCACGATGCAGCGCCACTGATTATTTTCATGGTTATCCTTATCCGGTCTTGAATTTTTGTTGTGAGGAAATATCGATCCTAAACACATGACTTAGTCTACTACTACTACTACTACTTATTATTATTAATTTGAGTGTGGGGTGGGGTGAGAACGATGTCATGGGTATATATATATATATATATTTCCCAAGACGTATACTATAGTAGATTCACATCAACCGTGCATTCGATGCCTAGACCCGTCCCTTACGACACTCCCGATAGGCTGTTGATAAGCCAATCACAGGGCTGGAAACTCTTAGTCTCTCTCGAGAGAGTTCCCATGGGTAGGATGTATGTTCCAGCTCTCCTGAGGTATACCTTTGAAAGACGTATACCTCAGGAGAAGTGGAACATAGATCCTTCCTATGTTAACTCTCGAGAGACTTTCCGGCCCTGTGGATTGGCTTATCAACAGCCAATCAGGAACGTCATAAGAAACGGACCTAGACATCAAATGCACGGTTGATGTGAATCTACTATAGTATTGCACTAGCCGTGTTTTTTTTTTTTTTTTTTTTTTTTTTTTTTTTTTTGCCATGCCCTTAGGTTAGGTTAGGTTAGTCTCTTATGAAATCTAATTACGGTGGGGGAAACATAACGCGATTATTTTCAAGAAGATTCTATGGTTAATTTGTAAGATATGGCGTCCCGCTTTTTTCAGGGAAGGTCTCGATACTATAGTAGGTTACAGTTCCGTACCGGGAGATGGGTACGACTCAGATTCGGCAGGATCCAAAGTCTAAACATTTTTATAATTTTTGTTAGCTCCAAAGTGACCTATGATAGTTTGAACGTCTTTGAAACCATTGTCGACTGTTCGTCTGGTGAATGTTATCTTTTGGTCTTGAGTGCGTTCTTCTCAAAATAAGTCTCCTAATTTTGCATGAAGGGTTTTGCAATTTAATGCTTATTATTATTATTATTATTATTATTATTATTATTATTATTATTATTATTATTATTGACTAACAATTAGATGTTTTTCCATTCACATCTCTTCCTTATACAGGTTAACTGTTATATTATTATTATTATTATTATTATTATTATTATTATTATTATTATTATTATTATTATTATTATTATTATTGACTGACAATTAGATGTCATTCCATTCACAACTCATCTTTATATAGCTTTACTATTATTATTATTGATATTATCGACTGACAATTGCATATTTTTCCAATCACAGCCCTAAAAAAATTCACATCTCCAGAAGGGACTAGCGTCACTGAAGAGAGAGAGAGAGAGAGAGAGAGAGAAAAGTTTCTCGCTTTGCTGACAAGCCTGACGGAAACGAGATTGCAATAAGGATCCTTCGATGATATATTGCGCAAGATAGACCAAAAAAAAAAAAAAAAAAAAACAGCCAGACGTGATATCCGTAATATCATCGCTCGATAGATTTAAAAAAAGAACGGAAAAAAAAAGTTATGCGAGAACGAGGCCACCGACATCATGCCATAGGATTATATTGTGAAGACTGTGATTCTCTCTCTCTCTCTCTCTCTCTTCTCAGTGCAAAAATTCTGGGATGTTATAAAGGCATTTTATCTCTCTCTCTCTCTCTCTCTCTCTCTCTCTCTCTCTCTCTCTCTCTCAGCTGCATTCTGTAGATGTTATAAAGGCATTTTATCTCTCTCTCTCTCTCTCTCTCTCTCTCTCTCTCTCTCTCTCTCTCAGCTGCAAACATTCTGTGGATGTTATAAAGGCATTTTATCTCTCTCTCTCTCTCTCTCTCTCTCTCTCGCTCATCTCTCAGAGTTATAAAGCACATTTTACTCTCTCTCTCTGTCTGAAAGGCTCTCTCTCTCTCGCTCTCTCTCAGCTGCAAACATTCTGTAGTGTAGAAAGGCATTTTATCTCTCTCTCTCTCTCTCTCTGCTGCAAACATTCTGTAGTGTTAGAAAGGCATTTTATCTCTCTCTCTCTCTCTCTCTCTCTCTCTCTCTCTCTCTCTCTCTCTCTCTCTCAGCTGCAAAAATTCTGTGAATGTTATAAAGGCATTTTATCTCTCTCTCTCCCTCTCTCTCTCTCTCTCTCTCAGCTGCAAAAATTCTTCGTGAATGTTATAAAGCATTTTATCTCTCTCTCTCTCTCTCTCTCTCTGTGCTGCAAAAATTCTGTAGTGTTAGAAAGGCATTATCTCTCTCTCTCTCTCTCTCTCTCTCTCTGTGCTGCAAAAATTCTGTAGTGTTAGAAAGGCATTATCTCTCTCTCTCTCTCTCTCTGCTGCAAAAATTCTGTAGTGTTATAAAGGCATTTTATCTCTCTCTCTCTCTTTCTCAGCTGCAAAAATTCTGTGAATGTTATAAAGGCATTTTATCTCTCTCTCTCTCTCTCTCTCTCTCTCTCTCTCTCTCTCTCTGGTATGTCACAACTATGAAATATATGGTAAATGTGCATACCTAGATGGCTATGAGGATGATTGCAGAGATCTACATCCAAAAATATGCAAAAACCTAAAAGAAGGAAAAGGATGTAAGTTTGACAAGAAATGTAAATATATGCACCCTGTAGCCATGAAACATAATCAAATAAATAACCAATCAAGTAATAAAATCCAAAATAAGAAAGAAACAAATAGAGAGAGGAATGAAGAATATCGGGTAAAAGAAAAAAGCAGGCCATCAACGAGATATGCAGAGGTGTCAGCAAAAAATTTCAAAGCATCAGCTCTAAGATTCTACTCAAGAGATAATAACTGTTTTTATTTTGCAAGAGGATATTGCAGATATGGAGAAAATTGCAGATTCAGACACAAAATGAATAATTATGATGAAGGAAGAACAAATATTATGGAAAAGTTGGATTTTTTAATGTCAGAATTTCTGGAAATGAAAAAAAAAAGAACAACATACCAGAACAGGAAAGAGACATGGGAAAATCCTTATTATTACCAATATTAAATGAAGGAGAAAACACGCAAACCATCATAGTGATGAATGCGCAGGGTTTAGTTACGAGTAACTCAAAAAGAAAAATAGAGTACTTAGAAGAACTAACCCAAATTGAAAAGAAAATAGATATAATGAATATAAGTGAAACCTGGTATTCCCAAGAGACTGGGAATGATGATCAAATAAAAGGGTTCCAAACTTATAGATCAGATAGAAAAAATAGGAATCAAGGGGATAGGAACGCTCTACAAAGAGACCTTAACAAAGTATATGATTGGGCAGAGGTAAATAGGATGGTATTTAACTCTGATAAATTTGAATCAATAAATTATGGAGACAGAGAAAGAAAGCTATATGCATATAGGGGACCTAATAATGAGATAATCACAAATAAGGAAGCAGTTAAAGACCTTGGTGTGATGATGAATAGGGACATGTTATGCAAAATGATCAAATAGCATTCTGTTGGCAAAAAAATGTAAAGCAAAAATGGGAATGTTGTTACGGCACTTCAAAACAAGAAAAGCTGAACACATGATTATGCTTTATAAAACATATGTTCGTAGTCCACTTGAATATTGCAATATGATATGGTACCCACACTATCAAAAGGATATTGCACAAATAGAGAGTGTACAAAGGTCCTTTACAGCTAGAATTAAAGAAGAAGTTAAGGACCTTGACTACTGGGAAAGACTACAATCCTTAAAATTATATAGTCTAGAAAGGAGAAGAAAGAACGCTACATGATAATTCAGGCATGGAAACAGAATAGAAGGAATAGCAGAAAATATCATGGAACTAAAAATATCAGAAAGAGCAAGCAGAGGTAGATTAATAGTGCCCAAAACTATACCAGGAAAAATAAGGAAAAGGCACACAGGACATTAATCCACTACGCACCAGCATCGATAATGCAGCGTCTATTCAATGCGTTGCCAGCTCATCTGAGGAATATAATCAGGATTGTGAGCGTAGAGTGTTTAAGAATAAGCTCGACAAATATCTAAACTGCATCCCAGACAATCCAAGATTGGAAGATGCAAAATATACCGGAAGATGTACTAGCAACTCTCTGGTAGACATTAGAGGTGCCTCACACTGAGGGACCTGGGGCAACCCGAACGATCTGTAAGGTCTGTAAGGTAAAGGTCTCTCTTCTCTCTCTCTCTCTCTCTCTCTCTCTCTCTTCTGCTGCATTCTGTAGTGTTAGAAAGGCATTATCTCTCTCTTTCTTCTCTCTCTCTACTCTCAGCTGCAAAGGTCTCTCCTCTCTCTCTCCTCAAAACTCTCGTCTCTCTCTCTCTCTCTCTTCTTGCTGCGCATTCGTAGTGTTAGAAAGGCATTATCTCTCTTCTCTCTCTCTTACTCTGCTCTCTCTCTCTCTCTCTCTCTCCAGCTGCAAACATCTGTGAGTGTTAGAAAGGCATTATCTCTCTCTCTCCTCTACACTCTCTCTTCTCTCTCTCTCTCTCTCTCCTCTCTCTCTCCCGCTGACAAACATCTGTAGTGTTAGGAAAGGCATATCTCTCTCTCTCTCTCTCTCTCCTCTCTCTCTCTCTCTCTTCAAGCTGCAAACATTCTGTAGTTAGAAAGGCATTATCTCTCTCACTCTCTCTCTCTCCCTCTCTCTCTCTACTCTCTCTCAGCTGCAAACATCTGTAGTGTTAGAAAGGCATATCTCTCCTCTCTCTCCTCTCTCCAGCTCTTCTCTCTAGTCAGCAAAGCATATTCTGTAGTGTTAGAAAGGCATCTCTCTCTCTCTCTCTCTCTATCAGCTGCAAAACATTCTGTAGTGTTAGAAAGGCATTATTCTGTAGTGTTAGAAAGGAATTATCTCTCTCTCTCTTCTCTCCTCTCTCTATCTCTTCTCTCTCTCGCAGCTGCAAAACATTCTGTAGTGCTTAGAAAAGAAATGGATCTCTCTCTCTTCCTTATCACTCTTCATCTCTTCTCTCCTCTCTCCTCTCTCTCTCAGCCTGCAAACATTTCTGTTAGTGTTAGAAAAAGGCCATTTTATCTCTCTTTCTCTCTCTCCTCTCTCTCTCTCTCTCTTCTCTCAGCTGCAAAACATTTGTTACTGTTAGAAAGGCATATCTCCTTCTCTCTCTCTCTCTCTCTCTCTCTCTCTCTCAGCTTGCAAAATCTGTAGTGTTAGAACGGCATTTTATCTCTCTCCTCGCTCTCCTCCTCTCTCTCTATCTCAGGCTGCAAACATCTTCTGTAGATGTTAGAAAGGCTTATTTTTATCTCCCTCTCTCTCTCACCTTCTTCAGCTGCCAAACATTCTGTGAGTGATTAAAAGGCATTTTAATCTCTCTCTCTCTCTCGCTCTCTCTCTCTCTCAGCTGCAAACATTCTGTAGTATGTTATAAAGGCATTTTATCTCTCTCTCTTTCCCTCTCTTAAGCTGCAAAACATTCTGTAGGATGTTTATAAAGGCATTTTACTCTCCTCTCTTATCTCTCTCTCTCTCTCTCTCTCTCTCTATCTCTCTCCTCAGCTGCAAACATTCATGTAGATGGTATTAAAGGCAAAGGAATCTCTCTCTCTTTTATCCTCTCTCTCTCTATCTCTCTCTCTCTCTCTCTCAGCTGCAAACATTCTGTATTGTTAGAAAGGCATTTACTCTTCTCTCTCTCTCCTCTCTTCTCTCTCTCTCCTCTCAAGCTGCAAACATTCTTTGGTAGTGTTAGAAAGGCACTTATCTCTCTCTCTTCTCTTCAGCTGCAAAACATTCTGTAGGTTCAGAAAGGCATATCTCTCTCTCCTCTATCTCCATCTCTCTCCTATATCGCTTCTCTTTCTCAGGCTGCAAAAATTCTGTGGATTTTATAAATGCATTTTATCTTCTCTCTCTCTCTCTCTCTCTCTCTCTCTCCTCTTCTCTCAGCTGCAAAAATTCTGTAGTGTTTTATAAAGGCCATTATCTTCTCTCTCTCTCTCTCTTAAATATCGGTGTAGAGAACAAACTTTTCAAGTCGTTGAATTGGGAGGAAAACGTCTAAAGCAATAGAAAACTTGGTTGGCAAGATAATTCATGCCAAAAAAAGTCGTAAATATTCCTAACTTTCCGTGAAAAACTATGCGTTTGAAGTCTGAGGTGCGAACGGACGTACACACAGATACATGCATTATATATATATATATATAATATATATATATATATATATATATATATATAATATATATATATATAATATCAAAAGTTAGTGTGTGCGTAGATTAAGTGTGGCGCAGCGTGTGTAGACGCATTTGGTGCACAGCTGGTGAGTCTTCTGTGTAGGTGTATGTAGTAGGGAGGATTTCTACACAGCGCCCTCATCATGAATTTTGCATTTTAATCGCGAATTCTGCGGTGATTATTTCTTTTCTTGAAGTAGGATAATACCGGATGCCACATTCAGACTTCTACTGGTCCCGTTCCGTATGTTGTTCAAACCTAGGCCTAAAGTGTATATATCTCTAGACCTATGTTCAAACCATGCACAGCGAGAAATAAGGTTCGTGGCGGCATCGTTTTCTGTCGGTTAGCCAGTAGACAGTTCTGGATCTCATGATGCAATACCCTTTCCCCCTTGTAACAACGAGGGTCTTACCTTTTGGTATGCATTTCTATCATTTGTATAGGCCCGTTTTATGCTAACAGTGTTTTTAAAAAATTTAATTTTAATTAAGAGCAAAACTTTTTATGTAGACGACTCGTATCTGTTATTTACGTGCAATTAGCTACGTGTACTTCTGCTTTAGACAGCACCCATCGCGCACTGAGAGAGAGAGAGAGAGAGAGAGCGAGATTTAAAAAAAGGGGGTTATTTGTATTTCTGTTGCCGTAAAGGTGACTTGCTATTTCCAATGCATGCCTCCCGCTTATGAATGTGTTTGCTTTTGACGCTAGTTTGTATTCACTTCTTGTGTTTATTCTTCTCATGCTAACAACTTACAAGGTGTACAATATTTGCTTATGTATGCATAGGCCTCTCCTAGTAGCGCTTGTGTGCACGGTGACATGTCTGTGTGCGTATCTTCTCGTATCTATAGCTGTGTTCATGTATGTATGTATGTATGTATGTATGTATGTATGTATGTATGTATGTATGTAGATGTAAGAACTAAGAAAATATGAAACAAGGTATGAATCCTGACAGGTTATGTTTTTAGTATTAATGTATTTTGACGAAACAGATAAATTATCGTACATATGCGCGCTTTTATATATCCAGCTATGAGATTATGCAAGTAAACCTATGTAAGTACACACATTATATTTACATATATATATATATATATAATAATATTATTATATATATGTATGTCCTGTATAATATATATATATATATATATATATCTATTATATATATATATATATATGTATATATACAAAAATAGTCATATGAAAATGTGTGTTTCATTATAAGTAGGAAACTTTCTCTCTCTCTCTCTCTCTCTCTCTCTCTCTCTCTCTCTCTCTCTCTCTCTCCCCTTTAATAGTCACTTTATACAAAAAAGCACAGCCCTATTAGGTGGAACAAGGCACATCGATTAAACGACATATGCATTTCACCGCAGCCTTTTTGAGAGAGAGCAAAACTTCATGGGACAGGAAGCACGATTCAGAAAGTTGGAATTTCCTTCGACGTAACAGAACCGTCCCCGTTTCTCATCAAGATTCGCCTCTCTTTTCAACTACAGCGGAAGGAATGAGCGTTAGACCTATCCACCGTCGTTTTCTTGTTTTGTTGAATTTTTTCTCCCGGGTCTGCAGCAGCATTTTCGTCGAGGAATCAAACGACAAAACCCGAGCGATCATCGGGCCTGAGGGAGAATGGCGCGTCGTTCTCGCCACACTCGTTTAAAATGTCTTTTCATGTTTTTCACGTCTCGTTTCTGTCAACTAACTTAACAGCTGCTGCTGGTGGTGGTGGATCTTCAAGGCCAGACATCCGGCACCCTCCTCCCATCTCGCCTGATGTGCATCAAGGAGGTTATACGTATATATACAAGACCCCTTGATGGGAAGTGAGAAGGCTGTATCGTAATAGTTGGACTAGACATCCCTTCCTCTCATTCTTCTTCTTCGTCTTCTTCTTAGGATAAGACGTATTGTAATAGACGAAATTCACACATTCTTATCTTTCTTGTTCTTGTGGAAGGCGAGAGGCAATAGGGATTTCTTCGTCAGTCAAGCCGTGTCGACGGGGAAGTTAAAACAACTGAATCATCTCGGGTGTCATAAGGAATGGTGACCATATAGTTCATATCTCATGCCATTAGGCTGTGTCATATTTTTCGACGGTTTTAGGTTCGAGTTACCCTTCACAGGAGTACACTCGTGCACACTCATGCTCTTGTAATTACTTATCTAAAAGCTGCGAATGGTGATAGACTTATGAACTTTGATTTCGTTTAGTTTTACCACGACCTACTTCTCTTTTTTGGTTTCGTTCTTCACGTATCGGTGTACTACCTCGCCAGGACACCTTTACCCACTGCATCATTCCTTCTACTACCGTGCTTTGGAATGATCTTCTTGCCTCTGCTAGGGCGATTCTTTCTTGAAGAGGTAGAAGGACTATCGCTTCCTTTGTAGCTGGGTTCTTTTTCCCTTCTTCCTATGATTCTTTTAAGAAAATAATTGAGATAATTTAACAGACACTTTACAGTGACAGTTCGGACAGAATTCGAATACATTTTGATAACTATCCACTTAAAGTCGTATCACAAACCCCATCTCATCTGGAAACATCAAATCCTTTTAAATGCATCTTCACGTTTGTCGAGAGGAGGCTGATAAATGGTCTAGTCGTTGCATATCCTGAAAATTTGTGATATAACTCAGCACGTGCGTACCCTGTCAACCTCAGACTGCTCTATAATTCGGGAAATTTATGACGTATCATGTCAGATTATGCCGAAAAATCTTTCTGAGGTTTCTGAAGCTTTCCCCGACATGATTCAGGTTGGAAACAACATAATAGCTGCACAGAGTGGTCGTAAATGAATTATCTGTTGAATTTTATGCAGAGATATATGGGGGGTCATCATACCGTAATTAAGCAGAGTATAATGTGTTTTTAGGGACTAGCGTAGTATAAACAGCCTATAAACGCAGGGTATTAAAAATCCACATGACTGGGGCAGGATTTAAACAAGAGAAAGTGATACTGAGGGTCTGGTGCTAGCGGTATTGGGCTACGTAGAGTACGCAGGACGAGGGCTGATTATCTGGCGGCCATCATACCAGCATCACGCCTGCCCTTATTTCAGAATGTTAGTCGAATCTAGATAGAAGATCAAGAAGAGAAGAGAGAAAAAAAAAGAGGCTCCATATTACACCCTACACTTAAGAAAGGAAAGTCACTTATTGAGCGGGAAAAGAAAAGTGGAGATTATTCGAACGCTTTATCTCAGGTGAAACTGTGATAAGACATCGAAGAGTAACTTTCCAGATAGGGAGATTAAGAGAAGGAAAACTTCTTATCAGTTAAGCTGTCGTCATTCCCAACGCGTTGCCTTTCATCTTGCCATTGATTTTCTATTACCTGATTAACCCAGCCCTGTTGCAGTTGTTACTTGCTATCAGTCTGAAGTTGCTATTTATAGCCAAAGAGTAAACCTTACCAACGCTACTCTGATGGAATTGTATCTCGGATAATTGTTAGCCACTATTCAAGTTCCTGTCGACATCAGGGAATATTTAGCTACCACTTTCATTTGTTGGGTGACATCAGGGAATATTTAGCTACCACTTTCATTTGTTGGGTGACATCAGGGAATATTTAGCTACCACTTTCATTTGTTGGGTGACATCAGGGAATATTTAGCTACCACTTTCATTTGTTGGGTGACATCAGGGAATATTCAGCTACCACTTTCATTTGTTGGGTGACATCAGGGAATATTTAGCTACCACTCTCATTTTCTGGGTGACATCAGGAATATTTACCTACCACTTTCATTTGCTGGGTGACATCAAGAATATTTATCACTTTCATTTGCTTGGTGGCATCAATATTTACCACTTTCATTGGCTGGGTGACATCAGGAATATTTACCACTGTTTAATTTGTTGGGTGACATAAGGAATATTTACATTCATTGGCTGGTGGAGCATCAGGGAAATATTACCACTTTCATTTGCTGGGTGACATCAGGAATATTTACCACTTTCATTTGATGGGTGATATCAGGAATATTTACCACTTTCACTTGATGGATGATATCAGGAATATTTGCCACTTTCATTGGATGGGTGACATCAGGGAATATTTACCACTTTCATTTGCTGGGTGACATCAGGAATATTTACCACTTTCATTTGATGGGTGATATCAGGAATATTTACCACTTTCACTTGATGGATGATATCAGGAATATTTGCCACTTTCATTGGATGGGTGACATCAGGGAATATTTACCACTTTCATTTGCTGGGTGACATCAGGAATATTTACCAACCCTTCATTTGCTGGGTGACATCAGGAAATATTTACCACTTTCATTGGCCGGCGTGACATCAGGAATATTTACCACTTTCATTGCTGGGGTGACATCAGGAATATTTTTACCACAATTTCATTTGCGGTGTGACATAAGGAATATTTACCACTTTCATTTGCTGGGTGACATAAGGAACATTTGCCACTTTCATTGGCCGGGGGACATCAGGAATATTTACCACTTTCATTTGCTGGGTGACGTCAGGAATATTTACCACTTTCATTTGCTGGGTGACATAAGGAATATTTGCCACTTTCATTTGCTGGGTGACGTCAGGAATATTTATTTACCACTTTAATTTGCTGGTAAACATCAGGGATATTTACCACTTTCCTTGTTTGGGTTTGACATCAGGGGATATTTAGCTAACCACTCTCTTTTTTGGGCTGGGTACATCAGGGAATATTTACCACCTTCATTTGTTGGGTGAACATCAGGGATATTTAGCTACCACTCTCTTTGCTGGGTGACATCAGGAAAATATTTACATTGACATTTCATTTGTGGTGACATCAGGAATATTTACCATTTCATTTGCTGGGTGACATCAGGATATTTACCATTTCTTTGCTGGGTGACATCAGGGAATATTTACCATTTTCATTTGGCTGGTGACATCAGGGAATATTTACCATTTTCATTTGCTGGTGACCTCAGAATATTTACTACTTTCATTTGCTGTTGTGACATCAGGGACTATTTACCATTTTCATTTGCTGGGTGACATCAGGGAATATTTACCATGTTCATTTGCGGTGGGTTACCTCAGGAATATTTACCACTTTCATTCTTTGCTGGGTGACATCAAGGAATATTTACCACTTTCATTTGCTGGGTGACGATCAGGAATATTTTACACTTTCATTTGCTGGTAACATCAGGAATATTTACCACTTTCATTGCTTGGTGACATCAGGAATATTTACCACTGTTTAATTTGTGGGTGACATAATGAATATTTACCACTTTTCATTTGCTGTGTGACATCAGGGAATATTTACCACTTTTTCATTTTGCTGGGTGGGACATCAGGAATATTTACCACTTTCCATTTGATGGGTATATCAGGAATTTTGACCGACTTTTCACTTGATGGATTTGAGACAGGAATATTTGCAACTTTCATTGGGATGGGTGACATCCAGGGAATAAATTTACCACTTTCATTTGCTGGGGATGACATCAGTAATGTTTACCACTTGTCATGTTGATGGGTGATATCAAGGAATATTTACCACTTTCACTTGATGGGATGATATCAGGAAATTATTGCCACTTTCATTGGATTGGGTGACATCAGGGAATATTTACCACTTTCATTTGCGGGTGACATCAGGAATTATTTACCACTTTCATTTGATGGGTGATATCAGGAATATTTACCACTTCACTTGGAATGATTATTCAGGAATTATTTGCCAACCTTTATTGGGATGGGTGACATCGGGGAATATTTTACCACTTTCATTTTGCTGGGTGACATCAGGAATATTTACCACTTTATTTGCTGGGTGACATCAGAATATTTAACCACTTTCATTGGCCGGGGACATCAGGAATATTTACCACTTTCATTTGCTGGGTGACATCAGGAATATTTACCACTTTTCAATTTTGGCGGTTGTGACATTAAGGAATATTTACCACTTTCATTTGCTTGGGGGAACATAAGGAACATTTTGCCACTTTCATTGCGGGGGACTTCAGGAATATTTACACTTTCATTGCGGGGTGACGTCAGAATATTTACCACTTTCATTTGCTGGGTGACATAAGGAATATTTGCCACTTTCATTTGGCTGGGTGGGGGGGGGGGAAAAATGTCAGAATATTTATTTACCACTTTAATTTGCGGTAAACATCAGGGAATATTTACCACTTTCTTTGTTGGGTGACTTCAGGGAAATTATTTAGCTACCACACCTTTTTCTTTTTCTGGGTGACATCAGAATATTTACCACTTTCCATTTGTTGGGTGCCATCAGGAATATTTAGATACCACCTCTCATTTGGGGGTGACAGGCAGGAAATATTTACCCAATTTTCATTTCCTGGGTTGACATCAGGGAATATTTACCATTTTCATTTGTGGGTGGACATCGGAATATTTACAATTTTCATTTGCTGGGTGACATCAGGAATAATTTACCACTTTCATTTGCTGGGTGACATCACGGGAAAATTACCATTTTCATTTGCCTGGGTGAATCAGGGAACATTTACCATTTTCATTTGCCTTTGGGGTGACATCAGGAATATTTACCCCTTTCATTTGCTGGCCGGGTGACATCAGGAATATTTACCACTTTTCATTTCTGGGTGACAAAGGAATATTTACCACTTTCATTTCGGGTAACATCAGGAATATTTACCATTTTCATTGGCTGGGTTGCCATCAGGAATATTTACCACTGTTTAATTTGTTGGGTGACATAAGGAATATTTACCACTTTCATTTCTGGGTGACATCAGGGAATATTTACCACTTTCATTTGCGGGTGCATCCGGAATATTTTACCACTTTCATTTGATTGGGTGATATCAGGAATATTTAACCATTTCACTTGATGGATTGATATCAGGAATATTTGCCCACTTTCATTGGCCTGGGTGACATCAGGAATATTTACCACTTTCATTTGCTTGGGTACATTTCAGGAATATTTACCACTTTCATTTGATGGGTGATATCAGGGAATATTTACCATTTTCACTTGATGGATGATATCAGGCAATATTTGCCACTTTATTGGATGGGTTGACATCAGGGAATATTTTACTTTCATTGCTGGGTGACATCAGAATATTTACACTTTAATTTGTGGGTGACATCAGGAATATTTACACTTTCATTGGCCGGGTGGGACATCAGGAATATTTACCACTTCCATTTGCTGGGTGACATCAGGAATATTTACCACTTTCATTTTGGCGGTGTGACATAAGGAATATTTTACCACTTTCATTTGCTGGGGGGACATAAGAACATTTGGCCACTTTAATTGGGCCAGGGGGACATCAGGAATATTTACCACTTTCATTTGTGGGTGACGTCAGGAATATTTACCCATTTCATTTGCAGGGGACACAGGAATTTAATGCCACTTTCTTTGCGGGTGATGTCAGGAATATTTATTTACCACTTTATTTGCTGGGTAAACATCAGGGAATATTTACCACTTTCATTTTGTTGGGTGACATCAGATTTTCAGGTATTTACCACTTTCATTCTTTTTGGGTGGGTGACACTCAGGATATTTAGGCTTTACCATTTTCACCTGCATTGTTTGCTGGGGGACATCAGGAAATATTTACCACTTTTCATTTGCTGGGTGAACATCAGAAAAGGATTTTACCATTTCATTTGCTGGGTGACATCAGGAATATTTACCATTTTCATTTGCTGGGTGCATCAGGAATATTTTTACATTTTCATTTGCATTTGGCGGGAAACGATCAGGTAATATTTACCACTTTCATTTGGCTGGGTGACATCAGGGAATAAAATGTTTACCACTGTTTCATTTGCTTGGGTGGACATCAAGGGAATATTTACCACTTTTCATTTGCTGGGTGACAAATCAGGGAATATTTACCACTTTCATTTGCTGGTGTACATCAAAGGACCATTTCATTTCGGGTTGGGGGACATAGGAATATTTTGCCACTTTCATTTGCTGGGTGGACACAAGGATTTAATTTTACCACGGTTTCATTTGCTGGGTAACATCAGGGAATATTTACCACTTTCATTGCTGGGTGACATCAGAATTTATTTACCACTTTTGTTTAATTTGTGGGTGACATAAAGGATTTACCACACTGGGTCATTTGCTCGGGTGACATCAGGGATATACACTTTCATTTGCTGGGTGGGACCATCAGGAATATTTACACTGCATTTGGATGTGGTGCTATCAGGAATATTTACCACTTTCACTTGATGGATGATATCAGGAATATTTGCCACTTTCATTGGATGGGTGACATCAGGGAATATTTACCACTTTCATTTGCTGGGTGACATCAGGAATATTTACCACTTTCATTTGCTGGGTGGGACTTTCAGGATAATACCACTTTCATTTGCGGGTGGATCATCAGGAATATTTACCACTTTCATTTGCTGGGTGACATCAGGAATATTTACCACTTTCATTTGCGGTGTGACATAAGGAATATTTACCACTTTCATTTGCTGGGTGACATAAGGAACATTTGCCACTTTCATTGGCCGGGTGACATCAGGAATATTTACCACTTTCATTTGCTGGGTGACGTCAGGAATATTTACCACTTTCATTTGCTGGGTGACATAAGGAATATTTGCCACTTTCATTTGCTGGGTGACGTCAGGAATATTTATTTACCACTTTAATTTGCTGGGTAACATCAGGGAATATTTACCACTTTCATTTGTTGGGTGACATCAGGGAATATTTAGCTACCACTCTCATTTTCTGGGTGACATCAGGAATATTTACCACTTTCATTTGTTGGGTGACATCAGGGAATATTTAGCTACCACTCTCATTTGCTGGGTGACATCAGGGAATATTTACCATTTTCATTTCCTGGGTGACATCAGGAATATTTAAAATTTTCATTTGCTGGGTGACATCAGGAATATTTACCATTTTCATTTGCTGGGTGACATCAGGAATATTTACCACTTTCATTTGCTGGGTGACATCAGGGAATATTTACCATTTTCATTTGCTGGGTGACATCAGGGAATATTTACCATTTTCATTTGCTGGGTGACATCAGGAATATTTACCACTTTCATTTGCTGGGTGACATCAGGAATATTTACCACTTTCATTTGCTGGGTGACATCAGGAATATTTACCACTTTCATTTGCTGGGTGACATCAGGAATATTTACCACTTTCATTTGCTGGGTGACATCAGGAATATTTACCACTTTCATTTGCTGGGTGACATCAGGAATATTTACCACTTTCATTTGCTGGGTGACATCAGGAATATTTACCATTTTCATTTGCTGGGTGACATCAGGGAATATTTACCACTTTCATTTACTGGGTGACATCAGGAATATTTACCACTTTCATTTGCTGGGTGACATCAGGGAATATTTACCATTTTCATTTGCTGGGTGACATCAGGGAATATTTACCATTTTCATTTGCTGGGTGACATAAGGAATATTTACCATTTTCATTTGCTGGGTGACATCAGGGAATATTTACCATTTTCATTTGCTGGGTGACAGCAGGAATATTTACCACTTTCATTTGTTTGGGGACATCAGGGAATATTTAGCTACCACTTTCATTGGCTGGGTGACATCAGGGAATATTTACCACTTTAATTTGCTGGGTGACATGAGGAATATTTACCACCGTATAAGTTGCTGGGTGACATAAAAAATATTTACCACTTGAAGTTACTGGGTGACACGAGGAATATTTACCACTGTTTAAGTTGCTGGGTGACATCAGGAATATTTTCCATTGTTTAAGTTGCTGGGTGACATCAGGAATATTTTCCCTTGTTTAAGTTACTGGGTGACATAAGGAATATTTACCACTTGAAGTTACTGGGTGATATCAGGAATATTTACCACTATTTAAGGTGCTTTGTGATATGAGGAATATTTATCACTATTCGAGTTGCTGGGCGACATGAGGAATATTTACTAGTGGAATCATGAATTCTGTGTTTGTATTTTTATTGAAGAAACTCATACGAGTCATGTTTCATAGTGTTAAACGTTTTACCTAATTAGTTTTATTTGTTTTTGTTGTTGTGTAATTTACTCTTTGGTAATGCTCCTTTTTTCGTACTCTGCTGGTTCCCCTTGTAACATCCTGCTTTTCCAATTAGGTTGCAGTTTCAATAATAATAATAATAATAATAATAATAATAATAATAATAATTATAATAATAACACCTGGGAATAATAGGAGGAGAGGACATAAAACACTAAGAGATGAAGGACACGATCAGGAAGGAATGTATGCAGACTTGATGCGATACTCAATTCTGGAAACGAAGAAAACTATAAACGCATGGGCAGTACCATTAATCAGATACAGCGCAGGAGTCGTGGAATGGACGAAGGCTGAACTCCGCAGCTTAGACCAGAAAACTAGGGAATACATGTCAATACACAAAGCGCTAAACCCAAGAACAAATACAGACAGACCATACATAACACGAAAGGAAGGAGGGAGAGGGCTACTAAGGATAGAGGACTGCGTCAACATACAGAGCAGAGCACTGAGGCAATATCTGAAAAGCAGTGAAGACGAGTGTCTAAACTCTAAGGAGTGCATGGGAAGAAGGACTGATAAAAGTAGACGAAGACCCAAAAATATACAGAGACAGGAAAATTAAAAACAGAGCAGAGGAATGGCACAGCAAACCAATGCACGGAAGTAGCTACCTGAGACAGGCTAATAACTGGCCAGCAATGAAACATGGCAGTGGTTACAGAAGGGAGAACTCAAGAAGGAAACAGAAGAAATGCTAACAGCGGCAGAAGACCAGGCCCTAAGAACCAGATATGTCCAAAGAACAATAGATGGGAATACATCTCACCTATATGCAGGAAGTGCAATATGAAAGACAAGACCATAAACCTCACAGCAAGCGAATATCCGTCGCTTGCACAGAATCAGTAGTATACAAAAATAGGCATGATTCAGCAGCAAAAGCCCTCCACTGGAGCCTGACTAAGACACACCAGCTACCTTGCAGTAATAAGTGGTACGAACACCAACCTGAGGCAGTGATAGAAAACGAAAAAGCAAAGATCCTCTGGGATTATGGTATCAGAACAGACTGGGTGGTACATGCCAATAGACCAGACTTGACTCTGATTGACAAACTCAAGAAGAAAGTATCACTTATTAATGTCGCAATACCATGGGAGACCAGAGTAGATGAGAAAGAAAGAGAAAAATTTATCAGTATCAAGACCTGGAAATAGAAATAAAAAGGATATGGGATATGCCAGTGGAAATTGTACCTATGATCATGAGAACACTAGGCACAATCCCAAGACTCCTGAAAAGGAACCTGGAAAAGCTAGATCCCGAAGTAGCTCCAGGACTCATGCAGCAGTGTGCTATTAGAAACAGCGTGCACAGTGAGAAAAGTGACGGACTCCTACCGGAACCCCACACTATAAGAACCACCCAGGCGAATAGGGTAATAATAATAATAATAATAATAATAATAATCATTCCATTTTAATTATGATAATGTATATAGAAATAAATATACCCTTGTGTAATTCAGTGGAATGCATACACATGTTCTCTCTCTCTCTCTCTCTCTCTCTCTCTCTCTCTCTCTCTCTCCTTATATATATATATATATATATATATATATATATATATATATATATATATATATATATATATATATATACATACTATACACACAACACACACACACACACATATATATATATTATATATATATATATATATATATATATATATAATATATATATATATACGTATATAATCGTGTAAAGTACAGACCCGCCTAATTTTGACATTAATGAAAAAGACTAAGTATTCGGTGAAAGAGGGAAAAAAAAAAAAAAAGATTTACCTGAACCAAACACCCCGATACAGTACATGATGCACTACAGCGCTTGATTGCTGTGCTAATCCCTCTAGCCGTCGCCCACAGAGAGGAACTTGACGTTAGGGCTATGGAACTGAAAAAAAAGAAAAAAAAAAAAAGAGGTGTAGACTCTTTTAGTCTAGGGGTAATAACACTGATAAGATGGTCAGTCACGAATTCTTTCAACCAACATCTCTTTTCAAAGGTCGGTCCTTTTTTTTTTTTTTTTTTTTGTAAGATGGATGGTTGACCTGTCAAAAGCGCTCTCTCTCTCTCTCTCTCTCTCTCTCTCTCTCTCTCTCTCTCTCTCTCTCTCTCACGAAACAGTGAAAATAGAAAACGAAATTCCAGTCAAAATATAGTCCAACCGTACGCGAAACATATTGTTGCTTTGGAACTGATGCATTGGAAAATTACGTAAAAAAAGAAAGAAAGAAAAAAGACTGGGAATCGTTGTCTTGAGGGGATAAAATCATTCTTGTAAAAACCTCCATCCAACATCGTTTTTACTTTGATATTCCAAGAAAATGGGACAAACGATAGATGAAATATAGGTATTTGTGAAATCATAACTTCATTACAAATGATTTCCGTTACAAAGTAAAAGATGTTTTCAAACAAAAGAACAGCACAGATGGAATTTAGAGGATACTGGCAAATGAAGCGGAAATGGACTGAAAGAAATAAGAGAGAGAGAGAGAGAATACTGTATTGCACTATATCATGAATGTTATGAAAAAATGTTTCTTAAGTCGTGAATAGCGTGTGAATTCATCTCTTGGTCCCTTTCTGAGTCTAAACACTTCATTTTATTTACATTCCTTTTGGTAGTCAGTCATACTACAAATGTGAACGGTTGCCAGAATCAGGAGGTCCACAGGCAGGACTATATGACTAGCAAGCGGCTAATGTTCCTATGCTCTTAAAATATCCTATCCAAGGGGTCTAGAAAATTACATATAGACCTATTGTTTGCGGCTAATGTTCCCATGCCTTAAAATATCCTATCCAAGGGGCTGGAAAAATAGAATATAGGCCTATTGTTTGCGGCTAATGTGCCTATGTCTCTTAAAGTATCCAATCAAAGGGCTGGAAAAATAAAGTATAGGCCTATAGTTTGCGGCTAATGTTCCCACGTCTTAAAATATCCAACCCAAGGGGCTGGGAAAGTCAAATATAGGCCTATTGTTTGCGGCTAATGTTCCCATGTCTTAAAATATCCTATCCAAGGGGCTAGAAAAATAAAAATAAAGTATATGCCTATTGTTTGCAGCTAATGTTCACGTCTTAAAATATCCTATTCAAGGGGCTGGGAAAATAAAATATAGGCCTATTGTTTGCGGCCAAAGTTCCTATGTCTCTTAAAATATCCTATCCAAGGGGGCTGGAAAAATAAAATATATGCCTATTGTTTGCACACGACATAGCTACACATCCCCGCTCCCCAGTCTATAAGAAGCCTCTTGTATGCTACACAACCTTTTGAAATAAGGTGATTGCGGCTGTTTCCAATTAGCCTTTATATTCTTTCTTCCATTTTACTGTCCGCTCTCGCGTGACGATTGTTTTTTAGCGCAACAGCAAGGTTTTCCTCATGTTACACCAACGGTCTAGTCTAGACCGTGGTTACACCTTTCAAACCTTTCAACTCGCAGTTTCCCTTTCAGCACTGAATAATCTCATAGGTCCCAGAGCATGGCCTTCGGCCTAAATTCTATATTCAATTCCATTCCAATAAGCCTTTTATTTTTCATCTTGTCAGCTCAGACCCTGGATATCTTCCCCCTCGAGGTCACGCGCCATCTCCTTCTATTTCTTATTTCCGCGATGAATACTTGCAAACCGCCTGGCTTCCCCTTCGTCACCTTTAAAATAAGTTTTCCCTCAGTCCGCTCGCACTGACGGCCCTAAACATCATCATCGGCTTCCTTCACGCCGTCGCTCGACCACTTTCCCGCACTAAGGAAATTTTTTTTTCCTTCTTCGTGAATAACTGTTGCGTTTCCGCTGCTCTTATCTCACGATCTTCCATTCCCTCCTGCGTCTGATTTTGCTCGAAGCGTTTCTCATTCGATGTCTCCGCTTGAATGTTTGCAGGCTCACCATAAAGTGTAAGGAAGTTGGCAAAGTTAACTGGGATGCTTAGTACTATATATATAATATATATATATATATATATATATATATATATATATCTATATATTATATATTATATATATATATATATATATAATATATATTATATAGATATATACTACGTATCCTAGTTAACTTTGCAACTTCCTTGCACTATAGGGTGAGCCTGCAAACATTTCTGCTTGAATGTCTGCAGGCTCACCATCTAGTGCAAGGCAGTTGCAAAGTTAACTGGGATACGTAGTACTATATATATATATATATATATATATATATCTATATATATATATATATATATATATATATATATGATATAATATATATAAGCGGCTTCTTATTATGAAATAGTTTTATACGCCGTTTGTGCAGGGAGTCGTATAAACACGTACTTTACTTTCTTTCAGTTACACACACACACACACACACATAAATACGTATGTACAGATGTGTGTATGTGCGTGTAATTGAAAGAAAGTTAAGTCTACGTGTTTATAAGACTCCCTTCATAAGCGACATATAAAACCATTTCCTCAAAAGAAGCAGCTTATGTGATATAGAAAGTTTCACAACAAAGCGCGATCCGACCTCCAGCTTACTCGTGGCGCGTGCTAAACTTTAGTCAAATAGCGCGTTGTTTCACCAACGAAAATTAAAATAAGTGCGCTATATTTTATCAGAAATAATTGTACCGTTTAACGTGCACATTATTTATTTGTTACATTTCCATTTTAATGAATAAATCATAAATATCCTATCCTAAAATTCCTGTATCGAAAATGTTGACCTGTATAGGGCGCTATATTGTCTTTGTTTTGAGCGTTTGTTCATGTGTATGTGCATGCGATAGCTTGTTTAGATGTCATTTTTCGTTCAAAGAGAAACAGAGTCTAGTCGTTGCACCGCATGATTTCCCGATCCAATCAGTCAACCGGTGACTTTTCTCTAAGGTGGTGTACCTGCACAAGAAAATATCAGGTACATAAAATGCTATGCGGGCATATTACACTATACCTTTTTTTTCTATCTTTATTAATTGCAAATGAAATTATACAAATTTCTTTCAAGTTGATATTTTGCATTCTTACGATTGATTTTGTCATATCTTTAAATCCTAAAATCCTAAGGGGATTTACCATGGATGTATTTGAAAGTAAGATCAAACCAAGATTACTATTTTTTCTAAGGTACTATTGTTCCTAAGGGCAAGGATTCATTAGAAAGGAGTAAACACGGTCACTTCCAACGAAGCACAATTGGCAGCGTTGTAGACAGTATAGAATACTGTCGCCAGTTTATGGACGAGATTACGTTTATGACACGTCATCATTATCAACGTACTGAAACACATCACGAAAGCAAGGTTTCAGAATTTTTTTTTTTATCTTTGCACTGGCGTGTTATGT
The DNA here is from genome assembly GCF_015104395.2 of Macrobrachium nipponense. Classification (NCBI taxonomy): domain Eukaryota; kingdom Metazoa; phylum Arthropoda; class Malacostraca; order Decapoda; family Palaemonidae; genus Macrobrachium; species Macrobrachium nipponense. The sequence goes on from NC_087203.1 coordinate 37,654,781, forward strand.
TTTTATTTATTATTTTTGGTACATTTTTTTTCGTTTTGTACTTTGAGAGCCATGACACCCGGGAAACGAATTCCGTGCTCCATGCAAGTCGAGAATGCCACAGTTGCTTAAACCAAGGCGTGAGCCGACCTCCAGCTTACTCGGAGCGCGTGCTGAAATCTACAGTCAGATAGATTGTTGTTTCGCCTACGAAAATTAAAATAAGTATGCTACATTTTATTAGAACTAATTGTTCTATACTGTGTAACATTCACATTATTTATTTTTTAAGAATTTTCAATCTAATGAATAAATAGTAATAATCCTACCCTAACTCAACGCGAAACATCTTTTTCAGACCTTGTTAGGCTTTTCCATAGGGTTTTCCTACCTCCAAACAACAACAACAACAACAACATAGCAGTTTGTAGGCTTACTCCCAGAGTAAGCACAAATCTCAGTTAATGAGAAAATAAAATCGGATGTTGCATAGTGTATCATTCAATTCGGGAATACTGCACATGCAACTTATTCTCGCAGTGATTATTATTATTGTTATTATTATTATTATTATTATTATTATTATTATTCCAAAGTTATGTATATATACATACACGTATATTTAAAGAAAAAATGTACATATACATACTGTGGATTCTTATTATTATTATATTATTATTATTATTATTATTATTATTATTATTATTATTATTATTTTGACATTAGTTTTTAATGACAGAATTATATTGTATTTTGTCTCGATTGCAATTACATTTATTTTACATTTCGTAACTTTTGTGATTTTCCATTGCAATAAAATTTATTTTACATATCGTAACTTTCGTGATTTTTCAGTACTGTTTCTCCTTGCCAGAATGAATGAGGGTGTAGTACACGGGAATCAGACTCCCTTCACTCCCTTTTACTACTGTGCATTTTGAACATGGATAGCTGCATGGTGTCATATTTTCCTCCGACCTGTTGATGATACTGGCCGCAGTCGATTATCTTATCTTTCCCGTTATCGGAAAGTTTCCTTCACTTCGGGGAACAGCAGAAAAGTTTTATGAGGGGTAGTTGATTATAAGATATTGTAAGCTTCTGAGATATATATATATATATATATATATATATATATATATATATATATATAATATATATATATATATATATATATATATAATATATATATATATATATATATATATATATATATATATATATATATCTTACACACACGTGCACATCCACACTCGTACACACAATGGTTGCATTAACTTACTATATACACATAAACACATTATACCTGCTGTGTAATACTATTGTAAATGGTTGGCACAAGTGAATGAATGCATCTCTCTAGTAATATTGTTCTTGATGTTGAACGTCTCTGCAAAATCAAGTATATGCAATTGTCTCGCTTGTAAGCCCATGAGCGTCAAACGTCAAAATAAGGATCATTTCGCCATGACGTTATTAAAGACTGACCGTACGTACGGTTGGTGAATCATGTGATGGTGATTACGCTTGACTGCCACGTACTCTTTAATTAAAGGGAAGTAGTAGTAAGAATAGTAATTAATGTTAGAATATTCTTTAATGTTTCTTTTTATTTTTTAGGAAGGTTCGTTGTTATTAGATGATCGAGCGTGACTGTTCTATTAAAAGCAGTTCCCTTTTAAGTGAACTTGCAAGAGCACATTGGAATGTAAATAGTGTCCACGACAGATTGCATTGACGAATTATTACTGAGAAGTCTTGGCAATCCCATTCACGCTGGTTCTCGGAAGCTGTCCGGTGAATAAATAATCGCTTACGAGCAGCCACAATTTGTATGCATTCCTAAAGATGAAATATTCATGTGTCATCAGTTAAAGACGGGTTACTTTTCTTGTGCATTGTGACTTGATGAGATGGAGCGACAGAATATATAGATTAGATATAACAGCAGCATCAAGAGACGAGCGTAATCGTAAAGATTTTTGTCATAAAAAGGGGTCTGACTCAATTAGCTCGTTTAGGCAATTGGGACCTGGAGATGTCATAAGATGCCTTAACGTCCTTTTGAGGACGAGTTTTTTTTTAATGCTAAAAATACTCGAACATTTTGAATAAATTGAACGGAATTATACATTTCAGGTAACGTATTAACTGTCAATGTCATAAAATTAATGACTGGCCCAAATGCTTTGAACTGTCATGAATGAATGAATCGCCTCCGCATTAGTTCCTCGATGTTCCCAATGTTTGTTTGTGTTCCGATAGTGAGAAGGATAATAACATGGCGCGGCTCACAGTCTTCAGCTGTGCCTGCTGTTTAAGAGCCATTTGGACACCTGAGGAGGTTAGTTGCGATGGCGTGAATCATTATATGAGTGGTTATTTCGATCCAAAAGGCAAAATCAGCGAAATGATGCTGGATAACGGTTGCACCGACGAGGGAAAGTGGTTGTCGCAGGAGTCTTCTGTTGGTGTTCGGTTCTAGCCTGATATCATTTCGAAGCTTTGACTGCCTATTTCTGTTGTAGTTTTCATTGGAGGGATATTCGGGAGGTATACAATAGCGAGTCTTAACATTACCGTACGTATAACGTCAGCAGGCAAGACCTGTCCTAGCCTGGTGACCGTTGTCTTAGCTGTTGATAGGGACCAGGCCTATGCCAGTAGGCCTGTTAGGGCAGGGAGGCTTACGCTTGCACTCAATATGTCAGTTGCATTTCAAGCTTTATATCCCAAGGCTCTTGGGTGAAATAGCCATACCTACACTATGCAAAGACAGTTTTAATTGGGTGAGATAGCCTTACCTACACCATGCAAAGACAGTTTTAATTTGAGGCACTCGCTATTGCATTCTTAGGTAGATGCTCCAGAGGTTTAAGATTAGGTTACTCCACCTGGATTATTTACCTGCTCTAAGGGTTTCTGATGACAGTAAAACACTTTAAAAAATGCAGTTGATCTAGGGTACCTATCCGCGGCGGCCCAGACTATGGCAGTTGCGGTTTTTCTCTGCAGTTTTACCTACTGAACAAGAATTTTCAGTAATATTTATTTGGAAGACTGTAATTAACCCCTAGGGTCCAGTACTAAACACGGCGAAATACATTGGACGCCCCAATCCCTGGTAGATGTCGTATCCGCGGTTACTTTTCTTGCAGGGTAATTCTAAAGAATAGGTAGTTGTTCCGATACATAATACAAACCCTCGGTCCTTTAACAATAGGAAGGTAACTAGCGGCAGCTGGGACGGTTGTAAGCTTCGAACAAGGGAGAGAACGGTAGTTAACTGCTTGTCCGATCGTGCGCGCGCGCGCGCGCCTGAGAGGTGAAGAATCACTTTTGCTTTCGGCCGCGGGTGTGAAGGACGTGTTCGTCATCGCTCTCTGCCGCTTCATCGTCGTATGCTTTGTTTATATTATGTTTTCTACTAATGGTTTTGTTTGATGACTTGAAAATGAAACTGTAAGTACACTGTTTTCATTTTCATTACTTAATTATGAATCAACATGGAGCTATCGCCGTAGAGACGGCGATTTCCACTCTTTTCATGAATTGAACCCTTGAATTATGTCTCGGTGCCGAGGCGGGCGCACTCGCGCCGAGTCATGTATTTTGGGCGAAAGTGTGTAATTGAAAGATGTAAGTACTCTTTTTCATTATATTTTTGCCCTGTGCGTTCGTTGCCGAGAGCTTGATTGCGTTCGGCACGAGCCTCTTATTTTGTATGAATAGAATGCAATGAAAGTGGATTTGCAATGCAGTTTTCTTTTCATTTTCATTTATTAATTGCATCAAATTTAATTTTGGATCAATTTCCGCTCTTACCCGGGAATTAATCCTTACGATTTATTGCTGTGAAAGTGAAAATAGCAAGTGCAGTATTGTTCATTTTCATATATATTTATGATAGCATCATATTATTATGGATCAAGTTTCCGCTCTTACCCGGGAATTGATCTTTCCCCTTTTAACCCCCCGTTCTATGAAGTGAATCGCAAGTGCAGTATTCTGTTTCATTTTCATATTACTTTTCACTGCTGTGCGGGGGTGGGGGAAGCGAAGGTCTGCCAGGAAGTCGTCGGAAAGCTCTCCCGCGACTCCCTTGGTATCCGATTCTTCGTCTTCTTTCCTGCCCCCCCGCTCAGCTTCCTCGTATTTTGTTTTTGGGGTCTTCCTTCCGTTCGGGGTGGGGCATGTCTCCCCCCCCCGTGCGTGAGGGAACCCCTCTTACTAATCTGTCTGTGCTACCGCAGGTGCTACATCCGTGGGAGACGACCTTGGACAGGTATGGGCCACTGCGGCTGCAGGGCGTGCCTACATCCACGATCTGCTGCAGCGTCTAGCGAGGTCTGGGGCGGTGACCTTGGAGTGGTCTCCACTACAACCTTCGGTTCACTTGGATGCATGCTTGCTTCCCCCCGCTGGTCTACACTTCCCCATGCTGTGTCGGTGACGCCCGTCTGCCGCTTCTTACGGCCGGTCGCCGCCGTACCGAGGAGGGGTATGCCGCCGCCGCCTGTGTTTTCTTCGTGTTGCCTGCCCCAGACTTCCGCTGTTCCAGCAGCTCGCCCCTGGACCGGCCGCCAGTACCAGGTTCCCGCTGGCTGCCGATGATTCTACGAGGCGATGGCTGGGCCTGCCGTACCTGTCGCTGATGTGGTTCCCGCTACTGGCTTGGCTGTCCCTTCTGTGTTTACCGCTGCCGCTGTTCCTGCCGCTCCTGAGCTGGTTGCTGTTCCTGTCGCTCCTGGTTCCTGCGCCTGTCCATGCTGGTCCTGCCCATGGTGTGTCTTCCCCAGTCCCAGGTCCTTCCGGACAGGTGCAGTCGGGCCGTGTTGCTTCGGCAATAGGCCCGACTCTGGCCTGGTTGGATGGAGGACCTGACGACTGTCCTGCGTGAGCTGACGAAGAAGAGGAAGGTGTCATCTTCGTCTGTGCTGCCTCTTCCCCTTCGACTTCTAAGGCCCATAAGCCGAAGAAGAAGAAGGCTGCCTCCCCCCCCTCAGAAGTCTCCTTCGGGAACTTCTAAGGGCCCGTCCCACCTCGGTGGGACGGGGGGTCCTTCTGCTGGTCCTCCTGCTCCTTCGGGAGCGGGGCCCGTCTCCCCTTCCGTAAGGAAGAGATAGACGGGGACCAGAGGAGTATCGGTTAGCTCTGGTACTTCCTCGCCTGGTGCTAGCGGCGATGCGCTACGCCAGGTTCCGGCTCGGTCTCTCTTTGTTCGCGGGAGATCCCGAGTGTACGCTCTCCCTCGGGAGACCGTGCAGCCAAAGTTTCGGCGCCAGAGTTCGCTCGGCGCCAAGACCACGGCACGGAGCAGAGGTAAGGCTGGCGAGAACCGCTCAGGTGACTCTCGCCAGGCCAGCGGCCGCTCTCGCAGCGACCAGCTGGTAACCGGGTTTTGTTATATTCCCCCTAAGAAGACTCCTTCGGGAACTTCGAAGGGCTCGTCACACTCCGGTGTGACGGGGGGGTTCTTCTGCTGGTCCTCCTGTTCCTTCGGGAACTGGGGCCCGTCTCCCCTTCTGAGAAGAAGAAGAAGACGGGGACCAAGGGTGTGCTGGCTACCGCTGGTACACCTCAGCCTGGTCTTGGCAGCTCTGCTGCTAAGCCAGGTACCGGCTCGGTTTCTCGTCCGCGAGAAGTTCCGAGTGTACGGTCTCCTTCGGGTGACCGTGCAGCCAAAGTTAAGACGCCTGAGTTCGCTCAGCGTCATGCCCGAGGCACGGAGCAGAAGACTGTCGAGAGCCGCTCAGGTGACTCTCGCCAGGCCAGCAGCCGCTCTCGTAGCGACCAGCCGGTACCTCGGGTGGACGTGACGGTCTCTGACCGGCCACGGGTTGAGGCTGGGAAGAGGTCCCCCAGGTCCCCTCGACCGACGGTACCAGCCTCGGACTGAGGTACCTAGCGGTTTGACATGCCCGCGAGGACCGCTCAACCCGGTCTCACCGCGAAAGTGAGCTCTGCAGGTCACCTGACCGCCGCTCCCACAGGGACCGGGCGGATACGGTGACCAGCAGCAGCTCGTCTGACGCACGGGACCGGGGTCGACGTGCTCAGTCGAGCCGCTCGCCACAGGTGAGCGGCACGGCCAGGCCTGCAGATCGATCCCCACCGCGGGTTGGTGATCGGCTGCAGCCCCCCACGTACGCTGGTCCTGCCAGCGAGCGGGGGGGGGGAGCGTCAGGTCTGTCTCTCCACTACCTTCAACTTCCTCGGGCTACACCGGGAAGAGCGAGGTAGCTAGAGTGATCGTGAGAGGTGCGCCGCTCACGATCCCTTCACGACGCGCACGTGCCACGTATGGTCTTAGGACCAACCAGGACGTACGCGCAAGTGATTGGAGGCGACCGTCAGCGGAGGGAGGGGGTAGCGTCAGTTCTGTCTCTCCGATACCTTCAACTTCCTCGGCATACGCCAGGAAGAGCGAGGTATATAGGAGTGATCGTGAGAGATGCGCCGCTCACGATCCCGTCACGACGCCGCACGTGCCAGGTATGGTCTTAGGACCAACCAGGACGTACGCGCAAGTGATTGGAGGCAACCGTCAGGGATCTGTTGCTGGTCCTTCTTCTGAAGGAGGAGGGTATTGGGAGCTGCTCTTGTTGGAGGGACTGGATGGTCCTACTCCTCAAGACGCTTCCCCCTGTAACTTCCGAGATTCAGAGTAACTTTGCCCAGGTTATTGCACTGATTCGTCAGCACAACGACCTGGGGGAAGGATCGCCGCTACCCACCAGCAGAGCCCATGTCTCTGCTCGAGTCGTTTTTTTTTTTTTTTTTTTTTGGGGCCTTTTTTACCGAGAGGGAACCCAAACCGACGGTGGGTTTGCCGCGATCGGAGCTTGCCGATTCTGTCTTGAACCAGAGTCTCTCGTCTCCGGACAAGAAGGCTCTCTCAGTTCTGGCCGGTCGATCAAGCTACTTCCACCTCCTCTACTGCTACAGCGGCGTTTCTACGTGTCTTCGGACACCGTATTTAAATACTCCTTCGGTCCTCCTGAGAGGTTTCGACCTCGACGAGGACTGGAATGAGTCGGAGGACGGTATCGGATCTCTCCTGTCAGGTGTCGATCACCCCGCCCCACCCAGACGACGTTCACAGTGGCGGCAGACCCTTACCTACAGTGAGAGTTCGTAACCCTCCTCGGGAAAACGTTTTCTCCTGACGATACGTTTTCCCAGACTCTGAGAGGCCATCGCCGCAAGGCGATGGCTGCTCCTACTCTTCTCCAACTGCTAGTTCCACTGGGAAGGCGAGCGAGTATCCAATTCCTCCCCCATTCCCTCTCTCCTTACGGCTACGAGGGAAAGGGGAGGGATCCTACAGAGATTTCTCTGTAGGATTCCACGTTGGGGACTGCGCTACCGGGGGGACCTTCGGGTCCTACCTGACGTAAGCCCCGGTCGTTGAGGAGGGATCCTGCCCCATTCTCGATTTCTACGGGAATCGACGAGGACCACCAGCCGATATCGTTTGACGAATTCGGTGGAGGGGTTTCGCAGACTGCTTAGAATTCCTAACGGAATTTCTAGCGCATTCAGAGTGTTAGAGTTTCTTACGATCTCCAAACACTTAGGCGAGACCACGGTCCAAAGTGAGCGAGACGGGAATCCCCGATATGTTACACGATAATCGGGAACCTCGCCTATGCTCGAATTCCTGGAATTTCTAGCATTAGAAGAAGACTGCTGCTGAAAGAAGACTATCTCACAGTAGGCGACCAACCTGGAATAGAGAAGAACGGACGGGAATATCCAGTTTGGCTTGAACTATCGTCTTAGTATTCTGTTCACCATTGAAGCTTTCCTTCGAGGAAGACTTCTTCACTCTCTTTGATAGAGACCGAAGGTGGTCGATCTCCAATCCTTATTTTGTTTTCTTGAAGGAAAGAATTTAGGATGGAGATCGTTGTTCAGAATCCTACAAATATACTACGTATATTAACCTCGCGACATGATTCTGCTAAGCAGTTGAATGGTCAGAGGGGTAGGCGCATATCCTGGTTATTCTACGGATTGCGACTTAGACGAAAGTATTCTAATTGAACTGCAACTCGGGTTGCCTGCAACCTCCCAGGAGTTTCCAGTTTCAATTTTATATACTTATGGTGTTGTCACAACAACACCATTTAAGCTTTTATATTTACCGAAATTCGTTTCGCATAAATATAATTGCTCGAGCATATCTTTTTATGCTCGGTGGTTCTAGCCGAACGCATTCCTTCGTGGAAAGGATTACTTGGCAACTCAGGATGACGAGTCAGCGACAGCTACTGCGTATTGAATTGCCCGAGGCATTTCAGTACCAGCTGCCGCTTTGAGATGGACGGTTGGTTATGTCTTTCTCACCTGCTTTGATTGAATACCAACCATATCTCTGCCCAACAATCACGGACTTAAGTCTGATTAATGGGGATTCTCGCATACATGAATGACCATCTACTGCTGTGACGCTAGTATTCATCGTCTTCGGTATTGCGAGAATTTTAAACAGAGATATCTATTCGACTCTCATCTTTCTGTTTACCGCACGGTAACAGAATTCTGTAATAGTCTCTTGCTGCATCGTATATCGATAATGCGAATGATTTTTGCGGAATCTGAGTTTGTCCTCAAAATATCTTGTATTCGGAGGTGTGCAATTGTTCATTGTTCACCCCGGATTAGCAGATGTATTGAAAGACATCGCCTACTCCCACACCTGCCAGCTCTACTTCCAAACGTTCAGCCCATGAGAAGCAGTTCTTCAGGCGGCACTCCCCTGTGTTTCATTACTGAAGAACGCCCGCTTTCATTGCACACCGGACAGCAATGAAATGGCGGTTAGCGTTTTCAGTCATTTGTAAGCACAGGTTTAGAATCTTGAGATTCCTTCTCTCGATTCAGCTGGAAGACGTAGGTTTGCTCATTGCCTCCTTCGTCTTCGTCACATAGTGTTGTTTCTCCTTAAGCTGAGATTCAAAGTCTATGAGATTTTCTGCCATCAGGGACTCCGGGTCTTTTGAAGGCAATTGACTTTCGCCTTTTGAGCTTATGCATTAAGAGAATCATCGCCGCGCCGTCCGGCATCGGTGACTAACAAATATTTTATTTGTTTGGTCTCTCAGCATAACTCTTTAAAGGGCGAAGGTCACGTGGACTTACCCGGGATGCTTGGACAAACTTGCCTCTACTGATTACCGAACCAGTCAGTCGGCAGCTGTCAGAGCACCCGAGTCAGTTACGAACTATGCTGTGGACTTAGTTCGGTTTTGTTCCAGAGCAATCATTACTTCGTCTTAATAGCTTGTCAGTATGAGTACTGTACATAACCAAAGTCGAGAAGAGGGATAGGTCATATGACTATCCCCTTCTTTTCGTCTTAGGTAACTGCATGACTTCTCTTGAGAAGTCAATCACAAAGGGATGGGGATTTGTGACGCTCGATTTCGTACCGATCTTCGTAGCGAAGACTCAGAACCCTTCGGTAACTGACGATTGGTTCGAGTCCTTCACAATACCCTCCCTAATGGACTTCACCGCCTCCGATACGAAGGACTATGCTGCTTTGTCCTGTGAAGGCGCGACGGAGCTGTCTGAAGAAACTCGACACCCCAGGATGAGTGTGGACGCCTCTTCATCATTCTCTCGCGTTCCGCAAGAACTTCTCCGTGGCGCAGGTAATGAAGGCAGGCGCCTGTCCAACCGGACCGCATGCACCTCCTTCTACCTTCGGGATATTGCCCACAGTTCCTTGGATCTTTTTCCTTGGGAACCGTGGTGGTTGCTCAACACGTTGTGTAGTTACCCAGACCCTCGCAGGCTGAACAGCATCGAGTCCTGGTGTGACCGTAAGAATGGATGAGGAATGAGAGTGTGACTGGCTCCTCTTCCCATCTTTTTCTTCCCTCTACCTCTGGGTAGAGGGACACGGTCGTCACCCTGCTGGGTAAGGACGAGATGCAGGTGAGCTACTCAATAGAGCACCATCCTATCCCTTTCAGTAGGGATAGGAGTAAAATATCCACCACTTCCTCCAACAAGGGGGAGGAAGTGGATGCCAAATTGAGACAAACCCATCATTTTATGATTGTCTCTTGCAAACAGGAACAAGTTCTTGCTTGCTGGTACGAAGAGATACGCTTGCCTCTCTCTTAGTACTTGGCCCAGAGGTCTGACCATTGATCCTGCGGTGCACACCCCGATCAATCGGACAGAGGTTTGGATCCCTCCCTTGCTCTTACGACCAGGGAGGCACTCCAAGGTTGGAACGAACACCAGTCTGTTCACCAAAAAGACTCAGATTCCTCCCACCAAGAAGTGAGTCTTCCTATTGTTAAAGGACCGAGGGTTTGTATTATGTATCGGAACAAATGACAATTTGTCGAAAATTGCATTTTCCTAACTATACACCTGAGGTCCTTTACATATGTCCCACCTCAATGCACCCTCACTCTGCAACTTTTTGCATGGGCCTAAAGCAAAAGTGATTCTTCACCTCTCGGGCGCTCGGGCGCGCGCACGATCGGACAAGCAGTTAACTACCGTTCTCCCCTTGTTCGAAGCTTACGACCGTCCCAGCTGCCGCTAGTTACCTTCCTATTGTTAAAGGACCTCAGGTTTGTTTTGTATAGTTAGGAAAAATGCAATTTTCGACAAATTGTCATTTCTGCACAAACTGCAAGGAACATAACCGCGGATACGACGTCTACCAGGGATTGGGGCGTCCAGTGTATTTTGCCGTTTTTAGTACTGGCCCCTGGGGAGTTAAGTTACAGTTGTCCGAATAAATATTACTTTAAATTCTTGTTCAGTAAGTAAAATAACATAGGAAAACGTCAATTGCCATAGTCTAGGCCACCGCGGATTGCTTCTGTAGAAATACCAAAAATGCATTTGGGGTCAGGTCAGTGCATGGCACCTTGAGTCCAAGTTAGGTTAGGAAGGTAGTAGGTTCTGGTCAGGTTGTGGCACGATCTAGGAAATGTTAGTTGTTCCCGATACGTAATACAAACCCTCGGTCCTTTAACAATAGGAAGTAGCTAGCGGCAGCTGGAACGGTCGTAAGCTTCGAACAGGGGAGAACGGTAGTTAACTGCTTGTCCGATCGTCGCGCGCCGCGCGACTGGGAGGTAAACAAATCACTTTTGCTTTCGGCCGCGGGTGTGAAGGACGTGTTCGTCATCGCTCTCTGCCCGCTTCAATCGTCGTATGCTTTGTTTATCATTGTGTTTCTTACTAATGGTTTGTTTGACTTGAAAATGAAACTGTAAGTACACTGCGGATGATTCATCGTCATCGCGCTGGCCTGGCCATATTCACTCTATATTTAATTGGTGAAACAAGAATACAATTACAACTTTAAGCCTACCATTCAAAAGATTGAAGTTTTGTCAACATAAATGTGATATATGAAAGCACCATACAAACTAAAATAAGCATGTAAGGTCTTCGTAAAATATGTTTTCAAGGCAGTTTTGAAATCCAGTATGGCGGCAACGCGTGACAACAGCCAAGCCACCATCTTTCCCAGCCTTCCCACCACTCATTTGAACAATGTTAGCTTAGGTATAATGCGGTTTTTTTACCCTATTTGATTGTAATTATACACATTTTGGTGTTAATTCACTCCAAATTGCACTTGAACTACGCTGCGATTCCTGGTTCCCAAGCGCTTACTCCTCAAACACAGTTACGGGCAGCACACGAGTACACGATTTATGAGTTGCAAAGCTCTATTCCCCTAATTGTTTACTTTACTCATTATTTAGTTTAACTTTACTTTCTTACTTCAAAATGTGTATTTAATTCATGTCTATTATCCCTTTTTTGCAACCAAATTAACCCCGAAAAATTACAGATATTTCTGAAGTACATACGAGCAGAAGAAGGCAAAATGACTCATTGTTGCCAATCTAGTGGAGCTTCACACATACGTTGATGCATTTACAAACTTTCCATGAATTCTAGTTGTCATAGTAATGCAGTAATGATAAAATTACTGTAATATGTATATATGCTACAAATATATACGCTAATTTCACTTATTTCCCGGTATTGTGTAAGTCTTATACCCAGTTTGGAGGGTAAACATACCAATTGGCAACACTGATAAACAATTGAAGAGCGTGAAGAACGCCGTAGGTACCGTTCACAAGCAAAACTGTTGAAATTTGATTCAGGAATCTATTTACTTTTTCAACAACGAATATTTTCAAATTAATAATTATGAATATGTAAAAAAATTTATGCAATTCATGACCTTATACTGCTGTTTAACTATTTATTTAAATAATTATCTAGTGCACGATTCTGCTTCTTCTTCTACCAAAAATTGTAGTTCCCTCGGAAAAGTAGTGGTTGGAAGTCATTGTTTCCAATTTTTGTGAAGAAAGTGCCCGAGCGTTTATGGGTACAAGTGTTGTGTGGATTTAGCACATGGAATGGGAAGTTTATTGACACCAGCGACTCCGCAAACATAGAGATGGCGTCAATCTTCTAAATATTTGGAGTTGTAAATAAAAATTTCGAAAGCGTCATGGAGGTAGTGTGCACTGCGTAGAGCCAGACTTTTCATTACCCTCTGTTTAATCTTATAATATGACATTAATTTCTAACTTTGGAGAAAATACTTATTTCAAAAGGGGAGTAGGTGTCTTGAGCTCCTTCTCTCACCACCAACAACTCGTGACTGATGACCATCTCCAGTGTCAGGACGTGTTAAAATACTTTGTTCCGACACGGCATACAAACCTTCGGTCCTTTTACAATAGGAAGGTACTAGCGGCAGCTGGATAGGTCGTAAGCTTTCGAACAAGGGGTTCGGTAGTTAACTGCTTGTCCGACAGGCGCGCGCAGCGCGACTGGGAGGTAAACAAACCACTTTTGCTTTCGGCCTCACAGCAAGTGGACGTGTGTGTTCGACGCTCTCTGCCCGCTTCTCGTCGTTTGCTTTCCTTGAGTATAGGTTGTGTTTGTGTATGAATCATCATTGTAAGTACAATCATTCCTCTTTATTCATCCAATTGTGGTTTATTTGATCAATCATGGAATCTCCACGCCTCGCTACCCCCCGGAGATTGTGCCCGGGTACCGAAGGGCGTAAATGCGGTAAGTTCCGCTCGTTCCCTGAAATTGATCCACATATTTTGTGCGCTCGGTGTCGGGGACGCGAATGCACCCGAGCCGAGCCCTGTGAAGTGTGTAATAATTGGTCGGAGGCGCAGTGGGGCTTGTACGAAGGTAGGAAGAAGCGAAGGCCTGCAAAGGAGTCGTCGGAAAGCTCTCCCGCGACTCCTTTGGTTACGGACACTTCGTCTTCTTTCCTGCCGCCTGCTCAGCTCCCACGTTTGGCGCCTTCGCCTTCGGGGGGGGTGGGGGGGGTTTCTAGGTCCTTCTCCTCACCCGACCTGTCGAGTGTGGAGGAGGGCGCTAGATACCCCGATGTCGAGTTGTACTCTGGGTCCTCTATCCGTTCGTCTTCATCGCACGAGCGGGTAGAGGATCCTGCTAATCACCCGACCTTTGCTTCCTCAGGTGCTGTTGCCGCGAAGGACGACCTCGGACAGGTGTGGGCATCGTTGGGTCCTGCAGGGCGTGCCGAGTGTCCAGGGGCTGCTCTACCATCTCGCTGGCTCTGTGGCGGTCACGCATGCTACGGTAACACCACCACCACGACCCTTTCAACTCCTGGCTATGCTTCACCTCCTCACCTGGTGTACACCCGCACACGCGTCTCTGTCACACCAACTACATCGGTGCAGGGGCCAGTCGCCGTACCACGGGGGAGTGTGATGCCGCCGCCTGGGTTTGCCGTGCTGCCTCGACCGGACTTCGTGTGCCTGAAGAGCTCGCCCCTGGACTCCCACCAGTACCTAGGATGTCTGTGCCGCTGGTCCGTCCACCTGGGCCCGCCTGTACAGCCTGCCGTACCTGCCGTACCTGTCCAGCCGCTGTTCACGGACGTGATGTTGCCGACCACTGCTGCCGTTCCTGTATCTGCTCCTGCCGTCTCCACTGCTGTTCCTGTGATGCCTGCACCTGCTGACGTTGTTCCTGTTCGTGGCGCCGCTGCTCCCAATTCCGATCTGTTCGGACAGGTGCGTCCGGGCCTGCCCTTGCTTCGGCAACAGCAGCCCCGGCTCCGCCCTGGATGACAGATCTGACATCGGTCCTGAGGAGGTTGACGAAGAAGAAGAAGAAGGAGGGCGGAAGGTGTCGTCGTCGTCTTCATCGTCTTCTTCGTCGTCGTCTGCCGCCTCTTCCCCTTCTTCTTCTAAGGCTCCCCGCCTAAGAAGAAGAAGGTCGCCCTCCCCCCCCCCCCCAAGAAGTCTCCTTCGGGAGCTTCTAAGGGCCCGTCTCGCTCCGGTGAGACGGGGGGTTCTTCCGCTGGTCACCCTGCTCCTTCGGGGGCAGGACCCGTCTCTTCTTCCGCAAGGAAGAAGACTACGGGGACCAGAGGAGTGCCGGCTAACACCGGCACTTCCTCACCTGCTGTTAGTGGTTCGACCACGGCAGCAGGATCCGTCTCGGCCTCTCGTTCGCGAGAGTACCGAGTGTACGGTCGCCTACCAGCGACCGTACAGCTAGGAACCAGACCTCTGAGCCAGCTCAGCGTCAGGTTCACGGCACGGAGCGGAAGACTGGTGACAGCCGCTCACAGCGACTCTCACCAGACCAGCTCTCGCTCTCGCGGCGAGCAGCTGGCTACCCGGGCGGACGTGACGGTCCACGACCGGCCACAGGCTAGGGCTGGGAAGAGGTCCCCTCGTTCGCCGGCACCAGCCCACGGCTGGTACCAGCGACGTGACGCGCCGTGAGGATACGCACCGGTCTCACCGTGACAGTGGAGCTCGCCGGTCGCCTGACGTCACTCTCACAGAGAGCGATCGGGTACGGCGACCAGCACAGCTCTTCTGACACACGAGACCGGGGCCGCTGTTCTCAGTCCAGCCGTTCTCCAGCGAGACGGCTCGACTAGGCCTGCAGCTCGATCGCCCCACCGCGGGTTGACGATCGCCTGCAGTCTTCCAAGCCCACTGGTTCTGCCAGCGAGCGAGGAGGGAGCGTAGGTCTGCCTCTTCCATACTTCAACCTCCTCGGGTTACACCGGGAGGGCGAGGTATTGAGGAGTGATTGTGAGGGGTGCGCCCTCAGGATCCCACCACGACGTCCTACGTACCAGGCACGGTTCTCGGACCGGCCAGGTCGTATGCACAAGTGGCTGGAGGAGACCGAGAGGGGTCTGTCGCTGTTCCCCCCCTCGAGGGGGGAGGGTCTCGGGAGATGCTCCTGTTCGAGGGACTGGATGGTCCTACTCCGCAGGATGCAGTCACTCCTGAGATTCAGAGGAACTTTGCCGAGGTAATTGCGCTGATTCGTCAGCACAACGACCTCGCGGAAGGATCGCCGCTCCCACCATCCGAGCCCACGTCCCGGCTCGAGTCGTTCTGGGGCCCGAAGAGGTAACCCAGACCGACGGGTGGGTTTGCCGCGTTCTGAGCTTGCCGACTCAGTGCTGGACCAGGTAGAATCTCTTGTCTCCGGGCAAGGACGGTTCTCTCAAGTCTGGCAGGTTGAGCAAGCTGCTTCCACCTCCTCTGCTGCGACAGCGGCGTTTTTACGTGCCATCTGAGGACCCGATGCCGCCCAAACAGGTGAACCCGGAGTTAGCCAGGCTGACTCCGGTGTGTCCTCTGCAGCAGCTCCTGTCCCGAGAACCTATGGTTCTCGCAGCAAGAGGCACTCGGCCTGGAATCCACTGCCATGGCAGCTTTCTTTCCAGGCCGTCTCCTGGTTAGATCTGTGGTCCCTCTACAGTATCTAAGGTCGCAGCCACTCCGGGGGAATTTCTCCCGAAGATGACTCGGCCTTTAGGAGACTTTGCCAGTCTGGGGGAAGAGCCATCTCCTTCCTTGCCCACCAGACGGTGAACCTGTGGGCCAAACCTGGTTCTCCGACGTAGGGACGCTGTCCTTCACTCGAGTTTCCAGGGCGGCTGGGCGTGAAGCGGCAATTGGGACTCCGCAACGGACCTTTACGGAGTTCCACGTCTCTCTTCCCAGGAGAGATGGTGGACGCTGCGGTGGACAGACGGCGCACTGACGACAGTGACCGTCTGGTTCACCAGGCAGTCTCGAAGGCTTCTGGGCAGCCTCGGACTGCGGCCAAGCCAAAGAGCTCGGCTAGCGCTTCCACGGTGGCTAAGACGGTAGTCCGCGTCGAAGCCCCGGGGAAAGTACTCTGTCTTCTTCGACTTCTACAAAGGGGAGCCGTAACCGAAGCCTCCTCCCAGCCCTCCTTCTCCCGAGGAGGCTCTGGAAGAAGTCGAAGAAAGGGGGGAAACGCTAGGGACGGCGTTCCCCCCCCCTCACCTGCTGCCCGGAAGTGGGGGGTGCCTGGCCAGCCATTGGGCAACGTTGGCGAGCGATACGGGCGTCCCGAGAACCTGGATTGGTAGATGTCCTTTTCGGGAATGGGATATCTATTACCCTTCGAATCTCGGCCACCCCTCACCTCCAACCCGGTCCAACAGCAGTCGTACGTTCCAGGGTCATCGAAGGACGTAGCATTGAGACAGGAGATCAAGACCATGCTGAGCAAGAGAGCTGTAGAAATCGTCACGGATCAGTCACCGGGCTTTTACAGTCGACTCTTCCTGGTGGAAAAGTCTACGGGAGGCTGGCGCCCGGTGATAGATCTCTCTCCCCTGAACCGGTTTGTTCGCCAGACCCGGTTCACGATGGAGACGGCACGTTCCGTGCTCGACTCCATCAGGGAGAACGATTTCATGCTTTCAGTGGACTTGAAGGATGCGTATTTCCAAATACCCATTCATCAGTCCTCCAGAAAGTACCTCCGCTTCATCCTCGACGGGACGGTGTACCAGTTCAGGGCACTTTGCTTCGGTCTCTCAACCGCCCCACAGGTGTTCACGCGAGTGTTCACTCTGGTGTCTGTCTTGGGCCCATTCGCACGGGATACGTCTGATGAGGTATCTCGACGATTGGTTAGTCCTGGCGAGCTCCCGCTCGCAGTTGCTACAGGACAGGGATCAAACTGCTCGAGTTCTGTCGCGATCTGGGGATCGTTGTGAACTTCGAAAAGGTCCGATCTCGAGCCCAAGCAGAGGATGAAGTATACCTGGGTATGCTGATCGACACGGTAGCAGGGCGAGTCTTCCCCGCAGACTCGCGGATCAGCAGATTCAGGGGAGGCAGCCAACCAGTTCCTGTCTCGGCATGGAACAGGTAGCTCAGCGATGGTGGCAAGTCGTGATCGGACACCTGTCATCACTCGAGAAGTTAGTCCCCTCACGTGGGTGTCTTCACCTGCGGTCTCTTCAGTGGAGACTAAAGGAGAATTGTCACAGGCACGGATCCCCCAAGCTTTCCAGTGCACTGACACCGGAGGTGAGGCAGGACCTAGCCTGGTGGGCTGGACGACAGGAACCTCTTAAGAGGAGTGCCTCTGCGCACATCCCCCCCCGGACATGCAGCTGTTCTCAGACACATCGACCGAGGGATGGGGCGCACAGCCAGGAGGAGTTGCTGACTTCAGGAGTGTGGGACGAGAACGACAAGCACCTTCACATCAATGTACTGGAACTCAAGGCGGCGTTTCTCGCTACTCCAAGAGTTCCAGGACCGCTTGATGGGGACACTCAGTGGTGTTGATGTGTGACAACACCACGGTAGTGGCCTACGTCAAACAAACAGGGGGGCTAGTCTCTCCCTGACCAATTGCTCGGCGGTGCAAACGAGTGGGCCGAGCACATCAATAGAAGTCGGCACGCTACTCCCAGGGAAAGGAATGTAGTAGCAGACCAGCTCAGCCGCTCGGCAGGTGGATGCACGAGTGGTCTCTCACCAGACGTGGCAGGCTCTTCGACCTGTGGGGCGACAAGTCAGGATCTGTTCGCCACCGCACACAGAAAGCTTCAGGTTTTCTTCTCACCGACCGTGCGGACCATGGTCAGCTGCAGAGGTTACGCTCTTCAAAATACACCCGTCGGGACAACCAATCTTCGTCTATTGCCTTTCCCCCGTTCAGCCTGATTCGGCAAGGTGATCAGTCGAGCACTGGTCTCCCCCGAATCTCAGGATGATCCTGGTGGCTCCAAATGGCCACAGGCCATTTGGTATCCGGACCTGCTGCTCTTCTCGCAGGAGAACCGAGAGAGATTCCCCCTTGCACAACCTTCTCGCCCAGCCACACGTCGAGCGGTACCACCGAGCAGTCCCAGTCCCTACGACTTCACGGCTGGCTGTTATCGACCATCTCTTGCGAACGAGAGGCTTTTCTCGTAGCGCAGCAACAGAGATGGCTGGAAACGTCTGTCAGTCCTCTGCAGCTGTGTACCAGGGAAGTGGGCCGTCTTCTGTGGTTGGTGTCGTAGACAGGGTCTATCTCCTCTCAGAGCCACTCTTCAGCAGGTAGCGGATTTCCTCTGTTTTCTTCGCCGAGAGAAGCTCCTCTCAGTCCCCACAGTCAAAGGATGGACAGAGCCGCCCTGGCTCTCGTCCTGAAACTGAGGGGATTGGAACATCTCGAACTCGTTCGAGATCTCCTTGCTTATGAGGAGCTTCGAAAGGTCTTGCCCACCCAGGGAACTCAGGGGGCCCCCTGCGTGGGATGTGACTCTCGTCCTTAGGAGTTTGACTCGAACGCCGTTCGAGCCACTCCGAGAGTCGTCAGACAGGGATCTGACCCTCAAGACCCTATTTCCTTGCTGGCCCTGGCATCGGCGAGAGAGTAGGGGAACTTCATGGTCTTTCCTATGATGTACGACACTCCAGGGGATGGGGATCTGTGACGCTCGATTTCGTCCCGAACTTCGTTGCGAAGACTCAGAAACCGTCGGTCCCTGACGACATGGTTCGAGTCCTTCACGATTCCCCTCCCTAATGATTTCACCACACCGATAATGTGCGGATGAGATGCTGCTTTGTCCTGTGAGGGCGCTACGGCGCTATCTGAAGAAAACTCGACACCTCAGGCCTGAGTGTCGACGCCTCTTCGTTAGCACCGGGGTAACCAAGAAAGAAGTATCCAAGAACACTCTTTCATTCTGGCTGCATGAGGTCATCAGGAGGGCGTATGAGGGCTGATGGTAGTGACGACATCCGTACGTCCCGTCCGAGAGCTCACGAAGTCAGAAGTATTGGCCCCTCGTTGGCGTTTCGTAAGAACTTCTCCGTGGCGCAGGTCCTGAGGCAGGGTCTGGTCTAACCAGACTACCTTTACGTCCTTCTACCTTCGGGATATTGCCCACGAGGTCCTTGGATACCTTTTCCTTGGGACCCGTGGTGGCTGCTCAACAAGTTGTGTAGCTAACCAGACCCTCGCAGGCTGAAACAGCATCGAGTCCTGGTGTGACTGTGTGGATGGATGTGTGAGTGAGTGAGTGACTGGCTCCCTCTTTCCCATCTTTTCCTCCTCCTCTACCTGTGGGCAGAGGGCCACGGTCGTCACTACTGGATGAGGACGAGATGCAGGTGAGCTATATGACAGAGCCCCATCCTATCCCTTTCACTAGGGATAGGAGCAGAATATCCACCACCTTCCTCCTACAAGGGGGGGGAAGTGGATGCCTACAAGAGTCAAAACCCCTGACTTTATATTTGCTCCTGTACAGGAACAAGTTCTTACATTGCTGGTACGAAGAGATACGCTTGCCTCTCTCCTAGTACTTGGTCCAGAGGTCTGACCATTGATCCTGCGGTGCACACCCCGATCATCGGACAGAGGCTTGGATCCCTCCCTCGCTCTTACGACAGGGAGACTTCCAAGGTTGGGCGACACACCAGTCTGTTCACAAAAGACTCAGATTCCTCCCACCAAGAAGTGAGTCTTCCTATTGTAAAAGGACCGAAGGTTTGTATGCCGTGTCGGAACAAATGACAATTTGTCCAAAATTGCATTTTTCCTAACTATACAAACCTGAGGTCCTTTTACACATAGTCCCACCTCATGCCACCCCTCACTCTGCAGTTTTTGCTTGGGCCAAAAGCAAAAGTGATTTGTTTACCTCCCAGTCGCGCACGCGCGCGCCTGTCGGACAAGCAGTTAACTACCGAACCCCTTGTTCGAAAGCTTACGACCTATCCAGCTGCCGCTAGTACCTTCCTATTGTAAGGACCTCAGGTTTGTATAGTTAGGAAAAATGCAATTTTGGACAATTGTCATTTTTGGAGGCTGGCTTCAAACACGGTGGAAACTGGATCAGCTAGTCCAGTCGTTTGTTCCCCCTATAACTCATCATTTTCTGGGTACTTAGTTTTATGCTCCTTTTGAAAGCACATAATGCACTGTATCTCTATTGAGTTAGTGCATACTTTCAGGTTGTCTAGAGACTAGCACTTCCAGCATCCTGAATTAGACATTAGTCATAACCCAACCAGCATGGAAACAACAGATTGAGACCTCTTCTTTCCTCTTGAAGTAAGTGTTTTCTTTCTAGTCATAAAATAATGCCTTAATTTCCGGCTAAACAGAAGTTAATGAAAGTCTAGCCATGCATGGTGCAAACTTACCTCCATGATGCTTTCAAAATTTTACTTATAACACCTTACTTGTAGAAGATCGACGCCATCTCGGTGTATGCATAATCACTTGTGACCATAATCTTTCTATTTCCTTTGCTAAATCCGCACACCCTTGTACCCATAGACGCTGGGACACTTAATTCACAACAATCTTAAATGACGAGGTGTTTTGGCTCCGGCCGGGAAAACATGTTTGTTCAGGGAGAAGAAGAGTACGGTAGATAACATTTAAATAATCATGGGAAACAACTGACTGGACTAGCGAATCCCGTTTCCACTGTGTGTGAAGCCACCCTCCGAAAAAGTACTTTTAACACGTTCTGACAACGGACATGGGCATCAGTCACGAGTAGTTGGTGGTGATAGCAGGAGCTCGAGACCTCTACTCTCCTTTCGAAGTAAGTATTTTCTTCAAAGTTAGAAATTAAGGTCATATTTTAAGATTAAACAGAGGTTAATGAAAGTCTGGCTCTATGCTAGAATTCTGAATATTTATTAGATTGATGCCATCTCGATGTTTGTGGAATTGCTTGTGTCAATAAACTTCCCATTCCATGTGCTAAATCCGCACACCACTTGTACCCATAGACGCTGGGGCACTTTCTTCACTAAAATCGTAAACAGTGGCTTCCACCCACGACTTATCCAAGGAAACTACAATTTTTTGTTAGAAGAAGAAGAAGCGTGCACTAGATAATTATTTAAATGTATAATTAAACAGCAGTATAAGGTCATGAATTGCATAAATTATTTACATATTCATGAATATTAATTTGAAAATTTTCGTTGTTGAAAAAGTAAATAGATTCCCGACTCAAAAATCAAGAGTTTTGCTGTGAACGGTACCTACGGCGTTTTTCGCTCTCTTCTATTGTTTATCAGTGTTGCCAATTGGTATGTGTTTACCCTCCAAACTGGGTATAAGACTTACACAAAACCGGGGAAATAAGTGAAATTAGCGTATGTATTTGTAGTATATGTTCATATTAGAGCAATTTTATCATTAGTATTGCATTACTGACAACTAGAATTCATGGAAACAGTTTGTAAATGCATCGGCGTATGTGTGAAGCTCCACTAGATTGGCAACGATGAGTCAATTTGCTGTCTGCTAGTATGTACTTTAGAAATATTTGTAATTTTTCAGGATTAATTTGGTTGCAAAAAAGGGATAATAGACATGAATTAAATACACATTTTGAAGTAAGAAAGTCAAGTTAAACTAAATAATGAGTAAAGTAAACAATTAAGGGAATAAAGCTTTGCACCTCATGAACTCGTGTGCTACTTGTAACTGTGTTTGTGGAGTGAGCGCTTAGGAACTGCAACGTAGTTCAAGTGCAATTTGGAGTGAATTAAGACCAAAATGTGTATAATTACAATCAAATAAGCACTGTGGAGTTTCAGTTGTGATGGCAGTAAGGATAAAACCACCGATTACAAGGTAAAAATGAATTTCAGTTCAAACCATGACCCTGGGAATAAGAAGTTTCATACTTTCACTAATATAGGCAACAAAATGTTTGTTCATGAAGCTTACCTGTCAGATATATATATAGCTGTATTCTCCGAAGTCCGACAGAATTTCAAAACCTACGACACTGGCAGTGGTCGGCCAGGTGGTTAGTACCCACTGGGAGGCGGGTATCAGGAACCATTCCCATCTTCTATTCAGATTTTCTCTGTCGCCGGTACTGTCAACACCTGTTTTCAGTACCTCTGTCTTAGGATTTTGTAAACTTCATTGCCGCTTAAGTATCCTAATTGTCTTAGTTTATTGACTTGGATTTGTGGCTAGGCATATGCTATCATAGATTGATTTGAATTTGGTTTTGATTGACCTTTGCATAAGATGTCTGAATCTAGTTTGGCTAGTTTCAGACTGTGTTGTCTGCAAGAGTAAGGTGAGGCTACCGAAAGCTTCGGTAGATCCTCACTTGGTATGCACGATGAGTACAGGGCATGTTTCTTTATTGAAAGATCGATGTAAGGAGTATGAGAGTGACGGATTCCGAAGGGAAGACGTATGATTCATATGTACGCAAATTAGAGCGTGATTGAATCAGGCGGTCTTCCTCAAAGACTGCATCATTAAACAGAAGTCAGGGTAGTGAACCTGCTAACCTCCCTGTAGACTTTGTTTTGCCTAACCCTGTAGTATGGCCTACGGGCTATGAGGTTATGTCTGCAAGAGGTAATGCCCTTTCTGTTATTGTGGATTCCATCCGTATCTTGGAATCTAAAGTGCTTGCTCTCCAATCAGTGTTTTGAAGTGTAGTGTCCCTAGTGTTGTGGAGGGGCGTCAGATAGGCCCTATAATGCTCTAGGCCTGGACCTCTGTCGGGACTCCCAGGACACAGGGAGTGGGCAAGTCGCGGAAAGCCGAAGGAGGGTTACGGGGACTCCTCACCGATCTGGCGTCCCTTCGGCAGGACTGAAGACGCTTCCCAGGCTGCCAAAGATCGTGCACGTGCACGAATCCTGAAGGATTGCTTCTCGTCCTCCGAAGCGTCCTCCCCGCACGGGGGTTGGAACCTTCGGAAGGACTCGCGCCCTCTAAAGAGAAACTTTATAGAAGAGGACGCTTCACGTCCTCTCTCTCGTCATGCGTTGCAAACGTCGCCTGAACATTTTTACGACTTTACACCGCAGAAGAGAAACAGGACGTCATCGGAGCAGGACGCTTTTGAGCGCCAGACGCCCTAACTTTGTTACTGTTAGAAGGAAGAAGGCGTCCCCTCGCCCCTCGCTTCTCACAGGATCAGCAACAGTTAGCCTCGTTTTTCGCCAAGAGAGAGGCAGTACTGCGTCGCCGCAGGAAGGATTCGAGGCTGTCTGTTAAGAGAATCAGGCAGTCTCCTTCTCTTCAAGGCAAGACGCTCGGCAATACCCTTGCGAGGACGTTCTTTCAGGACGCTACGGCGTTTTCTAATGCATGCAAGAACGCTTGGCAATGCCCCTCCGCCTAGGACGGCCTTTCGAGATTGCTCGAACCGCTCTGAGGAAGGAACGTCTTTACTCTCGTAGCAAGGATTGTTTTCCTGCTCCCCAAGATGCTCCCCCTCCTCTCCTCGTGGCGCTCCGTATACGGTACGTGACGTTCGCTCTGCTGCGAAGCAGGATGTTGTTCAAGCTGCTAAGCTTGACGCCGGGCAAGCTGCTTTGCATAGTCAAGCAGCTCGCCAAGACGCCCCTTGCTCGTCCCTGAGGGACGCTCCGTCGGCTGCCAAGCATGACGCTAGTTCGGCAGCTAAGCTGGATTCTTCTCAAGCTGCAAAGCTGGACGCTTTGCATGCGGCTTCGTCATGAGCTGCTCGTCAGGACGCTCAGCATGACGCTTTTCTGGACACTTTTGTGGACGCTCGTCAGGACGCTGACATGGACGCTCTTCAGGACGCTCCTTTATCGGACACTCTTTAGAACGCTCCGCAGGACGTTCCTTTACCGGAACTTCGCAAAGCTTTGGAGTTTGCTATTAAGCATTCCCGACTTTCGTCTTGAACCCTACTTCAAGTAGGAGACCCCCTTTTACGAGAGGAGCCTCAGGGTTTGATTGCTTCGCGGTCTGTTAAGGACCCTTCTCCTGTTCCCGTAAAGGAGACAGAGTCCTCGAGCGACTCGCAACCTAAGAATGAAGAAGAGACTACTTTGTCATCATCTTCATCTATCAAGGTGTCGACCTGCCTTCTATAAGACTTGTTTACTGACAAGTTTCGGCCCTCGGTCCCTTGCTCTCCTCTCTCGCTGTTGGCGTCTTCGAAGAAGAGGAAGGCGCCTGGTCTCGTCAAGATGTCCTCTTCGCTTTCTACGAAGAGAGCGTTCAATAGAATCCATGACTAGAAGGACTCCAGGAAAGCGCAAGGTAAGACTTCCTTTGCCCTACTTCTAGCGAGGTTAAACGTAAGAGCAGGCATTTGATATGAGATGGGAGAGGAAGCTGGTTGGAGAGTTCCTTCCTCTCCCCAGGACGATTTTACCAGCCAGATAGACGCCCCGAGGAGTTCTCTCCCGTCCTCTGCTAAGGTTTCCTAAACACTTTCAGATCTGCATTGCCATCTGAAAGGGCTGTTCAGGACGATGGATATTTTTAACTCCTAGTTTGGTGTTTCGGAGCCCTGGACCTGCAGTCTCGGGGACCTAACTCTCTTTCTCTCGAATAACTATCCAACCTGCATGGATAAGGTAGTCAAGGTTGGTTCTGATGATATGGCATCTAGAAGGAGACTAGTAAATTGAAGCAGATTTCGGTGTCATAAAACGCCTCTTCTGCGTTCAGGAAGGCGCTGCCTAAGGGGAACCTTCGGGTCCTACCTGCCGTAAGCCCAGTCTCTGAGCAGGAATCCTGCCCCTTCCTCGATTTCTACGGGAATCGGGAAGACTATATGCTCAAAATTCCTAGATTACCTTTTGTCACATCCGTGGGTTCCCCCATTGACAAGATACTAAACGTTTTGTCAGGTAAGTGGGTAAGCCCCCATTGACAAAATATTAAACTCTTTGTCACGTAAATGGGTTAGTTCTCATTGACAAAGATCCCAATAACATTCTATCGCGTAATCGGATAAGCTCTCATTGACAAGATTCAGAAGAACTCTCATTCATTGGTTACTACCTCGCTGAGGCTCGTCGGGGAAAAAGACTTGTAGACTATGTCCATGAAGCCTTCTGTCCGATAACATAAGAAGCTTGAGTTGTCCTCTTCGGTTCTCGGTTCTCACTTGAGGCTCTCCTGCGGCTAATACTAATTCGTTCTCTTGGATAAGAGGACGAAGACAGTCGATCTCCATTCCCTCTCTTCCTCGTCGAAGAAAGAATGTAGTAGGGAGATAGCTGTCCAAGTGGCCAAAATACTCTACGTATTTTACATTCGCGTCATATTGCTATTAAGCGATTGTATGGTTCAAGTTATATACGCATACCGTAGTTACCCCTACAGATGGCGACTGAGAGGACTTTTATTCTAATTACATTTAATCGGTACTCCCGGCAACCCTCCAGGAGTTTCCAGTTTCCCTTTTAGTTATTTTAGGTATTGTTACGACAACACCAGCTCAGCTTCTGTATTTAGCGAAATCTGTTTCGCCTAAATGTACCTGCTTGAGAGTTTCTTTCTACTCGATGATGGTATCAAACATATCCCTTCGTAGAATGGAATAGCTGGCAACTCAGGCAGAATAGTGCGAGACGGCCAAAGTAGACTGCTGTCACTGACTAACCGTATCTCTGCCCTACAATCACAGACTTTAGCCTTGGGTTGAAGGGAATTCTCGCATGCATGAATGAACATCGCCTTCGCTTTGCGAAAATTTTTCAACAGAGATCTCTTAGACTTTTCGGTTCTGTTTACCGCACTGTAACAGAAATTCTAGTAAGAGGTCTACCGCCAGCATAGCGCTATGATAATAATGCACACCTGCTTAGGCAAAGCGCGGCCTTATTGGGGAAGGAAACAGGCTCGGTGAGGGAATGGATGAGTCTGCTGGGACCATTTCCTTGCTGGAGAAGTTTGTTTCCCTGAAGAGACTGTAATTCAGACCTCTCCAGTTTTTCCTACCGGAAAACTGAAATAACATCGAAGATATGGAAGTGATTCTGAACATTTCTCAGTCGGTCAACGATCACCTAAGGTGATAGCGAGAAGGTGCCAGGCATTTGGAGAGGGAAACAGATGTCCTGGCACATAATCTCAAAGAATTCTTCTAAGAAAGAGTTGTTGACTGAGTGGTCCAGATCAACTCTGACAATTCCACAGCTCTCGCATATCGCAAGAAGTATCGAGAAACACCTCTCGGTCCCTGTTCGAGTTAACGAGGGAGAGCCTGTGGTGAGAACAGGCATGGAACGTAACGAGCACGGAACGTAACGATCCTCAAGAGGTTCGTTACAGGATTGCAGAACGTCCGTGCGGATCTTCTCGATCGACGGTAGCAACTACTGACGTCCGAGTGGACTCTTCACTTAGAAGTATGTCGAGAGTTGTGGAGACTTTAGGGGCGTCCTTTGATAGATCTTTTCGCAATGTTGAAGGCAAAGAGGCTTCCTCTAGACTGCTCCCCTTTTTTCTTGATCCGGGAGCGGTAACAATAGACGCCATCCTATGGGTTTGGACGGGGATGGATGTTTAGTTTCTTTTCCCCTATTCAAACTCTTAGGAGTAAGTAATAAGATAATTTGCGGCGTCAGAGGGAGCGAGGATGATGCTGATCGCCCCATGTTGGCCGTCGAGCGACTGGTTCACAGAGGTCATGTCCTTCATAGCACACTTTCCAAGGACCCTTCCCGAGAGAGTCGATCTACTCTTACAGCCCCACTTCGAGAGGTACTACAAAACCTCTCCACTCTGAGTCTGACTGCGTTCAGACTATCGAGAAGTTGACCAGAGCGGGAGGCTTTTCAAATCAGTGGCAAGTGCAATTGCCAAGGCTAGAAGAGCTTCCTTTCTTGCAGTGTACCAATCGGAGTGGGCCGTTTTCTGGAGATGGTGCAGGAAGAATGGCTGTTCCTCCACCTCCACCTCTGTGAATTAGATTGCCGTCTTCCCATACCGTCTGAGGAATGTGGATAAGCTGGCAGTCTCGACTATTAGAGGATACAGAAGTATGTTGTCGGCGGTCTTTGGACTCGGAGGTTTGGATCTGTCGAACAAAGCCCTTCACGATCTTTGAGGTCTTTTGAAATCTCGAAACTGTTTAAATCGAAGCTTCCGACATGGAACTTAGACTTAGTCTGGAAGTTCCTGATGTCGAAGCCTTTTGAACCTCTCCTTACTGCAAACTTGAAGCACGTGACCAGAAAGGCTAATCTTTCTAACCGCTCTAGCTACGGCAAAGAGGGTTTGTGAGGTTTAAGCCATCAGCAGACATATTGGCTTTAGAGGACATAATGCGGTGTGTTCTCTAAGCCCTTCGTTCTTGGCTAAGAATGAAAACCCGTCTAACCTTAGGCCAGAAACTTGGATATCAAGGGGATGGCACAAATTATTGGGCAAGAGCCAGAGAGAGTCCTGTGCCCTGTCAGGGCTCTCAAGTTTTATCTAGATAAAACTAAAGGAAGTCGAGGTCCTTCGGACAATCTGCGGTGTTCCGTAAAAAGACCAGACTTGCCCATGTCAAAGAACGCCCTGGCGTTCTTTTTAAAGAGCTCTTACAAAGAGGCTCATTCGTCATGTTTGGACAAGGATTTGAAATCTTTTAAACAGAATGCTCACAAGGTGAGCATTTCAATAGATCATGGCACTTAGTAACATCCTGAGTGCCGCGTTTTAGCGAAGCAGCTCTGTGTTCGCTTCACACTACCTGCGAGATGTGAAGACGACATATGAGATCTGCTGCTCGCTAGGGCCATACGTGTCCGCTGACACAATCTTGGGGGCAAGAAGTACCACTCATCCTATCCTGTAGAAAATGGTTAGGAAGAGCTGTTATTTATAGTTGTTGGGTCGGCCGCCAGTGGCGGACTTCTCAATTCTTAGCTTTAGTTAAACATCCTTAACTTTTGGCTAGGTGGTCAGATTGGTGGGATATATATTACTTCTTAAGCCCTCATAGAATGGTGGCAATATGGTCTAGTCACATTGTGGTCATGCTATGCTAACAGGTATGGAACCAAGATGTCAATCATCTGCATGTATATGTTTCCTAAAATCCTATTCTGTCTCTCCCTACCTCCAAAGGTGGGATTCAGCTATATATATATATCTGACAGGTAAGCTTCATGAACAAAATGATATTGTTATGATACAATAAAGTTTGTTCATACTTACCTGCAGATATATATAATCAAAGTGCCCACCCACCTCCCCTCAGGAGATAGTGGTAATAGAAAATCTGAATAGAAGATGGGAATGGTTCCTGATACCCGCCTCCCAGCGGCGGGAATGGGTACTAAACCACCTGCCGACCACTGCGTCTGTCGTAAGTTTTGAATTCTGTCGGACTTCGGAGAATACAGCTATATATATATCTGCAGGTAAGTATGAACAAACTTTATTGTATCATAACAATATCATTTTTAATTAACCATATTCTGCAATGATTCTACTGATCTTATCATTGTTAAATGGTGGTACTTTTAACAGGACACATGCAGTTTATGTTACATGGGTGTCTGTGTAAAGGCATGCATGCGTTGGAAGTAATGTCACATGATTTCAGGAGTTCAGTACTAAAGCAGTCCACGGTTAATGGCGCTTGTGTAGTGCCATAAAATTGGCAATTTATGGTGCCATAACGGGACGAGTTCTGGTTATCGGTGCCATAAGGGTTTTTATGGTGCCCATAACCAGTTATTAGCACCATTATGGCCCCATAAATCACCAATTTTTATACATTCAACCCCTTCCCAATGCCAGATATATACTTAGCTATGACTCCGTCGTCTCCGACAGAATTTCAAATTTCGCGGCACACGCTACCGGTAGGTCAGGTGATCTACCGCCGCCCTGCCCTGGGTGGCAGGACTAGGAACCATTCCCGTTTTTCTAATCAGAACTCTTCTGTCGCCCGGACCATCAACATTGTTGTTGGTTCCTCTCGATTGGTTTTTCTTTTTTCACCGGCAATTGATCTTCTTGACGACTTTTGGTGACGTATCTGGATTGTTGGATTGCATACGCTTTTGTGGACTGTTTTGTGGACTTGATTTTGGAATTTTCTTTAAGAATGTCTGACTCTGGAATGGTTGTGAGACGTTGTGTGAATGTAGGCTGTAAGGTGAGGTTGCCGAAAGCTTCGGTAGACCCTCACACGGTATGCAAGGGTTGCAGGGAGTATGAATGTTCTTTTACTAATACTTGTAAGGAATGTGAGAACTTGAGTGAGAACGAATGGAAGAATCTAACTAATTATTTAAAAAAGTTTAGAGAGAGAAAGAGTGAGGAAGGCTTCTTATAGAAGTTTAAGTAGTTCTAGATCTGAACTAATTCCTAGGGATCTCCCCAAGGGTAAGTATTGCTACTTCTCCTTCCATTGCAGCCCCTTCTTCCTATTGCAGAACCTGTAGATCCAGCACAAAAGAACTTGCGGATCTAAAAGCAGCCTTCAAGTTGATGGAAAACAAAATGGCTGCCATAACAAGGTAAGGCTAGTGATTATTCAGTGGACAGTGATATGAGTGTCCCAGTGTAGTGGAGGGGGCATCTGGTCGGCTCAGCAACGCTCCTAGGTCTAGACCTCTTCCAAGCTCACAATGCCCAGAGGAGAAGGAACTGTCGAAAACCGAAAGGAGGTTGTTGGGAGAATCCCCACCGATCAGGTGTCCCTTCGGCGGTTTCTGTGACACCCCAGACTGCCAAGGATCGCTATGTAAAAGCGTCCTGCGTGAGTGTTTTTCGTCGTCGGGATCTTCATCTCGAGACGTGATTGGAGAGATTCAGATCGATCTCTCGGACCATCAAGAGGAGTTGGAAGGCTCGACTATTGATTCGAGCCCAGAAAAACTTCCCATGAGGAGTCTCCCTCGGAGTGAAGAAGGCAAGAAGAGCCATTCTTTCAACCAGAGTGAGAAGGAGGCAGGAGGTGGAGGCTATGGACTCCTCCCCTTCCCCTCCTCCCGAAGAGGATAAAGAGGAGGCTACGAAGAGATTCATGATGGCGATGCAAGAGCAGATTTCGTCTTTTTGTAGGAGTTTCTGTCAAAGGGAGCCTCCTAAGAAGGAAAGACTCTTCCCTTCCGATCAAAAGATCCTCCAGACGTATGGAGGTATCTGCCGCCAGGATCGATACTCCTCTCGAGGTGAGGGTTTCCTGTACGAAACCTGGATGAACCAATCAGGAGTCTGGCACCGGCCAGGAGTGAGGAGTCACCCAGGAGGCAGCCGAGCAAGAGTAGATGAGGAGTCAACCAAGGAGGCAGGAGCCCAGAGCCAGGAGTGTGGAGGCATCCAGGCAGGAGGAAGGAGGCAAGAGCCAGGAGCAAGAGGCAGGAGTCAGGAGTCAGCAGGAGCCAGGAGCCAGGAGTCAGGAGTCAGGAGGCAGGAGTCAGGAGTCCGGAGTCAGGAGGCAGGAGTCCGGAGTCAGGAGGCAGGAGTTCAG
Source organism: Macrobrachium nipponense (assembly GCF_015104395.2). Classification (NCBI taxonomy): domain Eukaryota; kingdom Metazoa; phylum Arthropoda; class Malacostraca; order Decapoda; family Palaemonidae; genus Macrobrachium; species Macrobrachium nipponense. The sequence goes on from NC_087203.1 coordinate 37,685,319, forward strand.
GAGGCCAGGAGGCAGGAGTCAGGAGGCAAGAATCAAGAGCCAGGAGGCAGGAGTCGGAGACTCGTTCCTGGAGGTTATGACTCTTCTCCAAATAGGAGCTCCTCTCCTTCAGAGCATAGGAGGTCTTGGAAGGACTCTCCCTCCAAACGTGACTTTGTTCCGATACGTAATACAAACCCTCGGTCCTTTAACAATAGGAAGTAGCTAGCGGCAGCTGGAACGGTCGTAAGCTTCGAACAAGGGGAGAACGGTAGTTAACTGCTTGTCCGATCGTCGCGCGCCGCGCGACTGGGAGGTAAACAAATCACTTTTGCTTTCGGCCGTGTGTGGATAGGACGTGCTCGTCATCGCTCTGCCCGCTTTGTCGTTTGCTTTGAGTTTTGAGTATTTGCCCTCTCTTTCTGTGTAATTCAGAGTGATTGTAAGTACTTTGCATTTCTTTTGTTCATTTATGATGAGTGAGAAGAAATGGAGATTTCACCACGACCCCCCGGTCGCCCGTAGAGTGTGTCCCGGGCTGGAGGGGCGTAGATGTGGGGGATTCAGATCGTTTGTTGATATAGATCCTCACGAGGTGTACTCGTTGTCGGGGTCGAGAGTGCTCCCGCAACGAGCCCTGTGGTAACGTGTATGCATTGGTCCCGAGGCGCAGTGGGTGCTGTACGAGGGCAGGAAGAGACTTAGGCCGCCCAAGAAGTCATCGGAAAGTCCAGTGACTCCTTTGGTAACGGACACTTCGTCCTCTTTCCTGCCCCCCACGGCCAGCCCCCACGTTTCGCGCCTTCCCCTGCGGGGGGGTAGCGGAGTCCTTCTCCTCTCTCGATCCGTCGAGTGTGGAGGAGGGCGCCCGCTACCCGACGTCCAGTTGTACTCGGGGTCTTCCGTCCGCTCTGGGTGGGGTGTTCTCTCCCCCAGCGCGAGGAAGCCCCTCTAACTAACCCGACTGTTGCTTCCGCAGGTGTGCCATCAGCGAAGGACGACCTGGGACAGGTGGTGGGGAGTCGCTGGGACTGACGAGGGGAGTGCCGAGCATACAGGGGTTGATTCAGCGGTTGGCGGGGTCGGCAGTGGTTACTCATGGTGCGGTAACCACTACAACAACCACAATCTCGACACCAGCATATGAGATGCCACCGCACCTGGTGTACACACCACATGTCATGTCGGTAACACCCACGGCTGCAATCCAGAAACCCATTCCTGCCGTGCCAAAGAGGACGGTGCCACCGCCACCTGGGTTCTTTGTATTGCCGACCCCGGACTTCCGCTGCCCAAAGAGTACCACCCCCCTGGACCTGCCGCCAGTGCCGAGGATGACGGTAGCTGCCGACAGGACGCCTGCTCTCCTGTGGTACCTGCCGTGCCTGCCGTACCTGTTGCTGTCCCAGCCGCTCATTCCCTTTCAGATCAGGTGCCTGCTGCTCATTCACTTTCAGATGTTCCTGCCGTTCCTGCTGTTCCTGGACCTGTTCCTGTTGTTCCTGCTGTTGGTGGTGCTGTCACAGTCTCAGGTCTTTCCGGACAGGTGCAGTCGGGCCCTGTTGCTTCGGCAACTGCCCCGGCTCCCTCCTGGATGAAGACCTGACGTCTGTCCTGCGGAGCCTGGCGAAGAAGAAGAGGAAAGAAGGAAGGAAAAGGTGTCGTCGTCGTCTTCGTTCGTCTTCTTCGTCCGTTCTTCTGCCTTCTTCCTTCCCTTAGACTTCTATAAAGGCCCAAACAGCCGAAGAAGAAGAAGGTTTCCTCCTCCCCCCATAAGAAGACTCCTTCGGGATCTTCTAAGGGCCCGGCTCGCTCAGGCGAGCTGGGGAGCTCTTCTGCTGGTCCTCCTGTTCCTTCGGGAAACGGGGCCCGTCGTTCTTCTGCAAAGAAGAAGTCGACGGGGACCAGAGGTGCACCAGCCTTGGCTGGTGCGTCCTCACCTGGTGCTAGCGGTTCTGCCGCTAAACCAGGTTCCGTCTCGGCCGCTGCTCGTTCGCGAGAAGCACTGAGTGGACGCTCTTCCAAAGAAGACCGTCCAGCCAAAGTTTTGACGCCCGAGCTCGCTCGCCGTCAAGACAGCGGCGCGGAGCAGAAGACTGGCGAGAGTCGTGCACACGACTCTCGCCAGGCCAGTGGACGCTCTCGCAGCGATCAAACTGGCTGCTCGGGCGGCTGACGTGACGGTCGCTGACCAGCACGGGTTGAGGCGAGGAAGGAGTCCCGCGGCCGCCGGTACCAGCCACGGCTGGTACCAGCGGGCTCGACGCGCCGAGAGGACGCTGGCCGGTCTCGACGCGACACGCAGTAGAGCCTAGCAGGTCACCCAGTCCGCCGCTCCCGATGGGACCGGGCGGAGACGGTGACCAGCGGCAGCTCGCCTGACGCTAGAGATCGGTCTCGACGTTCTCAGCCGAGCCAATCACCCCAGGCGAGCGGCAAGGCTAGGCCTGCTGCTCGACCGTCACCGCGGTTGACGATCAGCAGCAGCCCTCCACGCACGCTGGTCCTGCCAGCGAGCGAGGGGGGGGGGGGGAGCGTCAGGTCTGCCTATCCCGTACCTTCAACCTCCTCGGGCTATACCGGGAGGAGCAGGTACCGAGGAGCGATCACGAGAGGTGCGCCGCTCGTGACCCAGCTATGACGCCGTACGGCTCAGGCACGGTTTTTAGGACCGACCAGAACGTAGGCGCCCCAAAGTAGTTAGGAGGCGACCGTCAGGGGTCTGTCGCTGTTCCTCCTTCTGAAGGAGGAGTATCGCGGGATATGCTCTTGCTGGAGGGACTGGACGGTCCTACTCCACAAGACGCAGTAAGCTCCCGAGATACAGAGGAACTTTGCAGAGGTCATTAAGCTGATGCGTCTGCATAATGACCTCGCGGAAGGATCGCCGCTACCACCGGCAGAGCCCACGTCCCGGCTCGAATCATTTTGGGGTCCCAAGAGGGAGCCCAAAATGATGGTGGGGTTACCGCGATCTGAGCTTGCAGACTCGGTCCTGGATCAGGTGGAGAATCTCGTCTCAGGACGGGAGGACTCGCTAAAGTCCGGACGGTCTTCTAAGCTGCTTCCTCCTCCTTTACAGCGGCAGAGGCGATTCTACGTGCCTTCGGAAGACCCGATACTGCCAGAAACAGGTTTAACCCGGCAGTTAGCGAGGCTGGACTCCAGGTGGTGTCCTTGCAGCAGCTCCTGTCGGAGAACCTATGGTTCTCGCAGCAGGAGGCACTTGCCCTGGAATCTACCGCTATGGCAGCATTCCAGGCAGTTTCCTGGTTGGATTTGTGGTCCCTCACAATATCCAAAGTAGCGGCCGGCTCCGGGAGTTCTGCTCTCGAAGACGACGCTTCTTTTAGGAGACTGTGCCAGTCTGGAGGAAGAGCAATCTCTTACCTCGCCCATCAGACTGCTAACCTGTGGGCCAACTTGGTTTCTTCGACGTAGGGACGCAGTCCTTACCCGAGTGACCAAGGCCGGGGGCCGGGGCGTAGGCGGCACTCGGCTTCGAAATGGACCTCTTAGAGTTCCCCAGCTCTCTTTCCTGGAGAGATGGTGGACGCTGCGGTGGAAAGGCGGCGCACGACGAGAGTGACCGCTTAGTTCACCAGGCAGTCTCGAAGGTTACTGGGCAATCTCGAGCGAACTGCGGCCAAACCAAAGAGCTTGGCTAGCGCTTCCACGGCGGCGAAGACGGTTGCACCGTCAAACCCCGTGTGAAGACTCCTGCTGTTTCAACTTCTGCTAGAGGAGGCCGCAACCAGCCCTCCTCCCAGCCCTCCTTTCCCCGAGGAGGTGCTGGAAAGAAGTCGAAACGAGGAGGGAAACGCTAGGGACGGCGTTTCCCCCCCAGCTGCTGCCGGAAGTTGGGGGTGCCTAGCGAGCCATTGGCGCCTTGGCAGCGCTACGCGCCGAGAACTGGATAGTAGACGTCCTTCGGGAGGGATATCTACTACCCTTCGAGTCTCGGCCCCCCCTCATCTCCAACCGTCCACCTACAGACCTATGTCCGGGGATCAGCAAAGGACAACGCTCTTCGACAGGAGATCAAGACCATGCTGGCGAAACGAGCTGTAGAAATCGTGGAGGACCAGTCACCGGGCTTTTACAGCCGCCTCTTCCTAGTGGAGAAGGCATCGGGGGGCTGGCGTCCGGTGATAGACCTCTCTCCCCTGAACCGCTTCGTTCGCGACGACGCGGTTCACGATGGAGTTCGGCACGCTCGGTGCTCGACTCGATCAGGGGGAACGATTTCATGCTTTCAGTGGACTTGAAGGACGCGTATTTTCAAATACCCATCCATCAGTCCTCCAGAAAGTACCTCCGCTTCATCTTAGACGGTTTACGGTGTACCAATTCAGGGCACTTTGTTTTCGGTCTCTCAACCGCCCCACAGGTGTTCACGCGAGTGTTCACTCTGGTGTCGGCTTGGGCCCATTCGCACGGGATACGTCTTCTGAGGTATCTCGACGATTGGCTAGTCCTGGCGAGCTCCCGCTCGCAGTTGCTACAGGACAGAGATCGACTCCTCAAGTTTTGTCGCGATCTGGGGATCGTGATAAACTACGAGAAGTCCGATCTCGAACCCAGCAGAAGATGAAGTACCTGGGTATGCTGATAGACACGGTAGCAGGGCAGGTCTTTCCCGCAGACTTGCGTATCAGCAAATTCAGGGAGGCAGCCGGCCGGTTCCTGTCGTGGCAGGAACAGGCAGCACAGCAATGGCAAGTCGTGATCGGCCATCTGTCGTCACTCGAGAAGTTAGTCCCTCACGGGCGTCTTCACCTGCGGTCTCTCCAGTGGAGGCTAAGGGAGAGTTGGTCTCAGGCCAAGGATCCTCCTTACTTTCCCGTGGCTATCACGGACAAGGTGAGGCAGGACCTAGCCTGGTGGCTCGACGACAAGAACCTCTTAAGAGGAGTGCCCATGACGCATTCCCCCCCCCGGAGATGCTTCTGTTCTCAGACGCATCGACCGAGGGATGGGGCGCACACCTGGAGGAGTTGCTGACTGCAGGTGTGTGGGACCATCACGAAAAGCACCTTCACATCAATGTCCTGGAACTCAAGGCGGCGTTCAACCCGCTCTCCAAGTTTAGTTTCATATTAGTTTTGGATTCCCGCTTGTGGGACACTCAGTGGTGTTGATGTGCGACAACACCACAGTAGTGGCATATGTCAACAAGCAGGGGGGCTAGTTTGTCTCTTCCGCTCCATCAGTTGACGGTGCAGGTGCACGAGTGGGCCACGGCTCACTCGATAGAGCTGTCAGCACGCTACATTCCAGGCAAGAGGAATGTAGTAGCAGACAAGCTCAGCCGTCGGGATCAGGTGATAGGGACCGAATGGTCTCACACCAAGACCGTAGCGGAAAGGCTCTTCAACCTGTGGGGGGCGACCGGTCGTAGACCTGTTCGCCACCCGGCACAACAGAAAACTTCAGGTTTTTCTTTTTTCAGCTGTGCCGGACCCATGGGCAGCTGCAGAGGACGCTCTCCAACACCCCTGGGACAACCCTTCTTCGCTTACGCCTTTCCTCCCTTCTGTCTGATTCGGAAAGTGATCAGTCGAGCGCTGGTCACTCCCAATCTCAGAATGATCCTGGTGGCTCCCAAACGGCCGCAAGCCGTTTGGTATCCGGACCTGCTTGCTCTTCTTGCGGACGCACCGAGAGAGCTACCCACTTGGCACAACCTTCTAGCCCAGCCACACGTAGAACAACGGTACACCAAGCAGTCCAGTCCCTTCAACTTCACGGCTGGCTGTTATCCACCATCTCTTGCGAACGAGAGGCTTTTCTCGTAGCGCAGCAACAGAGATGGCTGGACACGTCCGACAGTCCTCTGCAGAGCTGTGTACCACCCGGGGAAGTGGGCCGTCTTCTGTGGTTGGTTGTCGTAGACAGGGTCTGTCTCCTCTCAGAGCCACTCTTCAGCAGGTAGCGGATTTCCTCGTGTTTCTTCGCCGAGAGAAGCTCCTCTCAGTACCCACAGTAAAGGATATAGAGCCGCCCTGGCTCTCGTCCTAAAACTGAGGGGACTGGACATCTCAAATTCGTTCGAGATCTCCTTGCTAATGAGAGCTTCGAAAGGTTCTTGCCCACCCAGGGAACTCAGGCCCCTGCGTGGGGATGTGACTCTCATACTTAGGAGTTTGACTCGAAGACCCTTCGAGCCACTCCTCGAGAGTCGTCAGACAGGGATCTGACTCTCAAGACCCTCTTCTTGCTGGCCCTGGCATCGGCGAAGAGAGTAGGGGAACTACATGGCCTTCTTATGATGTTAAACATACCAGAGGCTGGGGATCTGTGACGCTCGATTTCGTCCCGAACTTCGTAGCTAAGGACTTCAGGAAATCCTGTCGATCCCTGACGACAGGTTCGAGTCTTTCACGATCCCTCCCTTCTGGACTTCACCGATAACGATGCGGATGAGATGCTGCTTTGTCCTGTGAGGGCGCTACGGCGCTATCTGAAGAGAACTCGACATCTCAGGCCTGAGTGTCGACGCCTCTTCGTTAGCAACTGGGGTTACCCAGAAAGAAGTTTTCCAAGAACACGCTTTCTTTCTGGCTGCGTGAGGTGATCAGGAGAGCGTACGAGGCTGATGGTAGCGACGAACAATCCGTACGCTCCGATCCGAGAAGAGCCCACGAAGTCAGAGGTATCGGACCCTCCTTAGCGTTCCGTAAGAACTTCTCCGTGGCGCAGGTCCTGAAGGCAGGTGTCTGGGCCAACCAGACCACCTTCACGTCCTTCTACCTTCGGGATATTGCCCACAAGTCCTTGGATTACTTTTTCCTTGGGACCTGTGGTGGCTGCTCAACACGTTGTGTAAGCTTACCCAGCACCCGAGCAGGCAGAACAGCATCGATTCCTGGTATGACTGGGAGAATGAATGTGCGAATGAGAGAGTGACTGGGCTTCTCTTCACCATCTTCTCTACCCTCTACCTGTGGGCAGAGGGATACGGTCGTTACCTTGCTGGAAGGGAGTCAGATGCAGGTAAGCTATTCAACAGAGCTCCATTTCTATCTCTTTAACTAGAGATGGAGGTGTATATCCACCACTTTCTCCAACAAGGGGGAGAAAGTGGATGCCTACATGAGACAAACCCATTACTTTACATTGCTGATGTAAAGGAAAAAGTTCTTACAATGCTGGTACAAAGAGATACGCTTGCCTCTCTCTTAGTACTCGGCCCAGAGGTCTGACCATTGATCCTGCGGTGCACACCCGATCAATCGGACAGAGGCTTGGATCCCTCCCTCGCTCTTACGACCAGGGAGGCATTCCAGGGATGGACGAACACCAGTCTGTTCATCAAAAGACTCAGATTCCTCCCACCAAGAAGTGAGTCTTCCTATTGGTTTAAAGGGACCGAGGGGTTTTTGTATTACGTATCGGAAACAAATGACCAATTTGTCGAAAATTGCATTTTTCCTAACTATACAAACCTGAGGTCCTTTACATATAGTCCCTCCTCATGCCACCCCTCACTCTGCGTATTTTGCATGGGCCAAAAGCAAAAGTGATTTGTTTACCTCCCACGATCGGACAAGCAGTTAACTACCGTTCTCCCCTTGTTCGAAGCTTACGACCGTTCCAGCTGCCGCTAGCTACTTCCTATTGTTAAAGGACCTCAGGTTTGTATAGTTAGGAAAAATGCAATTTTCGACAAAGTTGTCATTCTCCTTCGTCTGATCGAGGGTTAGACGAGTTGTCTGATGACGAACCTCCTGCTAATGAGGGACTATCGAGTTATAAAGTCTTAGCCTCATTATTACTTCAAGAATTTGGAGATTCTCTTAGTCCGGCGGCTCTCCTTCTCCTCGTTCTCTCTTTTCGAGCTCGGCTACGGCAAAATCTTCGGCCTTTTTGAAAATGAAGCCTGCTATATCGATGAAGAAGGCACTCCATTCTTTAGATTCTTGGATGGACAAGAAGAAGGAGTTAGGAAAGACGTATTCTGCATGCCTCCTTCCAAACTACATGGAAAGAGAGGTATTTGGTATGGGACAGGAGAGACTATGGGTCTTTCTCTACCTGCCTCTGCAGATGCGGACTTTTCCAATTTAGTGGAGGCCTCTAGACGTCACTCCTTAGGATCGGTCAGAGCGACGTGGAGCACTTCAGAGTTTGACCACTTTCTAAAGGGACTTTTTGTCACTTTAGAGGTGTTCAACTTTCTGGATTGGTCACTCGGAGTTCTGGCCAACAAATCTAAAGATCCGAGTTTCTTAAAAACCCAGAGATTCTCCATAGCGTCTGTCTTGCATGGACAAGGCAGTACAGGACGGTTTCGGGTGAAGTGGCTTCCCTTTTTGGTGCTGGTCTCCTGAAAAAGAGATCAGTATATGGATCCCTATTATCGAAAGGGGTTTCTCCGAGCCAGAGGACTGCTTTATTGTTCGCCCTCTATCGGATCATCTGTTTCCTTCTCAGTTAGTGAAGGATATATCTCGCTCGCTAACTGAGAAGGCGACACAAGACCTACTAACACAAACGTCCAAGAAAGGACGCCCTGTAGTGTCGGCGATTAAGAAGGACTCTCGTCCTCCTCAGCAGCCCTTTCGTGGAGGTACAGCGCTCGTCCCCCTGCCAGAAAGAAGAGCTCTGATAAGAGAGGAAGGTCTTCCTTTAGGCCCTTCAAGAAATCCAAGTGACTTGTTGCTCCTTCAAGCACCAGTGGGCGCCAGACTCCTGAAATTTGCAGGAGTATGGGCAAAAGGGGAGCCGACCCTTGGGTCAGTGTCGGTCCTAAAGAAGGGATATGTAATCCCCTTCGACAACAGCCCTCCCCTAACATCTACGCCTCGGGAACTGTCAGCGAGGTACAGAGACCCGGTAATGGAGAAAGACTCTCCTTCAAAATGGTGGTGGAACAAATGTGGGAAAAAGAGGCCATCGAACTTGTGCAGGATCCACACTCCCCGGGATTTTACAATCGCCTTTTTCTAGTACCAAAGGCATCGGGGGGGTGGAGACCAGTTCTGGACGTAAGCGGCTCTGAATCGCTTTGTTCAGAAAAAAGAAGTTTCGCATGGAAACGTCCGCCTCAGTAATGTCGGCTCTTCGTCCAGGAGATTGGATGGTCTCTCTGACTTGCAAGACGCATATTTCCACGTTCCCATTCACCATTTGTCAAAGAAATATCGTCGTTTTGTAATAGGAGACAAGATCTTTCAGTTCAGGGCTCTGTGCTTCGGTCTGTCTACAGCTCCGCAAGTATTCACCAACCTGATGGCGAATGTGGCAAGATGGCTTCACCTAGAGGGAATAAACATCTCCCTCTACTTGGACGACTGGCTGATCAGGGCCAAGTCGGAGATTCAGTGCTTGGAGGACTTATCAGTAACAAGGAACATGATAGATTCGCTGGGATTGCTCGTCAACCTCGAGAAGTCACAGCTGATCCCCAGCCAGGACTTGGTCTATCTGGGGATTCAGATGGATTCTCGGGGTTTTCGAGTCCCGAGTAGTATCCTTCGCGAGAAAGAATCACTCGAGGTTTGTCGAGAATCTCGAGCTTCTTAGAGAGAAAGAACAGTTCAGCGAGGGATTACCTGAGCCTTTTAGGGACCCTGTCCTCACTAGAAAAGTTCTTCTCTCTGGGGAGACTTCAACCTTCGCCCTCTTCAGTTTTTCCTCAAAAGAGGTGGTGGGAGTTGGACAAGACGGGACAACTCTCGGACATCTTCCAACTTCCACAAGAGGTAAGAGATTCATTGAAGTGGTGGATCCCTCCTCTTCAAAAGAACGAGGGCGTATCGCTTGCCCTGCAGAACCCAGACCAAGTGTTATATACCGACGCTTCGGAGTCGGGATGGGGAGCGACGCTAGGAGCAAGGGAGGTGTCAGGCACCTGGACAAAGGAACAGGTGTCCTGGCACATCAATTGCAAGGAACTAGTGGCCATACACCTAGCCTTAAAGTTCTTCGAAGAGATAGTCAGAGGCGGGGTGATACAGATAAACTCGGACAACACCACGGCTCTGGCTTACATACGCAAGCAAGGAGGCACGCACTCTTTCTCCCTCTATCAGTTAACAAGACACCTGTTAACCTGGACGAAGAAAGAGGCATAACTCGTCCTCACAAAGGTTTGTTCAAGGGATCAAGAATGGGAGAGCGCGGACAGACTGAGCAGGAGGAATCAGGTCCTTCCCACAGAATGGACTCTACACGAAGAAGTGTGTCGAAGTCTTTGGTCTGTGGGGGAGGCCTCACATAGACCTGTTTGCGACGTTCCTCTCCAAAAGAATAGAGATATTTTTGCTCTCTAGTGGAAGATCCGAGAGCCTTCGCAATAGACGCGTTTCTACTGGATTGGTCGGGTGTGGACGCATACGCCTTTCCCCCGTTCAAGATCCTGGGGGAAGTGCTCAGGAAGTTCGTAGCTTCGAAGAGCACGAAGTTGACGCTAATAGCCCCATTTTGGCCAGCCCAGGAAAATGGTTCACGGAGGTACTGGACCATTGGGATAGTGGGACTTCCCCAGATCGCCTTCCAAACAGACCAGATCTACTCAGACAACCCCACTTCGAGAGGTTTCATCACAACCTCCCAGGTCTCGCTCTGACTGCCTTTCGACTATCGAAAGACTTGTCAGAGCGAGGGGCTTTTCTCGCAAGGCTGCGGGCTCTATCGCTAGAGCCCGCAGAGCTTCGACGAGAAGAGTATACCAATCAAAGTGGGAAGTCTTTAGGAGGTGGTGTAAGGGTCAGAAGCTGTCTCCTCCAGTACCTCTATAGTGAATATTGCCGATTTCCTCCTCTTTCTGAGAGAGGAATCACACCTATCTGTCTCAACAATAAAGGGATACAGAAGCATGCTGTCTTCAGTATTTAGGAATCGAGGCCTAGACATTGCAAGCAACAAAGATCTACACGATCTAATTAGTATCTTTTTTGAGACTTCAAAGGCAGCTACTCCTAGAAACACCTAGTTGGAATCTAGACGTGGTCCTGAAATTCCTTTCATCGGATAAATTCGAGCCTTTACATCTGGCTTCCTTCCGCGACGTCACTAGGAAATGCTTGTTCCTGGTGGCTCTCGCTACAGCCAAGAGGACGAGCGAATTGCACGCTCTGGATTCCACGGTGGGGTTCAAAGGATATGCTGCCATCTGTTCTTTCCAGACAATGTTTCTGGCAAAGAACGAAAACCCGTCAAAACCCCCCTGGACCAGAAGTTTTGAGGTAAAAGGCCTATCTAACCTAGTAGGCAGAGAGATAGAGAGGTCTCTCTGTCCAGTGAGAGCTCTGAAATATTATTTAGAGAGGAAGAGACAGATGGGAGCTTGTCAACAAGGTCTTTGGTTTGTGCGGTGAAGAACCCCAAAAGACTCATGTCCAAGAACGGCCTTGGCTTTCTTTGTGAGAAGCGTTATTACGGACGCTCACAAGAACTGCTCGGAGGAATCCTTCGGTCTTCTAAAAGTCAAGACCCATGAAGTGAGGGCAGTAGCAACGTCTTTGGCGTTCCAAAAGAATATGTCTCTAAAAAATATCATTGAGACTACATATTGGAGGTGCAATTCAGTGTTTGCATCTCATTATCTGAAGGATGTGAGAGTGACCTATGAGAAGTGCTTCTCGCTAGGTCCTTTTGTATCAGCAGATACAGTGCTGGGTCTTGGAGCAAAGACTGATCCTTAATTTTGTGTTTTTATCGTACATAAACCCTCTTGTCAGATATGTGCTTGGTTTTCTATTAGCAAGCTCACTAATGTCGCACGGGAGCATAGTGTCATTGCTGGTAGGGGATCAAGGGTATGTATGGCTAGTAGGGGAGTACAAAATTTTTTTTTTTTTTTGTATATTTTGTAATGAAAGTGTATTTATGTTTCGATTTTTTGGTTTGGTTGTTTGTAAGGAGTTGCGGGATAACTCCTTACAATCTTAGAACTAACATGGATGTTAGGATCAGGTGATCGGGATCGGGTTTGTGCTCCTTGAACAAGGTGTATTGTCATGTAGTGGAATAGCACCCAATGACAAAGGCCTTTAGGCTCTGCCGAGTAAGTGGATAAGACCCCATTGGCAGACCCACAAGAACTCTTAGCCATAGATCAATATCTCGCTGAGGCTCTTGAGGCTAAGCAGACTCCAAGGCAGTAGCCGCGAAGTCTTCAGCCTAATAAGGTAGGAACCAAGGTTTATAAATACCTACAAACATATGTTGTTTACCTGTCTATTTCAGTAGTTAGCTGTCTCTTACCCACCACCAATGGGTGCTAATCAGCTAAGTATATATCTGGCAGGGAAGTTGAATGTATAAAAATGATATTGTCATGTTACAATAAAGTTTTATACATACTTACCTGACAGATATATACGATTAATGGCCCACCCAGCCTCCCCGCAGGAGACAGGTGGAAGAGAAGAATTCTGATTAGAAAACGGGAATGGTTCCTAGTCCTGCCACCCAGGGCAGGGCGGTAGATCACCTGACCTACTCGGTAGCGGGTTGTGCCACGAAATTTGAAATTCTGTCGGAGACGACGGAGTCTATAGCTAAGTATATATCTGTCAGGTAAGTATGTATAAAACTTTATTGTAACATGACAATATCATGTTTCGGTTAACGGCGGTTTTCACTTTCTCCACACCCCCAGGAATGGAACCCCTGCCGATAACCAGGGACTGCTTGTATAGCAATGTTTGTGCAGAGGCTGAAGCAAGATAGCTCTATATTTTCTGTGCATTGATTGCATTGATGGATATAAATGGTATAATTTGAGTGATGACTACTTGAGATTTTTATGAAAGTAACTTACCAAGTAATTACTTAGCTAATGATTAGCCTCGCTAATTGTTACCTAAGTAATTACTAGGTAAGTATATTTATAAAACTTCATTTTTTTATAAAAATATAATTTTGTATAGGTAGTTTGCTTGGCAGACGACAAAAAGTTGTTTATTGAGTGTTATAGGGATTTGATTCCACATACTAATGGCTTCTTTTGTAACATTTGAGTGCAGTTAATGACTTCAATTCATTATTCTAATCAGTATACCCACCTTTTAGAGAAGAACTGGTTTGTTAACATTTTAAAATGTTTACTTGTGAATTAAAACTAAAATTGATCTTCAAGTTTCAGATCTTTAAAATCAGATTGCCGAATGGTATTTTTGCTAGCTTCAGTGTCTTTGAAGATGTGTACTATATCATCTCATATAAGCATATGTATTTACAAACGTTATTTTCATGATGATGATCCATTACATTGAAAGACTTAAAAAAAATTCGTTTACCTTTTTTTAAGACTTTAAAAAAAATTTTTTTTACCTTTTCAGATTGAGCAGCATGCAAGGTCACAACAAATCGACAAAGAAATACAAAAAGACAGACAGCGATACAGACGGCAGGTAGTGTAGCTATGTGCTTGTAGTCAGTTACTTTTATTTTTATTTTGCTGAAACACTTGAAGAATTTAAGTTGACATAGGGATTTGAATTCCTCCTGGTGATGACATGTTCTCTTTACGATAAAGAAATTAATGCTCTTAATTTTTTCTTTGTATATATATATATTTATTTGTTTGTTTCTGTTTTAATTTGCAAGTATGGTAAAAAAAATGGGTACCACATTATTGAATTAATTCAATTCAAGTCCTGTTTGATGTGCAGACACCACCCTACTTATCCACACACATTTAACTTACATTCAGAGATACAGGCAGTCCCCGGGTTACGACGGGGGTTCTGTTTCTTGAGGCGCGTTGTAAGCTGGAACATTGGGGTGCATAAAAAACTATGTAAACTGGAATCTTATTGCATTTTTCATCCAAAAAACTTCAAATATTGATTATTTTGCATTTTTGGAGTCATATTTCTTCTGCCAGATCAGCATTGTAAGCGTTGTAACCCTGGAACATGCGTCGTAAACCTGGAAATAATTTCTGATAAATATAATTGAAAAGTTGTAACCTTGGAACGTCGTAAGCCAGGGACTGCCTGTACAAACAAATGGGACTGTAAATTAAAATTGTGTTCAGAGCTCTCCCCTCTGCCCCCATAAGTTCAAATTTTGTTTTGCTCACATAATCTGTACATACTGTACTGTATGTACATTCAGTACTGTACAGTGAACGCCCCCGTATTCACAGACTCCAGGTTTGCGGATTCACATATTTGCGGATTTCTCTCTGGAACCACATACCCCCCATTTATTCGCGGAAGATTCTCCTATTCATAGTATTTTTCTATGAGAAGTATCCTCAGATTCCTGTTTTTTTTTTCATTGTAAAATTTACTTTTTGCATTAAAAATATTTAAAAAACCATGTACAGTATTCACATTCTCCGGATTAGTGGACTACACATTTGCGAATTTCTCTCGGGAACATTATCCCGCATTATTTGTGGAAAATTTGCCTATTCGCTGTATTTTTCTATGAGAAATATCCAGAAATTCCTTTTGTTTTTTTCAATCAATTTCATTGTAAAATGCACTTTTTGTGATAAAACTATTAAAAAAACTAAGTATAAAAATTTTTAGTGGGTTTTTCTTGAGTTTTAACAAAATAGGCTGTTTTCAGCGTTTTTATAAGGGTTCCAACTATTCGCCAATCCTAACTATTCGCGCAGGGGGGGGGGGGTCTGGTACACATTCCCTGCGAATACGGGGAGACCACTGTACTATAAACCTTTTTATTGGGTTTTTCTGAGTACCTAACAAAGTAGGCAGTTTTAAGCATATTCATAGGGTTTTAACTATTCGCTGGCGTCTAGCTATTTGCAGGGGGTTCTGGTACCATCACTGTAAATATGGAGGAACATTCACTGTACATATTGTTTTGTTCATGAAACTTACCTGTCAGATATATATAGCTGTATTTTTCCGAATCCAATAGAAATTTAAACACTTACGACACACGCAGTGGGAGTCAGGTGGTTAGTACCCATTCCCGCCGCTGAAAGGCGGGTATCAGGAACCATTCCCATTTTCTATTCATAATTTTTCTGTCGCCGGTGCTGTAAACAACGTTTGCAGCACCTTCGTCCAGATTTTGGAAACTTACTGGCTACTTGAGTATCCCTTTTGGTTTTTTCTTTGGTATCTGAATTGGATCGGTGGCTTGGCACACGTTGACTTTGGATTGATTTGATTTTGGTTTTGATTTTTCTTTGATCAAGATGTCAGGGTCTAGTTCAGCTAGCGCTAGATTTAGTTCTATTTCTGAATGTAGAGGTAGGCTACTGAAAGCTTCAGTAGACCCACATTCTGTTTGTAAGGTTTGCAGGGGGAATGAATGTACGTTTGAAAGTCGTTGTAAGGAGTGTGAAAGATTAACAGATTCTGAGTGGAAGGCGTATGAAACCTATCTTAAGAAACTTGAGCGAGATAGGTTAAGGAGGTCTTCCTCCAGGAGTGTTTCGGGTAGGCAGATTTTAAAAATTTTAATGATTCTCCTGCTAACCCTCCTTCTGTAGTTTATGCTCCTGCCCCTGTAGTGTTGCCTCCGGGCCCTGAAGCAGTGTCTGTAGAAGGTAATACTTTATCTTTAATTCTTGAATCGATTCGTAACTTAGAATCAAAAGTGTTAGCTCGGGAGAGCAAAAGTGAAGAAAAGTTGCAGTGAAAGTGCCCCTTGTGTAGTGGAGGGTGCGTCAGATCGGCCTCATTCCGCCTCTAGACCTAGACCACTGCTTGACTCCCAGGTTACGGGGAGAGAGCATGTCGAAAGTCGAAGGAGAGTTACGAGGAACCCCCACCGATCTGACGTGCCTTCGGCAGCTTCTGACGAACCTACCCAGACTGCCAAGGAGAGTGCGCGTGCACGTCTTCTCAAGGAGTGCTTTTCCTCTTCTGAAGCTTCCTCCCCGCGCAAGGGGTGGAGCTCTCATGCCCCATCACATCCGCTGAAAAGGACAGCTCGTGTTCGGGATGCTTCACGTCCAAGTTGTTCTCCGGAACTTTGCTCTTCGCCTGATAGTGCGTTTGCTGCTTTTCCTCCACAGAAGAAGCGTAAGGATTCTTCGGAGGCGGAGTCTTTCCTAGATGATTCTTTCGAGCGAATGCTAGAAGGTGCGTGAAGTGGCGGTTCCTGGGAGTAGGAAGAAGGCGTCCCCTCGCCACTCGCCACTGCTCACAGGATCAGCCCCTCCCCAGAAAAGGAGGCTTCACCTACAAGCAAGATTCTCCAGTCACTGCAGCAGCAACTTCAAGAAGTAATTTCTTCTAGAGAGACTTTCCCACGTCGCCGTAGGAAGGATGACAATCTTCCTGTGAAGACTGAAAGGTCGAGGCGTTCTCCCTCTCCCTCTCCTCGCTCGTACGTCTCTCTCCGTTTTGACTCCGAAGAATCCCCTAGAGTTCGTTCTGGCGCCCCAGCGGCTCTCTAGAGGAGGTGAGAAATTCGTTTCTCGCTCTCGAGAAGCGGTTGTATCCGCTACTAGGAAACCTGTAGATAGGAAGCGCGTTTCTTTAGACGCCGAGCGCGCTTCTGTGAAAGTCAAGCGCGCTTCAGTGGACGCCGAGCGTGCTTCGGTGCAAGTTAAGGCGCGCGCCAGTGGACGCCAGGTGTGCACCTGTAGCTGTCGAGCGCGCTTCAGTCACGCCAGAAGATTGGCATCTCGGACGCCAAGCGCGCGCCTACGGACGTCAGTTTCCTCCACCGCAAGCGCAAGTGGAAGCGGGAACTCTTCCTGTTCGCCGCTCTTTCTCTTTTGAGAAAGCTCGTGACTCTTCCTTACTTCCTCCGACTTCTCCAGTGTCTGAAGAGGAAATTAGTGACTGCTACAATCAGTCTTTGCAGACACTTTTCAGCCTGAAGCTCCGCGTACTCCTCCCTCTCAGTTTTCGTCATCCAAAGCTGCTAAGATCTCGGGCTTTGTGAAAATGAAGAAGTCGCGTTCTATGAAAACAAGCTTCTTTCGCTTTACCACCTTCAAGACTTTGTGGCAAAGCTGGTATGTAGGTACGAGACGGGAGAAAATGTCGGAGTTAAGCTTCCAGCCTCGGCTCAAGGAGACTTTGGAAGTATTGTGGATGCCGCCAGAAGATCTTTTCTGTCTTCTTCGAAAGTCTCTTGGACACATAGTGAGCTAGATTTTCACCTTAAAGGCCTCTTCAGGACACTAGAGGTCTTTAATTTTCTTGACTGGTGGCCTAGGAGTTTTGGATGCCAGGTCCATTAGTTTCTGATTCCATCAGTCTGGGGGAGCTGTCCAGTGTATTGTCTTGCATGGACAAGGCCGTCAGGGATGCTTCTGAGGAATTGGCTGCTCATTTCAGCACGGGACTGCTTAAGAAGAGAGCACTCTTTTGTTTTGCAATTTTACCGCTAAATCGGTCTCGCCAGCGCCAAAAGTGGATCTACTTTTCGCTCCTTTCTCAGAACATCTCTTCCCCCAGTCTATGGTCAAGGACATAGCCGCCAGTCTCCAGGAGAAAGCAACCCAAGACCTTCTGGCGCATTTTTCTAGGAAAACTACAACTACTTCGTCTTCTGGGTCCTCTGCTTTGGAAGAAATCGAAGCCCTTTCGATCTGCTTCTTCCTCGAAGCCAGCCCCTCGAGGAGAGGCTCTTTCAGAGGCAAGACCCCCGCTCCTTCTAAGAGCAAGAAGTGAGAGGGAAGTCCTTCAGTCACCGGTAGGAGCCAGACTTCTACATTTCGCGAGAGCCTGGGAAGAGAGAGGTGCCGACGCTTGGTCTCTGGACATCGTCAAGAAGGGGTACAGAATTCCGTTCCTGAAGTTACCCCCGCTGTCTTCGGGACACCATAGGAGTTGTACTCCTTCGTATCAGGGAGAAAAACGGGAAGTGCTTCACGATCTACTAGATCAAATGATCGAGAAGCAGGCGGTGGAGCAGGTCCTCGACCTGAGTTCTCCAGGGTTTTACAACCATCTGTTCCTAGTGCCGAAGCAGTCAGGGGGTGGCGCCCCGTTCTGGATGTCAGCAGTCCTAAACTGCTTCGTTACCAAGCAGAAGTTCAAGATGGAGACACCTCAATCTGTGCTAGGAGCCTTAAGACCGGGGGATTGGATGGTCTCATTAGACCTTCAGGACGCATACTTTCACCGTCCCCATCCATCCCCGATCAAGAAAATACCTGCGATTTGTCCTGAAAGGGAAGGTATTCCAGTTCAGTGGGCACTCTGCTTCGGTCTCATCACGGCGCCGATGGTGTTCACCGTTCTTATGAAGAACGTTGCGAGGTGGCTCCATCTTGCAAAAATAAGGATCTCACTCTACCTAGATGACTGGCTTATTCGAGCCTCATCGCAAGACCGGTGTCTGAAGGACCCTCACACGACTTTGTCGTTAGCGAGGTCCCTGGGACTTCTGGTGAAAACCTCGAAAAGTCGCATCTGACTCCTTCTCAATCCTTAGTCTATCTGGGGATTCAGATGGACTCAGTGGCTTTTCGGGCTTTTTACCGTCCCAGGGACGACAACTTCAATGACTAGACAAAGTGTCAGCCTCTCTAGGGAAGGAAACATGCTCGGTGAAGGATGGATGAGTCTGCTGGGGACCATTTCCTCACTGGAGAAGTTTGTTTCTCTAGGAAGGTTGCACCTTCAACCACTTCAGTTCTTCCTCTCCAGCAATTGGTCACGCAAACAGGATCTAGAAGAGGTCTTGTTTTTGACGGAAGTGAAAAAGCACCTCAAATGGTGGTCGGATCCAAAGAAGCTTGCGGAAGGACTTTCGCTCAAGCTTCGGAACCCCGACCTAGTGTTGTTCTCCGACGCGTCTTCCACGGGTTGGGGAGCAACACTAGGAGGGAGAGAAGTGTCAGGCACCTGGAGAGGGGAACGTTGTCCTGGCACATAAATCTAAAAGAACTTTCAGCGATTTACCTTGCTCTAAGGTTCTACCAAGAGGAAGTCTCCAACAAAGTGGTTCAGATAAACTCGGACAAACACCACAGCCCTGGCATACCTCAGGAAACAGGGGGGAACTCACTCTCCTTCTCTGTTCGCCATCGCAAAGAATGTCCTGATATGGGCGAAGTCGCAAGACGTCACGATCCTGACAAGATTCGTGTCAGGCGTGGAGAACGTGTGAGCAGACCTTCTCAGTCGGCAAGGATAGCTTCTGCCAACGGAATGGACCCTTCATCAGGAGGTATGCCAGGCGTTATGGAAGCTGTGGGGACGTCCTCATGTGGACGTTTTCGCAACTTCCCGAACGAAGAGACTTCCGCTTTATTGCTCCCCAGTTCTGGACCCGGGAGCAGTGGCAGTAGACGCCCTACTGTGGAATTGGTCGGGACTAGACATTTACGCTTTTCCCCCATTCAAGATCCTCGGGGAAGTAATGAGGAAGTTCGCGGCATCAGAGGGAGCGAGGATGACCCTCATCGCCCCCTTCTGGCCAGCGGCCGACTGGTTCACGGAGGTGATGTCCTTCCTGGTAGACTTTCCAAGGACTCTGCCCCTAAGGAAAGATCTACTCAGACAGCCCCACTTCGAGAGGTACCACAAAAACCTCCCCGCTCTGAGTCTGACTGCGTTCAGACTATCAAGAAGTTGGCCAGAGCGAGGGGTTTTTCAAGACCTGTGGCTACGATGATTGCCACCGCAAGGAGGCCCTCCTCAATCGCAGTTTACCAATCGAAGTGGGCTGTCTTCAGAAGTTGGTGCAGAAAGAAGGGCATTTCCTCCACCTCAACCTCTGTGAGCCAGATAGCAGATTTCCTTCTTCACCTCAGGAAAGAAGCGAAACTAGCTGTTCCCACGATTAAAGGCTACAGAAGCGTGCTTTCTGTAGTCTTCAGGCATAGAGGACTCGACTTAGCGAATGACAGAGACATTCATGATCTCATTAGATCCTTTGAGACTGTGAAAGTTCTCCAACCGAAAGTACCATCGTGGAATTTAGACGTGGTACTTAAGTTTCTCATGTCGAGTCAATTTGAACCGCTCCATTTAGCTTCGCTTAGGAATCTTACTAAGAAGACCATTTTCCTAACCGCTCTGGCGACGGCGAAGAGGGTTAGCGAAATACAGGTCATAAGCAAGCACATTGGGTTCAAGGATCATAGTGCAGTTTGTTCCTTAAGCCCTACGTTCTTAGCAAAGAACGAGAACCCTTCCAACCCTTGGCCGAGGACGTTTGAGATCAAAGGGTTGTCGGAGCTAGTGGGACCTGAACCTGAGAGAGTCCTGTGTCCTGTCAGGGCTCTCAAGTTATATTTGCAGAAAACCAGAGCATGCAGAGGCTCTTCGGAGAACTTGTGGTGCTCTGTGAAAAAACCAGATCTTCCGATGTCGAAGAACGCACTGGCGTTCTTCTTAAGAAGTACGGTTAAGGAAGCTCATGAAAAGTGTAGTGAAAGTGACATGGAGCTTCTAAAAGTGAAAGCCCACGAGTTGAGGGCTATTGCTACTTCGGTGGCTTTTCACAAGAATATGGCAATCAAAGACATTTTGGGCGCCACTTATTGGCGAAGCAATTCGGTGTTTGCTTCACACTACCTGCGGGAGGTGAAAGCAACATACGAAAATTGTTACTCGCTCGGACCATACGTCGCTGCAGGACACTGCTGTGGGGGCAGGAGGTAGCGCTCATCCTATCCTTAATGGTTAGGGGAGTTTTTAACTTGTGTTATGGTTGTGGGGTTGACCGCCTGCGGCGGATCTCCCTTCCATTAGCTTAGTCTAAGTGGGATACCTTTGGTAGGCTACGCCAGGTGGTTTTGTTTTACTTCGTTGCCCTCATTGTATGGTCAATAGTCTAGTCACGTCGTGGTCTCGCCCTGTTGACAGATCATCTGGAGTGCACCAGCTTTATAGGTCTCTACCTCGCTGGCAACTCTAGTAGCACAAGCAGACTTACGCGGCAGTAACCACGAAGTCAGCTATGCTAACAGGTAAGGAACCAAGATATCAATTATATCTGCATATATATGTTTCCTAAAATCTTCTATTCTGTCTACTCCCACCACCAAAGGTGGGATTCAGCTATATATATTCTGACAGGTAAGTTTCATGAACAAAATGATATTGTAATGATACAATTAAGTTTGTTCATACTTACCTGGCAGATATATATAATCAAGTACCCACCCACCTCCCCTCAGGAGACAGTGGAAATAAAAATTATGAATAGAAAATGGGAATGGTTCCTGATACCCGCCTCCCAGCGGTGGGAATGGGGTTACTAACCACCTACTCCCACTGCGTGTGTCGTAAGTGTTTAAATTTCTGTCGGATTCGGAAAAATACAGCTATATATATCTGCCAGGTAAGTATGAACAAACTTAATTGTATCATTACAATATCATGTTTTAGGTTCATAAAAAGTACTGTACTGTATTGATTTTATATCATACTGTACTTAAATAGGGTGGTGTCTGTATTCATGACTGTTACAGGATTAAAGTACCTAAGGTGTATTTTATTAGTGAAATTATTTTTCGTTGAGGATATTGAAAGACGCCTTTTATTTATTTAACCATTTCCATTATAGAATACTAGTGTTTTGTTTCCTTTTAGGTTTGATGTTATGGTAAGAGGTGATGGAAATATTTGAAGGGTAAGGGCACTACAGTAGAGTAATCTATCCACTTGCTCTCTCTAAATATATGGCTAAAGTTAGTTTTAAACATGTAGGACCCATGTAATTCATGCTTTTGATTTTAAAGGCCAAATATTAATATAGCTGGAATGAGTGTCTGTATTGTATTTAGGCATGGGAAGTGTCTAAATTTTTTCAAAACTGTGATAAAAGACTAATCCAATTTTTTGTAGTTAATAGAAAAAGGGAAAATAATTGCCTGGTTCTTGTTGAGTAAGTCTAAGGCAAATTAATTGTACATTGCATCCAGTACTTTTTTAACTGCTCCCATCACTCTGCTTGTGATAGTATTAATCGCCATCCAAAAATAACAGTAAACAGATAGTAGCTAAAATCAGATTTAGAAGTAAAGTCTAAAGCATCTGTAGTTAGTGATTATTTGGTATACAAAAACCTATTAATTTTAATCAGCCTTATTCCATGTAAAACAGACCCAAGCACACCATCCTGAAGAGTTGAGAGAAGAATCCTAGTGTGCATATCCAACCAGCAGTCCAGTGTTTGTCCACATCATCTGTCATTCTTCTGTGTAACATTGATTGCATTGTACAGTGGAACCTCGGTTTCCGTGCATAATCCATTCCAGAACCTCCCACGAAGTCCGAAACATACTAAAACCGAAACAATAATTCCCATTAGGAATAAGTGAATACAATTAATGGATTTCAGACCCCTGAAAATATTTTGAAAAATAAATTTTATAGGGAACAAACACAGTTTTACATACAAAAAACAATGAGAAATAAATATAAATGAACAATGAAACAAATAATGAACATTCAACACTCCCACCTTTATGGAAGACTCTTGTTAGTGTATGGAAGACTGAGAGAAGGGGAAGAGGAGGAGGAGGAGAAGAGGTTATTTTTTGGAAGGGGAATCCCCCTCCAGAAGGATTTCTGGTATCAAGGACCTATCTAGGGTTACTTCTCCTCTTTGTTTTTTACTGGCACTATCTGGGGTTACTCCCCCCCCCCCCACCCCCCCCCCCCCCCCCTTTGGTTTTTACTGGCACTAGAACCAGCTTGAGATTCTCTGGACCCGTCGCACAACAAACTGTCCAGAGACATTGGTTTCTTCCGTCTCTTTAGAATTTGCCTAAGTGGAACACGGCATTGTCATTGAAGATGTTAGAGACATGGATTACATCATCCTTGTTGGGATGATAATTCTCCACAAAATCTTTTACATCACTCCACTTTGTAAAATGTCCTTAATCACTGAAGTACTAGGTGCATTATTTATGCCCGTTTGCTTTCTAATTTTTCCAACCAGCCTCTGCTGGCGTTAAATTCACTAACAGCAGCACTCGTAGGCATTTTGTTACTGTGATCGGCATACAACACCCTCCAGCACCTTGCTACGAATTCTTCAGTAGTGTTTCTTGCCATTTTTACAGAAGGGCTGGTACTTGGAACTTTCTTTGGCTCCATGATGGCTTATTTAGCAGTTGTACTCTAAAAAAACAAAAAAGCACAAAAAACTACCACATAAGCAGAAGGGATCATGAGAGAACACAGGATGCTTTGTTTGGGTGCTGGTACAGGGCCTATTCACGCAGTGGGCATCTGGAAGGAGCATTTCTTAGTGTACAAAATCCAAGGAAACATATGAAACCCGAAAAACAATTTTGCTGGAAAAATTGTATGAAAACTGAATCATACGAAAACACAGGCCAGCATTAGGTATTTCCATTCTGAACAAGTTAGATCTCTCTGGAACATATGCCCCATTATTCGTAGAAAATTTACCTATTCGCAGTATTTTTCTATGAGAAATATCTACAAATTTTATTTATAATTTTTATAAAATGCACTTTTTGCAATAAAACTACATATATTAAAAAAACCAGGTATAAATATTTATAGTGGTGTTTTCTTGAGTTTTAACTAACAAAATAGACTGTTTAAGCGTTTTTATAGGGGTTTCAACTATTCATGGATTCTAGCTGTTTGCAGGGGGGTTTGGTACCCATCCCCTGCGAATATGAACACTGTACAGTAGAGATGAATTGGATGTCCAAGAAAGCAGCTGGAAACCCTGAATTTCACACCTAACATTGCAAATTCATTGATTTTTTTTTACTTTTTTGGCATATAAAAAAAAGGACAAATGTATTTTATGGCATATAACAAAAAAAGGACAAATGTATTTTATGTAGTTGAATCTGATATAAGGTTCGAACTGAAGTTTAATCTTCATTTTCCAGTAGTGTTTATTAATCCTTTTCAGGTCAAGTTGTTATTACTGGGAGCAGGAGAGAGCGGTAAATCAACATTCCTTAAACAGATGCGAATTATTCACGGGTATCGTTTCGCTCATGATGAGATTGAAGAATACAGACAAACTATATACAAAAATATTGTGATGGGCATGAAGGTAAGGTATTTATTAAATATTCTTATGGATTTTATATATATGTAGCAGTAGGCTTTACTTTTTTAACTAATAAAATTTTTAAATAGTTTGACCTGATTACTGGAGTGTAAGTTTCAATACAATTTCAAGCACAAATTGTGTACATTATTTGTAAAGAAAGTTATGGAAATATGTTCAGAAACTTAAAATTGCTGTGTGATTTTATGCAAGTAGACAATGTTTGTTCTTACAGAAATACAAAACTATTTTCTTTTATGTAAGATTATTCCTCAGCAACAGCTGGAGTTGGTCTTTGAAATGTGGTAACAAGGTAGTTAGCTAACACTCACTTGCTGTCACTAAACATTTTTGCTTCATCTGTCTCTTGGGCATTCTTCTGCACCCCTGCTTGCCACCAGATGATGCCACCAAATCCTTTGGAGCCTATCTTTCTCAGCCTTTCTTCGTCACTTGGCTCCTCCTCCTCCTTCATGCAGAAGTAGGAGTAGTAGAAGTGTTAGTCCAAGACCTCTCACTAGAAGTCCTTTATGACTTCAAATGAGTTCCCTTCCCTTTTGGAGTGTGTTCATCCAAGTGTTGCTGGTACCCAAAGTTGGCCCATACCTTCTCGGACAAGAGGTTGGATAAGAGGACTTCTCATGACTTGTCCACCTGTATTTCACCAGAAGCACACATAGTAAAATCAGCACAGTAAAATCAGCACGTCCCCCTCATTTGGTGCATGAACAGTCCTTGGACAGTGATGTAGGGATTGGGTTTGCACACTTCAGGTTTAGGTCTCTGCTCTATGGTGCCCATGGGTATTAGGAAGATCAGTTTGCGTGTGATGGTGCTGCTCTAGTCTGCTCTTTGTTCACCATAGACTCTGGAGTCTCCTGTGTATGGTAGTGCTAATGCCTGCTCTGCTTTGCCTATACAGCACTAGATTGGTTTACACTGAAAATAGGGAGTGCCATGGGACAAGTCTAATGAACAGAATCATGGTACTGGTGGTACTGATCATGTGCCACGGTTCAATGATGCATTGTCCTGTCTCGTAGGAGAAGACAAGGCTTGAGCTTCTTGGAACTTGACAAGACTAGATACTAGTCCGGTGTCTCCAAAACCTCAGCAGTTTGGATTTGGGGAGAACTTTAGAGCGAGCATCGCACCGTTTGTGTGTGTGTGATGATTTCGGGAGCCTTTCATGGCACCCCATCTGAACCAGATCTTGCTGATAGAGCACATCCTGAAGCAAGACTGTCATTTAGAGTGCTATGGTGGGTCCCTGCCTTGGTGTTTTGGGCCATGCGAATGATCTGTCTAGTAGACTGGGGAAGTCTTTCTCCTGTTTAAGTGCTAGAGGAGTTCTACATGCCAGAGAATGCACAGATGACTACTTTAAAGTTGGATTCATCAGTCTACAGACTATAAACAAATCCACAAGGAAAAACTCTGCCAGGTGGGCACCACCTTCTTTGCCTTGGAGTCAGGAGTCATGGAGCCTGTTGCCATGTTTGCTTTTCAAACAGCATCATAGTTTGACTTATGGATGAACATGCTTGCTGACTTTGCCATCACGGGTGTCTCATGGGAGGTTGAGAAAGCAAACTTCATGCCACACTGAAAATATCACTTCTCATCCAATCAGCGAAGTTAGTAATGACTGGGTCAGGTCAGCACTTGGATAGGTATCCCCCTAGAGCACTGGATTCTGTTGACTTCTAGGAGACATCTTTCGCATCCATGGTCAGAAACGTTGGAACAAGTCGGTACTACTTGGATAAGTGACCTCCTAGAAACATGTGTTGGCGTAAAGGTGACATATTTTACATCCATGATTCAAGTCTTGGGCTTACAACGTCCCTTTGTTTTGCCTGATTTGTTGAGAATCAACACCTCCAAACTAAGTTCCGACAACCTGTTCTGGGTTCCTACTCAGTTAAGAAGTGGTGTCTAGAAGCTCCATTTCTTTTGACTTTATATAGTTACACTCCTCCTGTGTAAAAGTAAAAATCAATCAGAAGATAAAAACATAAAAACAATGGTGCCATACGTACCAGAGACAGGAAGCAAATCTGATACACAGATAACCCACATAAGGCAAGGTCCAAAGAGAAAAGGAATTATCGTCTTAATCCAACACTGGTGCATTTTGATATGGTGCATTTTGATAATCTTTTTGAACCAGATAACTGGTCAAGATTTCTAGTACTTTAACCCCTTAACGCCGAAGCGGTAAAAAAAAAAATTGTCTCCCGTGTGCCGGAGGTGTTTCAGAGTGAGCGTGGAAGCGGAAAAAATATTTTTTTCAAAAAATCATAGCGCGCTTAGTTTTCAAGATTAAGAGTTCATTTTTGGCTCCTTTTTTTATCATTGGCTGAAGTTTGGTATGCAACCATCAGAAATGAAAAATTATCATTATCTTATATAAATAATGCAATATATGATAGCGCAAAAACAAAATTTCTATATAATTGTATTCAAATCGCGCTGTGCGCAAAACGGTTAAAGGTAACAAGTTACTTTTTTTTCGTTGTAATGTACACTAAATTGCTATCATTTTGGTATATAACACATTGTAAAACAATAAAAGCAACACAAAGAAAATATTATCACAAAATAATGCATGAATTCGTAACGCGCGGACGTAAACAAATATTTTTTTCAAAATTCACCATAAATCTAAATATTGTCCTAGAGACTTCCAATTTCTTTCAAAATGAAGACAAATGATTGAATATTACTATACTGTAAGAGTATTAGCTTACAATTGCAGTTTTTCGACCATATCTGACGAGTTAAAGTTGACCGAATGTCGAATTTTTTTATATATATATTTTTTATATGCAATTATTTCGGAAATTAGAAAAGCTACAACCTTCAAATATTTTTTTGTTTTCATACACTCAACTTACCTGTCGATATATACATAGCTATCGACTCCGTCGTCCCGACAGAAATTCAAATTTCGCGGCACACGCTACAGGTAGGTCAGGTGATCTACCGGCCTGCCGCTGGGTGGCAGGACTAGGAACCATTCCCGTTTTCTAATCAGATTCTCTCTGTCGCTGGGAATGTAAACATATGTTTACTTTCCCTCCTGATTTGATTTTCGTGTTTCATCGCCATCGATCTTCTGGGCCAACTTTTACAGGGAAGTACTGGATCGGTGGTTCGGCATACGCTTTTAATAACTTTTTAATAACTTCGAAGTTTCGAAGAATAGAGGATGTGTAACTACCGAAGTTTTTCGGTAGACAATTACATAGTTTGCAAGAAAGGGAAATATAAATATTTATTTCATTGATAAAGTGTAATAAATGTTTAGAATTTGATTGAGGAAAATAAGGTAACTTCCTATTTGAGGAAGTCAGAAAAACATAGAACTAGACTGTTTTTTTTAGAAGCTTTAATAGCTCTCGTTCTGACGAGCAGTTAGAATATTAACAGTACTAGTAGTGTAGTTTCCTCATCACCTTCTTACTTCACAGAAACTACAAATTCATTTGCAATTTGAAGATAAAGGAATGTAGCTCAAGATACGAGCTATTATAAGGTAAGAAGTGATTATAGTGTTCCCCATTGCAATAGAGGGTGCGTCTGATCGGCTCTTGTCTCGCTCCCAGGCCTAGACCTCTTCCAAGCTCACAGGCCCAGAGGAGAAGGAATGTCGAAAGCCTTACGGAGGTTACAGAGAATCCCCACCGATCAGGCGTCCCCTCGGCAGGTTCTGTAGGACGTCCCAGACTGCCAGGGATAGCCATTGGAAAGGCATCCTAATTCAATGTGTTTCCCCTTATTATTATCGTCTTGACGAATAAGAAGAAACATTCAACGGCGTAGATTAAATGAAGATGCAAGATAATCTCGTCTGGCTATCGGAACCTCAGAAGAGACGGAGAAAGGAAGACATCATTCGATAACAGTTGCGGTAGAGGCATTGCCCTATCCGGGTTCGTCCCCCCGTACAGTTGGACGGGGGGGGGGGCTCTATCCCATGGGGGTTTGAAATAGTTATTTCAATAAATTCCTCATCGGTACATGTATATGAAAATATATCTATTCTGAGAAGAACGAATTAGATATTAAAGAATATTTGTTTGAATCGAATGAATTATATGGATCTCGTTTAGTGATTACACATATATATATAACTTTTAAGCTTCTAGCTCCTTGGGCATGAAGCTCCGGTAACGAGGCTCAATGCGCCTAAAGCGTCTGAAACAAGGCGCAAAGCGCCTGAAACGAGGCGCAAAGCACCTGAAGGGCCTGAATATAGGCGCAAAGCTGCCTGAAGCACTATGAACCAGGATCTTCATCGGAAATGGAAGTCCTTCTCATTCAGAAGAAAGGGAGGGCTATGTCAAAAATGGAAGTATTGTCGAATTCTAAGCAAGAACAAATATACAAGAGATCGGAACCTTCCGCACACAGAACCTTCCGCACAAGCGGAACCTTCCAGAAGGCGGAAGATTCCAGATTCAAATAACCTTCCAGATGTACAGAACTTTCCAGGCGAGGATCGCCTTTCAGATGCTCGGAACTTTCCAACAAGAAAACTTTCCAAGCGCGATACTCTGCTAGGATCCATGAGTATTCTGATCACGATACTCCTCCTAGGCGCCAGGAGTATCGTGATCGAACGCGATACTCCTGCCAGGTGCCAGGGAGTGTTCCGATCACGATACTCCTCCCAGGCGCCAGGAGTATTCGGAACGCGATACTCCTGCCAGGCACCAGGAGTATTCCGACGAGCACGATACTCCTCCCAGGCGCCAGGAGTATTCGGAACGTGATACTCCTACCAGGCGCCAGGAGTATTCCGATCACGATACTCCTCCTAGGAAAGCGATACTTCTGCCAGGCGCCAGGAGTATTCCGAGCACGATATTCCTCCCAGGCGCCAGGAGTATTCGGAGCGCGATACTCCTACCAGGCGCTAGGAGTATTTCCGAGGACGGAGGGAGTATTCCGATCGCGATACTCCTCCCAGGCGCCAGGAGTATTCTAGCAAGACTCCTGCTTAGCGCCAGGCACTTTCTCCTACAAGAAGAGCCTGACAACCGCCAAGAGTCCTCCAGGCGAAAGGTGAAAGACATTCGAGGCTTCTCCTGATAGGGACGGGAGTTGTCGCACAGGCGGGGGGCCGTCGCCCTTGTCAGGATCGTCTTAATGCAATAAAGGCAAGAGCAAGTTCGGCTTTTTCCAGGCAGGGACTCAAGATGTAGCCACAGGCTGCCGTAGCCCTTGTCAGGTTAGAGTCGGTACTGCTAAAAGCCCTTCAACCCTTTCGAAAGGAAGCGCTCTCTCCTCCGGTTGCTCAATCTTCTCCCAACTTGAGGAATGGAAGATAGAGCAGAATTGTGAGAATTAGTTCAGTATTAGTAAGAGGATATTAAAATCATCCTCCTTCTAAAAAATAATGCAACCAACCATTTACAGAAAGAGGGGCAATCGTTTGGAAGTTGAACAAGATTCGTACGAGCTCTCATTCATTGATTAGAGGCTCTTCCAGATAAGAAAGGCGTAAAATACGGACTTATCTCCAAGATAATAAAAGCTGGAGAGATTCTCTTCGATCCTCGGTTGTCATTTGCGATCTCTTTCGACTAATACTCATTCGGGATTATTGACGAAATGAACGAAGAGAGTAAGATTTCCATTCTTTCTCTGCATGTCGGAAAGGAAAGAGTGTCGTAGAAGGCTTGCTGTATACGACTACTGAATGACAAGTCATATACGCATACCATAGTTGCCTTTCTGGTTCGCTACGGAATTATCTATATCCTTACAGGATTTTCCTAGTAAGGACTTCGCTTAAAAGGTTTGTTACGACAATACCGACTCAGCTTCGGTATTTAACAAAGGTTGTTTGGCTTAAATTTGCATTATTGAGAGCTTTCTTAGACTCGAGAATAATTTTATTATATCCATTCATTGAAGGGAGTAACTGGCAACTCAGAATGAATGCAGCCAGGCAGTGAACGAGACGGCTGTAATTGTGACTCTGTGAGCCAATCCAGTACCATCCGGTTCTCGGTCGTGAACGGTTGGTTACATCTCTCTCTCCTAAGGGATCGAATGCTTCACCGTATATTCCCCCTACAATCAGGGACTTAACCACGAATTGAGGGGATTTTTTAGGCAAACATGAATAACATCGTATTCGTTTTGCTAAGGATCTCTCTCTGCCTCGGCGAGGAAAGAATGTGGTAGGAAATTCACCTTAAGATAACGGTACTGTTTAAGGCCTTATGCACACACCGTGGTTAATTACAGCGTTCCTACTATCCTTACAAGAGTTTCCTAGATGAATGCTGTTTACCACAATGTGACGGTATTATAAATGATTTTAATTCGGCAGAGCACGATTTAACCTATTTGGAAACAGACACGGAACGTAACGATCCTTACCAGGTTCGATGCGGGATTTTGCACGTCCGTGAGAACCTTTTTGATCGACAATAATAACTGTTAACGTATGTTTAACATTTATTGGAAAGAGTTGTCAGACCCTGCGGAAAGTATTCACAGATCTCTTCGCAAGGCAGATTCTGATGAACGAGCTTCTTATAGATTGCTTCCTTTTCCTCGAAACAAGAGAGGTAGCAAGATACGCCATCTTTAATTTAAATAGGGGAATAAACTTTAGTCTTTTTTCCCCTAGTTATATATATTCTTAACAGATATTAAAATAAATGGGCGTCAAAGGAAGAAGATGAATGCATCATTTTGGCAATAAAAAGGTTGGATTCACAGAGGTCACGTTCTTCTTTCAGCATGTGTCGGAAGGTTTTTCTAAGAGAGTAGAGATTTTATCGGAATCTATTATAAATATTGGACCTGAAAAACCTATCCACTCTGAGTCTGTCTGCGTGCAGACTGACCAGAAGTAAATATGAATGAGAGGATTTTTCAAGGGAAACTTGATAATTCCTTTAAATATGTTAAAGACATAGAATTGCTGCAGATCGTGCTAGATGGAAAGGGGAAACTGTCCTCTTCCGATACCTCTGTGAACCACATAATGGTTTTCTTCCTTTCAGAGGGAAGAATCACCTTGGTATTTTATGCTATCAATGAACACAGTAAAAAGATATACTCTGTCTCGACAAAGAATATTAGAGATAGTAGAGAATTAAGATCTTCGGGATCTTATACAATACCTCTATACGATAAGAGTAAGAGATCTTATACTTAGAATGGGATCCTAATTTGGGCCTCAGATTCCGTGTTCCGACAAGATGGAACTGCTCCTAATCAAATGTTTCTCTTGGTCCTAAACGATCAAAAGGACAAGTGAAATTTTGGGCTTTAGAATCTGGAATCAAATTCTATGAAGACTCGGCAATGGGTTCTGGCCAGCATAGTATGTTTGGCAAAAGAACTAAAGCCTTTTATTCCTGGATCAACGCTTTCAGATAGAGGTTTCGTTGTCCGGGTAATGTATTGACATTGTCATCTACAGAAGAAGACAAGGTTTAAACGTTTACTGACAGAGTCTTTGGAACGCGATGAGGGCTCAAACTACTTCCCAAAAGGGTCAGAGAGATACATTCAAGAGCTAGAAATCAGGAGTCCTACCAATTTCAGCTCAGAATCTCTTTAAGCTTCCAGGCTCCTTCCCTTCCTTCGGGCAAGGATAGGGAAGCTTCTGCAACGAGAAAACTCATCAACATTTAGGAGAACTCGTTAGCAACGGAAGTATTCAATAAGGATCCTCCTCTCGGAGGAAGACTTGTCTCTCGGACTTTTAGATTTCCTATCGTCTACTGGATGTAGCTGACTAAATTTTGACGAATGTGCAGGAGCAATTAGCGTCTTTGGTAGGAGTACTTTCTAAAGAGCCTACTCGTAAAAAGGATGACAGGCTTCCGATTAAGAGATCCAAATACCGATCTCCTGTCGGGCGCGACGAACCCTACAGGGGAGTTGTCGCACAAGCGGCCATCTCTGGGGGGAGCGATGCGTTAGGCAGGGCGAGAACGTGGGAAGGAAGTAACTCCTGCCAAGCGTCTGGCGCCAACTAGGAGCCAGGCGCAAAGAGCCTGACTTTACTGTAGATCGTTCTAGGCCCAGATCTTCATCCAAGCACAAGAGCCAACTGGAGAAGTGAGAACTCCTGATAGGAGTATAGCGCCCGATAAGCGCAATATACTTGCCATTCGAAAGGCGCATTCCATGAGCGATACTCCTACCCAAGCCACAGGAGTATTCGGAACTAGATGCGCCTTCCATAGGTCAGGAGTATTTGGGAAGAGATACTCCTGCCAGGCGCCTTGAGTACTCTGACCTCGATACTCCTCCCAGGCGCCAGGAGTATTCTAGACTTTTTACTCCTACCAGGCGCCAGGAGTATTCGAAGCGCGATGTGCCTACCAAGCGCCAGGAGTATTCTGAGCTTAATACTCCTAACAGGCGCCAGGAGTATTTGGAGCGAGATGCGCCTTCCAGACGGCAGGAGTATTCGAGGAGTGTTACGACTGTCAGGCGCCAGGAGTATTCCAAACAGGATACTCCTCGCGCCAGCAGGCGCGAGGCGCCAGCCAGGCGCAAGCCAGACGCTAGGCTTCATCCAGATGAGATCCAGTTCAAAGAAAGTCCTAGTCTTCTTTGAAACAATGGTGATCTCTAAAGCACTTCATAAGTGACTTGATGATACCTTCAAACAGCTGAGAATTTAAAAGCTCATGAAGTGCGAGCTTTTGCAAATTCTTGTTCTTTTCGTAACAATATGTCAGGAAGACATATTAGCTTTAACATATGAGAGATGCAACTATGTGTTGACTGCTCATTACACGAAGGACTTCAAGTTAACCTACGAGAGATCCTTCTCTCTTGGTTTATACGTATCAGCGGATACGTTGCTGGGATAAGGAGCCGACACTGATCCTTTAATAATGAGTTGAATTTATTTTAACTTAGTGATTTTTTTTGAGGTTTGAAAGGAGTTTGGGGGATAACTCTTTTTCAATTTTAGCGCGAACCCTCATGTTAGGAACAGGTGATCGGGATCGGTGTTGCGCTCCTTAGTTATGCCAATAGGCATAGGCATGTTGTCATATAAGCGGATTAGCACCCATTGACAAATGCCAATTAGGCTCGACCGGGTAAGTGGATAAGACCCCATCGGTAGACCCACAAGAACTCTTGGCCACAGATCACTATCTTGCTAAGGCTCTTGAGACGAAGCAGACTCCTATGCAATAGCTAGGAAGTCGACCCTTCGTCTAGAAACACAGAGGAACCAAGGTCTATAAATACCTACAACACATGTTGTTTACCTGTCTAGTCAGGAGTTAGCTGTCTCTTGCCCTCCACCAAAGGGTGTCAATCAGCTATGTATATATCTGACAGGTAAGTTGAGTGTATGAAAATGGTATTGTTATGATACAATAAAGTTTCATACATACTTACCTGGCAGATATATACGATTGAAGACCCACCCAGCCTCCCCGCAGGAGACAGGTGGAAGAGAGAATCTGATTAGAAAACGGGAATGGTTCCTAGTCCTGCCACCCAGCGGCAGGCCGGTAGATCACCTGACCTACCTGTAGCGTGTGCCGCGAAATTTGAATTTCTGTCGGGGACGACGGAGTCGATAGCTATGTATATATCTGCCAGGTAAGTATGTATGAAACTTTATTGTATCATAACAATACCATTTTATTCTACATGAAATTTTGCACATTTCCATATATAAAACTCTATGAAATGTCTAATATGAAACTGAGCAAATATTCCGAGAATGGTACGTACGCATTTCGGAGATTAGTGGCGGAGAATCCGCGCGCGGAGGGAAGGAAAGATTTTTTTTAAATTCACCATAAATCTAAATATTTTGCTAGAGACTTCAAATTTGTTTCAAGATGAAGATAAATGACTGAATATTACTAGACTGTAAGAGTTTTAGCTTACAATTGCGTTTTTTGACCATTTCGGTAGAGTCAAAGTTGACCGAACGTGGTTTTTTTTCTATTTATCGTGATTTATATGCAAATATTTCAAAAATGAGAAAAGCTACAACCTTCAATTATTTTTTGTTGTATTCTACATGAAATTGCGCACATTTTCATATATAAAACTATTTAACGGCTAATTTAAAATGGTGCAAACATTACCACAATCGCACGTATGATTTTTTTCGGAAGAGTTACCGCGCGGACGTAAAGAAAATGTTATTTTTTTCATAAATTCACCATAAATCGAAATATTGTGCTAGAGACTTCCAATTTGTTTCAAAATGAAGATAAATGCTTGAATATTACTAGAATATAAGCGTTTTAGCTTACAATTGCGTTTTTCGACCATTTCGGTAGAGTCAAAGTTGACCGAAGGTTGAAATTTTGGCAATTATCGTTATTTATATGAAAATATCTCAAAACTGATAAAAGCTACAACCATGGGTTGTTTTTAGTTGTATTATGCATGAAATTGCACACATTTCCATATATAAACTTTATATAACGGCTAATTTTAAAATGGTGCAAACATTACCACAATCACATGTATGATTTTTTTCGGAAGAGTTACCCGCGCGGACGTAAGGAAAAAGTTTTTTCATAATTCATTTCACCATAAATCAAAATATTGTGCTAGAGACTTCAAATTAGTTGCAAAATTAAGGTAAATGATTGAATATTACTAAAATATAACAGTTTTAGCTTACAATTGCGTTTTTCGACCATTTCGGTATGGTCAAAGTTGACCGAAGGTTGAAATAAATTTTTGCAATTATCGTTATTTATATGAAAATATCTCAAAACTGATAAAAGCTACAATCATGAGTATTTTATTGTTGTATTTTACATAAAAATGCGCACATTTTCATATATAATACTTCATGAAATGAATACTTCATGAAATGGCTAATTTACAATGGTACAAAAATTATGTCAAAGTGACGAAATAATTTCCGAGATGTGTCACAGATACTTTTTAGTGGCGGCAAGAAAGAAATTCGCGCTTGCGCGCCTGCGTAACGATTGTAAACAAAAAACAACACCTTGATCCGTGAACTCCCAGCATCCCCCAGGCGCGTGATTCAAAAGTTTTAGGCTGGTAGGCCTATAAGTATTTTTCCGCGAATTTTAAAAAAAAACTTTTGTAAGTCGACGTAAAATACGTCCAGTCGGCACACGGGAGACAAAAAATGTCGACGTAAAATACTTCCAGTCGGCGTAAGAGGGTTAAAGCTGAAAATAAATATCAACAGCGATACTAGAAAACAAATTATTGAATACATGTCCAACACAAGAAATGGAATGCCGATATATTAAAGAAAAGGAGTGGTTACTTCAGGTAACCACGAACAAACAGTCCATCACCTTTTTAAATATAAAAGAAATAAATGGCACAAAAATAAAAATAAGTCATAAAACATTAAATTATATACAGGGCACAGTTGTTTTACCCAACACTGGAGAAGAAGGACTACCCTCAAAACAATTAATTCTTGACTCCCTAAAGTTAAGATACAATAATATACATGATTTAGAAATCTATTCAATTCCAAGTAGGAAAGATAAAAATAAACAAAATAATATTTTAAAAATAAAATTTATAGTCAAAGATCTCCCACTCAAATCAAAATTCTTGGACAAAATAGGGAAGTGCGTCCATTTATACCTAAACCACTTCAGTGCACTCAATGTTTAAAGTATGGGTACACATACATACAAAAAATGCCATAATAAAGCAGTATGCGCAGTGTGTGCATCAGACATACATACTACAAAATTGGAAATGTAAATCTCCAAAATGTATTAACTGCGGACAATCCCATCACGCAAAATCTAAGGAATGCTCCTTTTATCAATACAACACAGAGCTCCAATTGTTGATGAATAGAACAGGAATGTTAGTCAAAGAAGCTAGATTCGAGCTAAAAGTAAGAGGAGTTGGTAATCCATCTAAAAGCCACTCTTCGCAAATGTAATGAAAAATCTAAATATCGATCACATTAATAACAAACAACAAGATAATATAAAGGTACAAACTAATTCTCATATCAATAATGCTGAACCCCAAAACAAGCATGTTGATATATCCACCAGTACCACTAACATAGAAGAATCAGATATCCATGGAAAAGAACTTCCAATGGAAGAGGAGTCAAATAATAATAATAATCGAACTGACAAAAAGAAAAGAATACTAGAACGAACCCCACCTAAGGGGAAAAAAGTGAATATTGAAAATTACAATCAATCCAAAGATACTCCAACTACACCAGGAGAACATTTTAAAAAAGATATTGTACTAACCTCATTACAAGTGGAAATACATAATTACCCTCAATCCCAATCAAACAGCCAACATCTGGACAATAAAGAATCTATTAATCACTCTTTACAGTTCCGATCAAATAATGCTAATGGAAATCATACCATTAAACCAAACCAAAGTGTAACTATCACTCCCCAACCATCCACAAGACCCAAATATTCTATTAACAACAACAAAACAAATAACCCCTCAAATCAATAGTCCTTATCACTACAGAAAAGGACCAATAGAATTACAAAACCAGAAATTTCTAAAGCTAGATCAAATCTTCTGAACCAATAATTAACATTACTGAACATGCTTCATCTTATGGTTGTAATGAGTGCTTCGTAAGTACATATAACCAACTACCTACCAAGGCAGAGGACACAGTACAAAATTGTATAGACAGTTTTACTAAATTAAGGAAATGCCCTTTAACACACCAACATGAGAACGAATTATGTTCTCAATCCTTAAAATACAAAAAGGAAATTATAAAATTAAAAATACTTATTAATATTCAATTATGAAAAACAAACAACTGCAGAATCTAATAACCAACATACAAATACAACGATTAAAAAACCACAAATAAATTCAAATGCATATAAACTACGAGGCAAAGTAAAATCAGCAATCAATTTACAGAATTTAACACCAATTCCTCCCAGTAATGGAATATAAAATTATTCAATAGAATAGAAATGGCCTCTTAAACCCAACTATGTCTGGACGAATTATAAAGAATCATACGAGACCAGAGCCCTATGTGCATATGTCTACAACATATAGGAAGTAACCCTACAAATATCCAACTCTATAAAATTGCCTCTTATTCACCAACTGATGGTGGAAAATTAGGCACAGCTATATACGTTCATAATAGCATAACAAATGTACTTTTTGACATACCATCTATGCCATATCAAATAACATCTATTAAACTGTATATGCCTGACAAAAGTAAAATCACTATTTGTAATTTATATAACCAACCAAATTTCAATGCAAATTTTAGTGATTTTTCTGAACTTATTAGCAAAAGTATACAGGAACCCCTACTTATAGTAGGAGATTTTAATGCACGTAATCCATAATGGGATACTAATAACCCCACTGACATATCCGGAATCAACATAGAAAAAAACTTTAATGAAACACAACCTGTGTTGTCTCAATGAAAGTGAAGTTCCAACATATGTTTCAAATACACACCTAACCTTTTCCTCAGTTGACATTTCATTATGTTCAAATGATGTAGCCGAGAAATTTGAATGGAACGTCCTAGACGATTCATACACAAGTGACTGTTTCTCAGTCATTCTGAACTACGTAAGTGATATCAAAATATTGCCACCTACAAGATATAATATCCAAAAAGCTAATTGGGATAAATATTTCCTATACACGCGAAACATACGACCATTCCCACATAACGAAGATCACAATACTACTTGTGAGTCCTTCTCAAACTTCATAATAAAAGCTGCAGATAAAACCATATTCCAAAAACCGAATCACATCCCACTAAATCCCCTGTCCCCCCCATGGTGGGATCCAACCCTGACCTTCAGTAAAATGAAACATATTGGGTCGCAATCTTAACACTCAAAACTCGCCTTAAATCACTCAACAAAATGCCCTACAATATAAACATATTAAACAAAATAGTTATAACACATATAACAAATAACCACATGAAACCACTACATAACAAATATACAGTAGTACCTCGAGATACGAAAGGCTCTACTTACGAAAAACTCGAGATAACGAAAGCCAATGCGAAAAATTTTACTGCTCTACATACGAAAAGTTTTCAAGATATGAAAGGTTGTTGCTGTAAAGTCCCGAGATTCGCCCGGACCACCGAGAACAATTTTAAAACTCCCGCGCCGCCAACTGAGTAAACTCGCCACCATCCTCCCGCTCTCCCATTGGTTCCTGATACTAGTCACCCCATAAGGTCCTGCTCTCCTATTGGTCAGCATCTACCCCTTGTGCTTTAAGTATTCTATTGGGAAAAGGTTGCTGTAAATTGAAAAACTTATTCATGCAATACATTTAATAAAAAAAACCATTAGGTAAAGATAGAATAAAGAATAG
Organism: Macrobrachium nipponense; assembly: GCF_015104395.2. Taxonomy (NCBI): domain Eukaryota; kingdom Metazoa; phylum Arthropoda; class Malacostraca; order Decapoda; family Palaemonidae; genus Macrobrachium; species Macrobrachium nipponense. The sequence goes on from NC_087203.1 coordinate 37,723,563, forward strand.
AAATGAATGGTTATCATACTGTTTGGTAGTTTCAGTAGTTGAAGAGAGATAATGAAAATTTATTGCTTACTGTGTAAAAGTGATTGCTTGGTGATCGTTCGATACTAGTAAGTACTGGATGTAAACAGACGTTTGGAAGCTTTTTTGTTTGTTTGTTTATTATAGTTAATGGTTACTTAATAATTATTTGAAATGAGTACATGCAATACATTTTATAAAAAAATTGTGAATTAGATATCAGAAAATATAAAAAATAAATCAGTCTGCCAGCAAAATAGTATTTTTTTAGAATTCTTCTTCTGTTTTATTATTATGTTACGTATTACGTATGTTTCATTACAGCTGTCAGTAACTCGGTATCTCCATTAGGTAAAGATAGAATAAAGAATAGAAATGAATGGTTATTATACTGTTTGGTGGTTTCATTAGTTGAAGAGAGATATTAATGACAATTTATGGCTTACTGTGTGCTAGGAAAAATGATTGCTTGGCGCTCGTTCGATACTCTAAGACGGGTAAGAGCTGGATGTAAACAATTGATCGGAAGGTTTGTTTTTTGTTTGTTTGTGTATTATAGTAATGATTAATTAATAATTATTTGAAATGAGTACATACTGATTATTTATACATTTTATTGGCATATTCTAAGCTTTTAGCTTCTTAGGTTTAGATGTCAGAATCATAGACTAGGCTACAGTAGCAACCGCTAACATAGGCTAGGCTTATTGCTAAGGGACATATGTTAAAGTCCTAATATATGCAGTAAAAATGGGGTTGAACATTACATGCAGTTGAATATTACTCAAGTATGTACAGTATGTTGCCTTTTTGGAGACATATTTCTTCCGTTGTAACCCTAGAACATGTGTTTTAGGCCTGGAAATATAATTTACTGGGGTGTTTTTGGAAGGCTTGGAACGGATTAGCCATTTTACATGTAAAACCAATCATCGGCATTTCAAAGTAATTTCTCCAACACAATAAAAAAATAATCTGTATCCCCAATATATTTGTGTCTTCGAAGGCACAAGTAAAACATACACCCACACAATGCATTTCAATTCTCTCTTTATTTCCTTTTCTCTTCCTCCAAGGGAGAAAAAAAAAAATCTCTTTTCTAAACACTGTACAGCCCAATTTAGAAAAACAGTAATAGCTGAAAAAATCGCATCATGGAAAGAATATGTCTCAAACATATCTTCAAACACATCCACAAGGGATATCTGGCAAAAGATAAGGAAAATCAATGGAAAACATATAAGACCTCCAAGAAGTGCAATACATTTAAATGGAAAAATATACCACGATACTTACTTATGAAATATCAAATATAATTGGAAAGCATTTTGAAAACATCAGTGCTTACTGTAGCCTAGATATACATTTTGAAAATATCTGAAAACAAAAAGAAAATATAATATTCAATGTTGAAACTCTTGAAGACTTGGAATATAATTATATTTTCAACATGGATGAACTAGATACTAATGCCATTAACTCGTGTCATCCCTCCGCACCAGAATATGATAAAATATCATTTGAAATTATAAAAAATTTAGTTCCTATAGCTAAATCATACCTATTAAAGTTTTATAATAGTATCTGGCTAAAACGTGTCTTTCCTGATAAATGGAAACATGCCATAAACAATTCCAATAATAAACCAGGAAAGTAATCCATCCAATTATAGACCAATATCCCTAACAAGCTGCCTATGCAAAGTCTTAGAAAAAATGGTTAATGCACGATTAATGTGTGTAATAACCAAAGAATCCATTTTAACACCAACACAATCAGGTTCAATAGCTGGCAGATCAACCCTAGATCCCTTAACATATTTAGAGGATCATATCAAAAAAGGCTTTGAACAAAAAGAATTAACAGTAGCTTTATATTTTTTATATAGAACAACATGGAAACATAACATCATGCAAAAACTACATTCCAAGGGACTAAGAGGCCACTTACCAATATTTATTAAGAACTTTTTAACAAACTGAACTTTTCAAGTAAGAGTAGAAAATTCCTACTCAGTAACCTATAAACTGGAAGAAGGAATCCCTTGAGGTAGTGTTCAATGACATTACTATAAATTTACCAAGTGGTGTAAAAAATAGTTTATATGTTGATGATTTTGTTATTTACTGTACGAGTAGCAATTTAAGACATATTCAGAGAGTTCTCAATACTGCCATTTCAAATATATGTAGTTGGACAAATTCAGTTGATTTAAATTTTCAACTGATAAAACAAAAGCAATCATCTTATACAAAGACAAAAGATGGCTGTAGAACCAAACAATCAGACTTCACCTTTATAGCACTGAAATACAATTTTGTACAAAAATCATATACCTAGGAGTGATATTTGATCAACATTTAAATTGAAAAGAGCACATCAAATACATTAAAGCCAAGGGCATCAAAGCCCTTGCCATATTGAAAAAGTTATCACACACTAATTGGGGAGCAAAGCGAGACATGTTATTAATGATATATAAGGCAACATTCTTATCCATAATAGATTACTGCTGTCCAATATATTCATCCGCCTCAGAATCTACATTGAAAACTCTTGATGCAGTGCACAATGAAGGTGTGCGATTATGCACAGGAGCATTCCGATCGTCCCCAACAAGCTCGCTTCAGGTAGAGGCAGGTGTGTTGCCCTTGAAACATCACCATAATTTGATAGCAATACGAAGAGGCCTTTCACTGCAAGCAGGATCATCTCCTGCAGCTGACTGCTTTCAAAATTGTAATCCGGAAACAAAGGTTCATGGCACTGGCTCTTTCCCAAAAAGAGCTAAATACCTAATGAACTTAAATAACATAAATCCAATTTTTCACCCACCTGTGGAGTTGTCACCACCATGGATGTTAAAATGAATAAAGATATGTACCTCCCTGTCTTACCTGCTTAAAAAGCAAATGACACATACAGGAATGTACTGTCAACAGGCTTTGGAGCACATTAGAAGAAAAGGAGACAAATTCATGGTATATACAGATGGCTACAAAAATAATGTTGGAGTAGGAGCTTCTGCATAATATCATCAATGTTTACTGCCGAAGTCACGGCCATAGAAATGGCTCTTGATATGATATCTGAGGCAAAAGCAAGTGTCTCTATTATTTTCAGTGACTCATGTAGTGCTATACTAGATGCTATAAGACAGTATAAATTAGTAAACCAAATAGTACAAGAAATACAAATAAAGATTCAACGCCTTCAATCAGGGTTATCACTAGAAATATGTTGGATTCCAGTGCACGTGGGAATAAAAGGAAATGAAAATGCAGACTCAGCCGCCAAATTAGCCTGCACTATCCCTCCAACAATTACACCTGCCCCAGTGTCAGACTGAATAGTATCTGTCAGACCGTTGATATACCAAGATTGGCAAAGAGAATGGGCCTTAGTGCCGACCACAAGTAAACTTAAAAATATAAAAGCTGAAGTGTGTGCATGGAGGACATCCTCACTAAAAGAAAGATCAAAAGGGGTAATCCTAACAAGGCTCCGTGTAGGACACACGAGATTCTCGCATGGTCACTTGATGTCAACACCACATGCTGACCCAGTAAAGTGTAATAGATGTCAAACACCCATGACGGTGCAGCATTTACTTGTTGAATGCCCAGATTGGACCCAACAAAGATTAATTTATCTACGGAATTAAAAAAGGAAAAGTATTCTTGCTGAAAGCAAAGATTTTTCAATTAACATAAATTTTTCAAATAAGGCAGGTTTCTTAAATAAAGTAAATTTATTTTTTATATTTAATTTATTTGATTTATTTATTTATTTATTTATTTATTTATTTGACTTTATTTATTTATTTATTTATTTATTTATTATTTATTTATTTATTTATTTATTTATTTATTTATTTTTTACCCTTCTTTTCCTTCTTCTCAGGATTAATCCCTGAGAACCACCCCAAGAAAAGTCTACTTAAGACTCAGAGGTCTAGAAAACTAAGCCCTAGGTCTGGAAAAACTAAGCCCTATTAATAATAATAATCGGCTTACAACAGGAATACCCCTTTATGAAAGGGACTGTTTTCTATATCTAGAGAAATACACAAACTATTTTAAAGGTTGGTATATTATCCACTAATTGAATTGGTTTCTATGGTTGATTTGTGTTGTATAATTTCAGGTCTTATTAGATGCAAGAGATAAATTAAGAATACCTTGGGGTGACCCTGATCGAGAGCAATATGGACATCACGTTATGAAATTTATGGGTTCCATGTCCTTAGATAGACATGTATTTATGGAATATTCTCCTAGTGTTAAAGAACTGTGGAAAGATAGTGGTATTCGGCAAGCATACAGTAGACGGGCAGAGTACCAGTTGGTAAGTTCCAAGAAACATTTTTAATTTTATAATGATATCAATAAAACTGATGTGTTTGAATTGCAAAACATTATATTTTATAAAGTAACTGTTTCATGCCATAGCTCATAATATGCCAATATATTTGACCCATGCATTGCTCAAGGTGTGGCGAGTGTTTCCTGTGGGAATACAAGCCATCACCTTTTATGTAGTATTCCTTTAATTGGTCATTGAAATGTAACACAAGTGGTGAAGGGGAAGGGGTGGGGGAGCAGCACCCTCTCTCACTTTTTATCGCCTAGCAATTTTTCTTCAGCTGCCATCAAGTAAGGAAAGATGAACCAGAAACCCATAAAACACATTGGTTATATGCTACACACTGACAATAGAAACGTGACAAATCGGAAATAGAAATCTAAGAAACATAAATGTTTATAGATGTTTTAAAAAATACTTTAACAAAAGTAAAAACTCCCAACACTTCAATGACAAGTGCCTGTATGGAAATAGATTCATTAAAAAATCATAAAGTCATAGCAAAGCATTCAGTCACCATAACCTGAAGCTCATTACCTTAATTTTCGATTCTTATGTCATCCAGTGGAATATAAAAGGAATTCAAACCAGAATCCATTTAGGTGAATTACAAAGATTAATATATGAATGTAACTCTGTTTGTCTGTGTGTTCAGCTCATAGGGTTATGTATAAAACTGATTAGTTGGCCAATCACTCCATGATTACTGATATTGAACTGGTGAACTACATGTAAAATATTAAGTCAGAAACATTATCTCTTTATTCTTCTATGATATTACATCTTCCTTGCAATAACCATGTAACCATTTTTAATATACATAAACAACCAAACTAATTAAAGTGTATCAGATTTACATGATGTAATAAGTTTTCTACCACAGCCAATCCTGCTATGATACTAGATTCAGTGAACACAATCCCCTGTGGGCTTCAAAGCTCTAAACTGCTGACAGATTTGACATGGAATTAGAACATTTAATTGATGGTAATTTTTTTTTTCTTTTTAAAGAAATGATACAAACATTTATTTCCCCAAGACCCATAGTATCATATCATCAGTTGACATCTCTCTATGCTTGGTTTCTAAGTAGACTGATAATTTAAATACCACTAGTGATAGATATCCAGTAACAATAACCATCACGTACTGTAATACAAATAAAGCAGACTAGGAAAAAAATACACTCTTCATTTGTTAAATTTCACCTTTTAGTCTTTTAAGAGATCACAGTGATAACTCCAAATATAGCTTAAATTTTGATACTGATGCTGCAAATACTTGTAACCCAATATCTTTGGTCAATAACAACATAATGAACTTATCATTGTGGCCTGAAGAATTGGAACTAATGGAAAAAAAAAAAGGTCAGCCATAAACTGGATTGTTTAAAGGATAAAACTTAATAACTTTTCTAAATCTTTCCCTCTCTTAGATGCTAATCTTGCAAAAATGATATTGAGGGTATGGAAGATGTAATGGTTGAGGAAGGCCTGACAAAGGCTGCAAATGAAAATTGTGTAGTTTATTAGTTTTTGCACAACAAATAACCAAATTGGAGGTACTATTTTCAAGGGTAAGGGCATCCCTAATGAACTTTGACATCTCCAGTTGACAGTCGTAGAAACAAAGCACAAGTAGATTACATAGCTATAAATCAAGAGAGAAAAATATCGCTAAGGATTGTTAGGAGCCAAGAAAGACAGATGTTGGCAGTGGTTTTCAGCTTGTCATTACACTAAAGCTGAAACACTTTTGCATATGAATGTTGAAATAGATTTGCAGTTCAAGAAACGATGCATGAAAACCAAAGAAAGGTATCATACAACTTAGCTGATAGATCAACCCTTATTTTTCTATACAAAATTTTTTTATCTATTTTGGACTATGGAAGCCAGACTGAACACGAAGAAGCTTCAGTCCAGTTCACAATAAAAGACTCAGGCTCTGCACTGGGGCATTCAAGCCCTCCTGGAATAAATCTAGAAGTTTAAAGATGCTAATCTCCTCTTCAACATCAAAACTTAGTAGCTATAAGAAGTGCAGTCAAGATTCAGGCAAGTGACTTGGTAACTAAAGAGCTTCACAGTCAGAGGCAAAAATAGTCTTACCTCACGATTCCAAATTAGAGGTAACAGAATTTTTTAATTCATTAAATGTAAACATAATACTTCTTCTAGCACCTGGATTCCTTTCCATTGACTGTGTTACAAGCGCATGCCTGTACACACTTTTGCCATCTATCTAAATGTTTTGCAGTTACCCCTGAACGTTATAAACAACATACAGTAATCATATAAAATGTAAAGGCCAACTTTTCCTGTGGTGTAGGATTTGCTGTAATATCGTCTAATGGAACACGCCACTTTTCATTACCCAATAATGCTGTGGTTTTACAGCTGAATTCTCTGCACTGTGGTCAGCTGTAAAGATTATGAAACATATACTGCCATAGAAATGTGCCATTTTCAGTGAATGGAAATTGTGTAGATCCCCTTTAAAAGCAAGAAACCAATATATTTAACAGATTGAGTTTACATTCTACAAATCTTATGAATCCAGTGTAATATGTTGAAATATGATAAGCCCTTGCTCATTTAGGCATTAATTGAAATGCAATTGCTAAGGTAATCAAAGCTGGAGTCACTTTGAACTATATCAAATAAAACTACTCCTGTCAGTGTTTTCTTACTATCTTGCAAACCCATTAACATTAGTCAGTGGCAGTACTTGTAGAATAATAAACTTGACAGTGAAAAAGTAAAATTATTAAACCAAGCTTTTGATTGTACTTTTCATCTCTTAAAAAAGCCTGGTAAACATTATCCCTAATTTGTATTGATCACTTAAAGTTATTCGATGAATAACCCATGACCCAATCCCTGAATACAGAGAATTCATGTATTGGAAATAAATCTTTGGAAGAAGTTTTATCAGAATGTTCCCAATTCCCAATATGTCCAGCCATACAGTTTTTAAGGTGTTGCAATACTTATACTATTAAATAAGATGTATTAAAGGAACACATTGCAATACAAGATATGCATTTTGCTTGAATATATGAAATTTGAAATTTTGTGATAACCCCTCCTCATTTGTACTCATTGCTAAAGATAAAAGTCACGCCCATAGTTGAGTGAGTGTGTGGGCCCTCACCCTTTCTAACTTGCCTTACTACCAAGCTAAAATGACTGGGGCAGGTTTTGTCAAAGTAATCCATATAAGAGACTTTCTGTTGATAGGTTTTAGAAAAATGTAAAATATTTTTAATTTGAAGTCTTCAGCTTTATGCCTTTGTACTGATTTCTAGCAATTTGCTTCCATTTCAGATGGATAGTGTATCATACTTCTTCAATGACTTAGATAGAATAGCAATATTGGTAAGTAACTTACATTATGACATCCATCCCAGAACATAAGAATAAATAAGTAAGTGAACTCTTTCATGATGTATGTTTTTTCTTAGTAACTACAGTATTTCTAATGTTGTTATAGCTTATGTTTGTCTTAGTAACTAGAGTTTTTAATTATGGAACTTACCCAGTAATTACATAGCTAAGAGTCACTCACAGCTATGTAATTACTGGGTAAGTATAATTAAAACTGTTTTATTATAAAAATGTCATATTCTAATGTTATAGCTTGAGTGAAAATAAGAAAAAGAACATGTTTTTGAGAATCATTATGATATTAATGGCGATGTGATTTAGAATAGCTAATTGTTTATAACGTTTTTGTGGTTAGATCTGTGATAAAGAATTTACAATGAAATCCAGAACTTATGTGGCTAAATTGATATTTTTCAAGTTTATGTATAAATGGGATCTAGAATACCTTAGAAAATATACAACCATTATACTGTCATAACAGGACTAGTGCTGCATACTGTAGATAGAACTTCAGAGTTTTTTTTTTATAACTCCCTTCAGCCCAAGCTTCATTGCTTTCTTCCTATTTAGATTCTTTTCTTTCTCTCTCCTTCCTCTTAGTTTTCAACTGCTTTAACTGCACCTGTCTCCAGTCTGCTTCTCTCACTGAAAAACAATAAGTTTGGTCAAGTTGTGTTAGATTCTGATCTTACTAAGATACTTAATTATGGTAATAGTAATAAGCATTTTAGAATAGTAATTCCTTTTTTCTCAAGAATTATTCCTTTTTCCTCTAAATAATTCCCTGCTTTATAGAGGTTATTAACTATGTACATGTACAGTAATTTACAGACAAACCAGTAAATGATAAATCAACTCTTGTAGTACATTTTTAATACAGTAATTGTATTTCATAACACTCACATATGTAACCTTTTCATTTCAGGAATACATTCCAACTGATAAAGATATACTACATTGTCGAAAGGCTACCAAGGCAATCACAGAATTTACTATACCTATCCAAAATGTACCCTTCCTATTTGTGGATGTTGGTGGACAGCGAACGCAAAGACAGAAGTGGTTCCAGTGTTTTGAAAGTGTCACATCCATTCTATTTCTTGCATCATCTTCAGAATTTGATCAAAGACTGCTAGAAGATAGGTTAGTATTTATTTCAAAATTTAGATCAGTTGCCTAAATTTAGATTTGATTCAAACTTCATTTGATATTGTTATTGGGATCACTTCTTTTTACAGGCTTGAAATTCCATTTTTTATACTAGCCCGAGAAGAGCCTTTATTAGGCTCTTTTCGACTCGACCCCCTAAGGTGGTGTATGTTCCAGGTCTCCGCCCAAACGGGGTCAGGATTAGTGGAGCTGACTCTCTCTTATCTTACCCCATCCCCTTTTTGGGGGTTTAACATGTTAATTCCTCCTCTTGAGGGTGGAGCTTGCTCAGTTAACATGTTAATACCTCCTCTTGAAGGTGGAGCTTCCTAATCGACGGAAGCTGAGTGAGTCAGGTGCGAGGTCACAGGTCAACAAGTTTATGGCGATCTTAAGTGCCAGCCAACCGCCCATGGCGAGTGACTGCCCACTCCCCCTGGCTAACCCCCCATCCACCCAAATGATCAGCGCATTCATCTCCCATCTTCGTGAGTAGCCATGGATACATTAAACATAATCTCTTGGAATATTTTTGGCCTCAAGCGGAACATTCCTCTCCTAAACATGCTCTGCGAGAACTTCAAAGGCATCATTGCATTGCAAGAAATGCTCCTCTGGCCACATGGCCATGCCATCTGCAATTCAATTCATGAAGACTTCAGAACCTTCTCGACTTCATCGATGCAAGTTACAGATCAAATCATAGCTGGTCGCCCGAAAGGGGGCCTTTCTTTCCTGTGGCACAAATCGTTAGACAATATGATAAAGGTGATGACCTACAGGAGTGACAGATTGCTGGGGCTTCAAGTGACAGTAGGGAACTCTAAAATCCTAATCATTAATGTTTATATGCCATGGGAAAATAACAATAATTTTGATCATTACTGCATGATCCTAGGGGAGTTACACAGTATTTTTCATGATTCTCCTGCTGATCATATTTGTATAATTGGGGACCTTAATTCTCACCCCACAAAACAATTTTATAATAACTTACTTCTGTCAAAATCATGCTCTCCAAATTAGCGATGTAATGCTCCTCCCTCCCTCCTTCTATTCATATATACATAATAGAGCGGATGCTATTACAACCTCCTGGCTGGACCACTGCATCACATCTCCACAACTTCATGATTCTATTATGACCTGCAATATTCGCTATGATCTTGCAACGGGCTACGATCACATCCCATTACAGGTGTCATTCAGTACCCCATCCCTCCCTACTGTGAACCCCCTAACCGATCGGCCACCAGCGGTAAACTGGGATTTTAAAAACCAACAGAAAACCAGATACTTTATGGCGACCACGGAAACCAGGTTGTGGTCAACAGTTCAACTGGCAGACGCCTTACTTTGTAATAACACAAACTGTAGAAATGACCACCACAGGAGGGATCTGAATGAATTCTATTCGAACTTAATCTCCACTATGCTTGCTTCGGGCAGGACTGCCTATAGATTTCGTCAAGGTAATTCTCATAATATACCTGGATGGAATGACTTGGTTAAAGATCTGTATACATACTCACGAGAAATGTTTTTACTGTGGAGGCAAAATGGTAGCCCCAGGGAAGGGCACACTGCATTACTAATGAGACAGGTGAGAGCGCAGTTCAAACTTGCTCTTAAGCACTGCAGGTTAAATGAAAAACAACTAAGAGCCAATGCAATGTCTAGAAACTTAGAATCTGGTGATTATCCTCGTCTTTGGAATGATATCCAGTCCTTAAATCCCAACACAAAAAGCTATCACAGAGAGTAGGGGAAGCAGTCGGAGACGAAGCTATCGCAAGTATGTGGGGTGATCACTTCAACAATATCCTGAATTGCATAAATGATCAAGATTCCCGAAGGGATGTAGATAACCTCCTTACTGACAACATTCAATTTCATTTTGCAGACCGTATTACGCCAGGTAACATCAGCGATGCCATAAACAGCATACCTAATAATAAATCGCCCGGCTGTGATGGTCTTCCTGCAGAGGCCTTCAAATTCTGCCATCCGATAATTTACATTTTGCTAGCTGCCCTATTCAATGCGTGCATAATTCACCGGTTTCTTCCAGACTCCCTACTCTTAGTCCATTTGATACCATTAATCAAAAACAAGCTAAAGGATGCAGTTGACCTTGGCAACTACCTCTGATTGCAATCACAACGATCGCATCGAAGATACTTAAGTCTGTTCTTCTAGTGAGACTTCTCCCCTTTCTACACACCACTGACAACCAGTTCGGGTTTAAAGCAAACCACTCAACCGACACCTGCATCTACATACTGAAAGAATTGCTGAACTACTACCTATCATCAGCATCTCCTGTTTTCCTTTGCTTTGTAGATGTGAGAAAAGCATTTGACAGAGTAAACTACCTGAAGCTGCATAAAAGGGGCACACCCCTGTATCTAATTGGCATTTTGCATTGCTGGTTCTCCACACAGCAATTCTGTGTCAAATGGGGTAACGTATTATCGTACACCTTCGGCTCCCTAAACGGGCTTTGGCAAGGGGGCATTCTCTCTCCATACCTGTTTAATACGTACACAGATGCCTTGAATGTCAAACTGAACTCACTCCCAATCGGATGCACTGTCAATGAAACAACTATAAACAACCTCTGTTACGCCGACGATATGGTTCTGATTTCCCCATCAGTGCAAGGTCTCCAACGACTCATCGCCACTTGCCGCCAATATGCAGAGGAATTTGATATAATCTACAACGAAACCAAGACCCAGTGCATGTCGCTGCTCCCGAGATTGCTTAAGCATATTGCAGAACCACAAATTTTCCTCAGAAACCATCGGCTGGAATTTGTGCACGAATTTCCGTATTTGGGTCACATTATCACCGACGACCTAAAAGATACGGCAGACATTGAACAGAGGCGTCGTAAACTATGTGCAACTGGCAACATGATTGCAAGGAGGTTTGCCTTCTGTCACCAAGACGTCAAACTGCTGCTCTTCCGCTCGTACTACTACAGTATCTATGGGTGTTCCCTCTGGACGAACTATACCCGAGAGACCATGAGACGCATCACTGTTGTGCACAATGACATTCTGAGACGCCTCACAAACACTCCCCGCTACCACTCCGCCACACAGATGTTCATAGGAAACCACCTGGACAATTTATAAATCATTTTTAGGAAAACATGTCCAGTCTGGTAACCCAAGTGAGAAACAGCAGCAACTCGCTCATACAAAGCATCCTAAGGAGTGAAGCCAGAAGATCTGAATTGTGGGAAAGATGGGAAAATGAGGCCTTTGTCCCCTAAAGGACTTAATCTCTGTATTGGCAAGATGTCATATGCAGATTTTGTCATTATTACATTTATTGCTGATATTTTAATTTTTCATTATTACTGTGATTACTATCAAGTTAAAGTTTTTTTTACATTCAATTTATGTATTTAGCCCTCTGGACCTGACTACTGTAACCACCTAAGGTCTCTAGTTGAAATTTAAGTTATATAATATGTGCACTAACTGTTATTACTCTCAATGCATATTTTTTTTTCCTCACCAATATTATTACTGTTATTACCAGTATTATGATTACTAGCTTTTATGCTGCCTCAGCTACTTTATGGATAAGTGCTGATTATTCATTTTCTTTTTTTTATCATGTCTCATGTATCTAGATTGTGTATGTTACTGTCTGTATTTTGTATAGTCCATGTATATGGCCCTGAGCTGAAATAAAGCATATTATTATTATTATTATTATTATTATTATTATTATTATTATTATTAAGTTTTCTATTGCGATGGTGTTTTGGCTGTTTGCCGCTTTCCCGTCTCGCCGATGTCCTATGACTAACACATTTGTTCCGTTTACGCCTCGATGCTTGTCTGACTCACACACACCAAGGCTATCTAACTAACACACTCTCTCTCTCTCTCTCTCTCTCTCTCCTCTCTCTCTCTCTCTCTCTCTCTCTCTCTCTCTCTCTCTCTCTCTCTCTCTCTCATTATTTTCACTGTACTCTGATTATTCTCTCTTTTATGTTTTTACGCTATCCTATCTAACATTATTTCTCATAGCTATCATTACAAGAGATCTGGATAAACTAAACCTTTATAATATAGTAAAAATAATTTTATATATAACCATGGTTAAGCATGTTGCTTATGTATTGTTTAGGTTTGATGCATACTTGTGTAGGAGTCACCATTATATTGGAAACTGTAGGTGGACTAAGATTCTTTGTTGCTTACCAGTAGCTGGCCAATGTTTTTAACTTTACTTCATTCTTATTTTTACATAACTTATTGTTATTTTCACTTACTTCATTCTTACATTCTTATTTTTACATAACTTATTGTTATTTTCACCTCACTCAACGAACATTTGCTTCAAGTGAGCTTCTGAGAGCAGGGATGTTAGTGGTCTTGTTGAACTACTGGTAATACAGTAGTCTGATGTACCAATTTAGCAAGGCAGATATGCCTACGCAGTCACCTTGGCTATACATTTGGGATGCAATTCATAATGACTAATGGTAAATGGAAACATTGAAAATCAATCCTCACTAGTTTTATTTAAGGGTCTTAACAAGCAATTATATAGTTGTAGGTTCCTTACTGTGGTAGTTGTAGGTTCCCTACTGTGGCCCCCTTTGCTAGCATTTCAAAGGTTTGTTGTCTTTGGAGGACTGCTCTTCCCTTCCTGTAGATCTTGTGGCGGACTGCTTGGGAGTGCAGTGGACCTCGCGTATTCACGTTCGAGATTCACAGACCCTATTCGTGAATTTCTCTTTGGACCATATCTATCCACTATTCGTGGGAAATTCATCTATTTGCGGTATTTTTCATTGATAAATATTCACAAATTACTGTATTTTCATATCATTTTCGTGACTGCACTTTTTATGATAAAACTATAATATTCAATTATAAGCATTTTTAAAGGGTTTTTCTTGTGTTTGAATTATGAAAATATAGGCAGTTATAAAAGTTTTTGTGGGGGTTCTAAGTATTTGCGAATTCTAGCTATTTGCGGGGGCTCTGGTATGCATCCCCATGAATTTCTTGTGCCGACAAGTCTGTAAGGGACGGTGTGGACTTGCTTGCTTCCCTGTTCGCTTTGAGGATTTTGAAAAAGCAAGAACCTTGGTGTTCATTCATGACCCAAGGGGTAACGGTGGCACAGAAGTCAGTGCTTCTTTTCTTCCCGTTCGACAAGTCCAACCTGTTTCTGAAAGATGCAGTTAAGGACATCCTCTCAGCTCTTCAGATGAAGTTGACTACTGACTTGCTGGCACAGTCGACCAAGTCGACCAATTTCCCAATGCCTTTGATTTGACTTCTGCTCCTGCTAAGCCTTTTTCATCACTGTAACAGTAGCCCTTTCATGGAGGAAAGTCCCGTCCTTTCACTAGGCTTCGCTCCAGCCTTCGCCCATCTACTAAGTCTGCTACAAAAGCTGCAGCTAAGCCCACTTCCAAGTGAGTCATCGGTTCTTCATACGCATATAAGTGACAGGCTACATAATTTTTTGAGAGGAATGGAGGAACAGAGGTGCAGAAACCTGGGTTGTTCAGGTAATTTGTGTGGGCTACTCCATTCCTTTCAAGGAAATACCTCCTCCAAAGTTCCCTTTAAGGTGACAGCATACTCTGTCGACTTGGAGAGGTTTTGGGCACTCAAGATGAAAGTAGTGGCGCTCATTCTAAAAGCAGCAGTAGAGGAGGTCATTGACCAGTTAAAGGGTTTCTACAGCAGGCTGTTTGTAGTACCCAAGGCATCAAGGGGCTGGAGGCCCATTCTAGATGTCAGCACTTCAGTTATTCACCAGAGTTCTGACCCCTCTAGGATAGTGGCTACATCTGATGGGAATAAAAGCCAGTGTGCGAAGGACCTGAAGAGGAGACTGCTCAACTCAGTCGTTAGGCAAAGTTAACGCTGTCTCACAGCATTCTCTATTTGGGGACGACTCTGAACACTTGGATATTTCAGGTTTTTCTGTCCCTGAAAAGAGTAGATTTCGTCTTATTCGGCAGTGCAGTGGATGAGTCTGCTGGAGACTTCTGTCAGTGGAGTAATTCTTGAAGCTGGGAAGACTTCACACGAAGATACTGCAGTTCTTTCTCAAGGTTTCCACTTTGACTGACCTTTATACAAATTTCAGTAGGTGTCGTGCTAATTTTTGTATTGCAACCAATCAATGCTAGGAGTGTTGTTCCTGGCCTGTTGTGCAGTGAAAGAACTTCTACAAGAAGAGGGAGCATTGTAGGATGTCTACACATCCATCTTGGGAAAGATTCACCAGTGCCTCCTCAAGTGGATGCTTCTGCTTTCCCTTCTTCCAGACCTTTTTTCCTCTGCATCATCATTCATAGATGCCTTGTCTCCTTCGTTCTCTTCCATTGATTTGTCTTTGGAAGTATCGGGAGTTGCTCAAGGGGATATTTTGTTAAATGCTGCCCCCTCTCCTTGGGAGGAGAAGTCCCTTCAGGGAGGGAGGAGGCAGCACCATCTTGTTCCTTTGTTTCAGAGACCGATTTGTGCAAGATGGCGTCTATATGGGCCTCCTTTGGCCCTACGAGGGTCCCTTCCTTGGAAGCTCTGTTGTCCCATTTCATGTCTGCACACCTTCCAGCTCCCCCAGCAGTCCCCCCCTCCTGGTCTCCACTACTGTGGGTTGCGTGTGCTGCCACCTAGTGAGACGCCTTCATTAACTTCGCTTCATTGTGGGTCACCCTATATATCTCACCATCAGTGAGGCCATCGACTTGGGCTAAGAATCCGATGCATGCTGTGATGTCACTCCCAGTGTCGTCTGTCTGTGACGTCAGTACCAGTGACGTCACTCCCCACCTGTTGCCGTGACATCACATCCAGCTTCCTCCATGACGTCACCCTAGACTGTTGTCAGTCCATTGGAGGTTTTCATGTAGGTTATGATAGCAGCTTTCATGACCTTTTTTTATAATATGGACGGCATCATCAATTATGTGTATAGATTCCATGTTTCCTGTAGTGGAGTTATCTTCCATAGCTTGAACATTTCTCCATCAAGTACTGAGTGTAATGGAACTAGACAATCCTTATTACCCCTTCAATTTAAAGGTTGGATTAGAGACGTGGCTGGGGACGAATTAGACAACTGCAATGCCTTTGGTGTTGAGCTTGTGTGGTTCTGGGTTGCCAGTGGGTATTGTCCAGTGTCAGCAAGACCTTGAAAGGCAATCCACCTAATAAAAAATGTTCCGGTTATATGGCAGTTGGAGTTTATCCTGCTTTGAAATTGGTGCTCACCAAACTTCTTGGCTAATAGATGTCCTCTGTAGCATTTTTATTCCATAAAACAGAGTTGTTTTATTGTCATTGAAAAGCAACTTTGGTAAATATTCTTGCTCCTCCATCAGTTTCTGTATGGTGTTTGGAACTTGCCCAGCTGCCTCTTAGTTGGCCTGAAACTGCCAAGTTGCTTATGTACATTCCTTAGTACAAACCCCTTCCTGAAATTATCAAACCAACCCTTTACTGGTTTTGAATTCTGCAGAGCTAGATTATTTGCCTTCTACTTGCCTTATGGATCTGTAGAAGGACATTCCCTTTCTTTAATCATATTGAGTCGAGGGATGCAGTTTTCATAGCAATCTTATACTCACAGAAAAGTAGAATTTTCCACAGGAGTGAAAGAAGGATTTTGCATTTGGTGCAGTGTTTTTTCACATGTTGGTGTGGCAGCAACAATGGCTGTACAGATTGACTATTCCTACTTATGTATGTACCACACAGTTGACTTAATTGTGGGCAGTCCCATCATGTGTCTGCAGTATGTAGAATAGTATCTAGCAATTTAATTGGTAGCACTTTTTGCAGCACTAGGAGTTTTATGATAGCCACTAAATCTTCTGATAAAGCCTGGGAGCTGAGTTGAAGCAGTGAGAATCCCCAGTAAAGTGCATAGATTGCAATTCTTCTGGAAACTAGTTTTTGTACATGAACTTTCCTGTCAGACATATACTTAGCTTATGTCTCTGACGTCACGACAGAATTCAAAACTCGCGGCTAACGCGACAGGTAGGTCAGGTGATCTACCTTACCCGCTGCTGGGAAGCGGGTGTAAGAACCAACATACCTTTCTTGTCAGATTTTTTCTGTCGTCGGTGTCGACCACACCTGTTGTGGTACCTCTTGACAGTTGGATTCTTTTCTCGTTTTCGCCCTGGATTGTTTCTACGGACTTTTGGTGAAGTACCCGATCTTTTGGCCTGGCATTCGCGATTTGTGGACAGTTATTGGACTTTTCTTTGGATTTTTCTTGGATTCATGATGTCTGATGTTGATACTAAGAAAACTGCTATGTTTAGAGTTTGTTGTATGACTGAGTGTAAGGTGAGGCTACCGAAAGCTGCGGTAGACCCTCACACGGTATGTTTGAAGTGTAGAGGGAATGAATGCACCTTTAATAATCCTTGTAATGAATGTGAAAAGCTGAATGAGGATGAATGGAAGTCTTTGTCTTCCTACTTGAGGAAGCTTGAAAAGGATAAAGTTAGGAAAGCTTCTTCCAGGAGCAGTAGTAGATCTCGTATTAGCGAGTTGGATATAGATAATCCTATTTTAGAAGTAGCTCTTTGTCAGTTTCAGCTCCTGCTCCCTGCACCGAAGCCGAAGATGCGCCTTCGGAAGTGGCCTCCATGAAAGCCACCATTCGCAGTATGGAGAGGAAAATCAAACAATTAGAAGGTAAGAGTGATTCCAATAGTGATTTGTGCAGTGAACCCAGTGCAGTGGAGGGTGCGTCTGATCGGCTCCCTAATGCTTCCAGGCCTAGACCTCTTCCAGACTCCCAGTCCCAGTGGAGGAGGAAAGTCGAAAGCCACAGGAAGGTTAGGAGCATCCCCAACGGTCAGGCGTCCCCTCGGTAGCTCCTGTTGATCGTTCCCAGGCTACCTTGGATCGCTCCAAGAGAGAAATATTGCGCCAATGCTTCTCGTCTTCGCCTTCGCCTTCTCCTAAACGAGGATGGAGCTCTTCGGAAGCCTCGCGCCCTTCGAAGAGAGCCTGGAACGCTCCCTGCGCCCGCCCTTCCAGCCCTGAAGTTTTTTCGGAAGAGCCTGAGGTGGAAGCGAAGAAGCGTAAGAGATCGTTCCCCGAGCGGAGATCGAGCCTCATCACCTGTTCACGAGTTTGTGAATTCTCCTGCAAGGGTGTGGCTAACCTTCAGGCGCAGATTTCGGCTCTGGCTGGCTCTCTTTGCGTGTCTTCTCGTCGTAGGAAGGACGTCTCGCTTCCTGTAAAGAAGTCCAGGCTCCCCTCTCCTGACTCTCGCTATTCGACGGAAGCGGCGCGCTCACCTGTGCGTTCGGATTCTCGCAGGAGACTTTCTGCTTCGGACAAGATCACTTCTGCGTCCAAGCGCCATTCGCCTGACAGACAGGTTTCTCCTTCGGACAAGGAGCAAACTGCGCGTACGAGATCTTCACCCTACAGACGCTCTTCTCGAGACAGGATCGCTCCCCTTGACAGGCGCCAAGAGCCTAGTAGGCGCTACTCGCCTCGTAGCCGCTCCTCGTCTCGCCTCCACTCTCCGGTTGACAAGCGCCCTAAATCGGACAGGCGCCCTTCGCTGGACAGGCGTCAAGAGCTTGTTAGGTGCGTTTCTCCTGGCAGGCGCTCTGCTCCTGACTTTCACTCTCCTCGAGTCAGGCGCCGAGAGCCTAGCAGGCGCTTCTCCCCTTGTAGGCGCTCACCTAGTAGGCGCTCGTCGCCAGAGATCCTCTCGCCTCGGTTCAGGCGCCAAGAGCCTGGTAGGCGCTTCTCGTATGGCAGGCGCTGTTCGCCTGGTAGCCGCTCTCCTTTGGATAGGCGCCAAGAGCCTGATAGAAGTTCTTCTTCAAACAGGCGCTCTGCGCCTGACAGCCGACTTACTCCTGTTAGGCTCCAAGAATCTGGGAAACGCACTCCTCCAGACAAGAGCGATGTTGCAAGTAGACACTTATCTGAAGCATTGTCTCCAAGACGTATACGTCTTACTTCCTCTAGAGACTCTTTTAAGAATAGTCGCGCCTCTAAGGATCATGAGGGCTCTTCAGCTCAGGAAGAACAGGACCCCTCAGAAGAAGGAGGACCAAAAGACTCCTCTGTTTCCTCCTATAAGAGGCTGACAGAGTTACTCCTGCAAGAGTTTGGAGATATCCTTTCTCCTGTGGCTCCTCCTTCTCCTCTTTCGTTATTCTCCACTTCGAAGACGTCGAAGGTTTCGTCTTGTGTAAGGATGAAACCTACTGTTTCCATGAAGAAGGCGCTTAGAGGTTTTGGGGAATGGCTCCTTTCTAAGGAAGAGAAAGGGAAGACGGTTTTTTCTCTCCCTCCGTCTAAAACTGACTGGCAGATTGGGATTCTGGTACGAATCGGGAGAACCTTTAGGCCTCGCTCTCCCTTCGTCTGCGGACTCGGACTTCTCTTCATTGGTGGATTCTGCTCGTCGTTCCGCCCTCTTGTCCGCCAAGACTACGTGGGGAATGAACGAACTTGACCACCTACTGAAGGGAATGTTCCGAGTCCTGGAAGTTTTCAACTTCTTGATTGGTCTTTAGGTGTTCTGGCTAATAAGACCCAGACCCCAGATTCTCTGTCTCCTGAAGATCTTAACTGCGTCCTCACTTGCATGGATAAAGCAGTGAGAGACGGATCGAGTGAAGTCTCCTCACTGTTTGGAGCTGGAGTGATTAAGAAACTGTCTTTCTACTGTTCGTTTCTCACGAAGGCAGTGTCACATGCGCAAAGGGCCTCGCTTATGTATGCTCAACTCTCTCCTCTTCTGTTCCCCAAGAAGATTATTCAAAATGTCTCGAGTGCCCTTTCAGCTAAGGCTAATCAGGACATGTTAGCCCAGGCGGCCAGGAAACCTCGCTCTGTCTTCCAACCCCAGGCCAAGAAAGAGACTCCTCTGAGACAGGAGCCCTTTCGAGGAGGACCCGCTGTCAGAGGTTCTGCAACCAGAGGGACTAGACCTTTTAAGAGAGGTAAAACCTTCTCTAAGTCAGTCAGAGGGAAGAAATAGCGATCAAGGACTCCAGACATCAGTGGGTGCCAGACTACTGAAATTTGCCGACGTCTGGGCCCACAAAGGGGCAGACAATTGGTCCCTATCGATTGTCAGCAAAGGATACCTCATTCCCTTCTTGTCAAGACCACCATTGACGACAACTCCGAGGAGTTGGTAGCCAAGTACAAGGACCCCATCATGAATCAAGCCCTTTCTCTAGCAGTAGATCTCATGCTAGAGAAGGAGGCTATAGAACTAGTGAAAGATCCCCGCTCTGCGGGCTTTTACAACAGACTATTCCTAGTTCCGAAGAACTCAGGAGGATGGAGACCGGTGTTGGATGTAAGCGCCCTGAACGTCTTTGTGGAAAAGAGGAAGTTCGCCATGGAGACAACTTCCTCAGTGTTAGCGGCTCTTCGTCCAGGGGACTGGATGGTGTCTCTAGACCTTCAGGACGCTTACTTTCATGTGCCGATACATCCTTCTTCACGGAAGTATCTACGATTCATGATGGGAGGAAACATCTTCCAATTCACGGGGTTAATGAAAAACGTGGCGCAGTGGCTACATTTGGAGGGAGTGAGGGTGTCGCTTTATCTCGACGACTGGCTAATCAGAGCAGAGTCTCAAGAAAGATGTCTGGAGGACCTTCAAAAGACCCTTACATTGGCAAGTTCTCTGGGACTTCTGGTGAACTTCCAGAAGTCTCAATTAATCCCCAGTCAAGAGCGGATCTATCTGGGATTCGGATAGCTTCTCTGGCTTTTCGGGCTCCTTTTCCGTCGCCAGAGAGGATAGCTCGTTGCTACGAGAAAATAACGACCTTCCTAGAGAAAGATGCATGCACAGCGAGGGAGTGGATGAGTCTGCTGGGGACACTCTCCTCGTTGGAGCAATTCGTTTCTCTAGGAAGGTTGCATCTCAGGCCTCTACAGTTCTTCCTATACCAGAACTGGAGGCGTCTCTCCCTAGATCTGGAGTTCTCCTTCAAGATCTCAAGGGGAATCAAGAGAGACCTTCGGTGGTGGAACAACCCACTTCGTTTTGTGGAAGGAATGTCTCTTTACATGCCGAACCCCAGCCATGTGTTGTTTTCCGACGCATCGGAAGCAGGTTGGGGAGCGACGCTCGGGACAAGAGAAGTGTCAGGCACCTGGAAGGGGGATCAGGTGTCCTGGCACATCAACAAGAAAGAGTTGATGGCAGTCTGGATGGCATTGAAAGCCTTCGAGCCCCACGTCCGAAATGCAGTAGTGCAGGTCAATTCGGACAACACAACAGCCTTGGCGTACATCAAAAAACAGGGGGGGACGCACTCCTTCTCCCTGTACGAAACAGCAAGGGATCTTCTGCTGTGGTCTCAAACAAGGAAGATCAGTCTTCTCACCAGATTCGTACAGGGAGAAAGGAACGTCAGGGCCGATCTCCTGAGCAGGAAGAATCAACTCCTGCCTTCCGAGTGGACCCTCCACTCAGAGGTATGCCAAGACCTGTGGAGAAGATGGGGCAGACCTCACATCGATCTCTTTGCAACAGCAAAGAACGCAAGAATCGAACTTTACTGCTCCCCGATCTCAGACCCAGGAGCAGTATCAGTGGATGCGTTTCTCCTAGATTGGACAGGTCTAGACGTCTACGCCTTTCCCCCCCTTCAAAGTACTGGGACAAACCCTCAAGAAATTTGCTATCTCGGAGATGACAAGAATGACGCTAGTAGCTCCGTTCTGGCCCGCCCAAGATTGGTTCACAGAGGTACTGGAATGGTTGGTGGACTTTCCAAGAGCACTTCCACAAAGACAAGATTTGCTCAAACAACCCCACTTCGACAGGTATCACAGAAACCTCCCCGCTCTCAATCTGACTGGCTTTCGACTGTCAAAAGTCTTGTCAGAGCGAAGGGGTTTTCGACAAAAGCTGCTAAGGCTATCGCCTCAGCTAGAAGACCTTCGACCCTTAAAGTCTACCAGTCGAAGTGGGACGTCTTTCGCCGGTGGTGCAGGAACCAGAAGTTTTCCTCTTCCAGTACCTCTGTGACTCAGATAGCAGATTTCCTAGTTTTCCTCAGAGAAAAATGCGGTTTGGCAGTATCTACTATCAAAGGATACCGAAGCATGTGGTGCTGTGTTCAGACATAGGAATTTAGATCTTTCGAATAACAAAGATCTTCATGATCTATTAAGATCTTTTGAATCTTCCAAGAAAACTTCGAACGAAGTTCCAAGTTGGAATCTGGATGTGGTTCTTCGTTTCCTGAGGTCCGCTAGGTTTGAACCACCACATTTAGCCTCCTTCAAAGATCTCACGAGGAAAGCTCTCTTTCTCATGGCTTTAGCATCCGCTAAAAGGGTTAGTGAGATTCATGCCCTAGAAGGAAGGGTAGGTTTCAAAGGAGACTCCGTGGTTTGTTCCTTCCTTCCTTCGTTTTTAGCAAAAAATGAGAACCCCTCAAATCCTTGGCCAAGGAACTTTGAGGTTCGTGGTTTATCTTCCCTAGTAGGGGAAGAACCTGAAAGAACTCTTTGCCCTGTTAGGAGTTTAAAATACTACCTTCAGCAAGAAGAAAACCCTTAAGGGCATTGAGGACAGACTATGGTGCTCTGTAAAGGACCCCAACAGACCATTGTCGAAAAATGCGCTGTCTTTCTTCATTAGAAGTGTTGTGAAAGAAGCACATAGATCTTGTAATGAAGAACATTTCAAGCTCCTAAAAGTCAAGGCTCATGAAGTGAGAGCAATTGCCACTTCCTTGGCCTTTAAGAAGAATATGTCTCTTCAGAATCTGATGAAAACTACATTCTGGAGATGTAATTCAGTATTCGCCAACCACTACCTAAAAGACGTCAGTATTACGTATGACGAGTGCTTCGCGTTAGGCCCGTACGTATCGGCGAATTCGGTGCTGGGGCAGGGAGCTGGAACATATCGCTTAGTAGTTTTTTTTCCCTTGTTTTTGTTAAATGAGTTCATATGGTTGTATGAAAAATGATGCAGGTAGGCATCTTTTTTCGTTTCGTAATACTAATAACTTTAGTTTGGTTAGGTGATCGGATTTGGTTTGAAGCTCCCTGCGTTGGTAGTGGACAGGTTCTGTCATAGAAGAGGGCAAACCCCCATTGACATGATCCGACTTGGATTCTACTAAGTAAGCGGATATCAAGTCCCGTTAGTAGACCCAAAGAGTCTTTTTCAGCTGTAGGTCACGCCCTCGCTGTAGCTCTTATGGCTATGCAGACTAATAGACAGTATCTATGAAGTCTTCAGCCTAAACAGGTAAGAACCAAGGTTATTTTTATCCTACAACAGGTGTTGTTTACCTTTTCTTGTTATTTTCTGTCTTGTACCCTCCACCAAGGGTGTCAATCAGCTAAGTATATGTCTGACAGGAAAGTTCATGTACAAAAATGATATTGTTATTTTACAATAAAGTTTTGTACATACTTACCTGGCAGACATATACGATTGATGGCCCGCCCAGCCTCCCCTCAGGAGACAGGTATAAGAGAGAAAAAATCTGGCAAGAAAGGTATGTTGGTTCTTACACCCGCTTCCCACGCGGCGGGTAAGGTAGATCACCTGACCTACCTGTCGCGTTAGCCGCGAGTTTTGAATTCTGTCGTGACGTCAGAGACGTAAGCTAAGTATATGTCTGCCAGGTAAGTATGTACAAAACTTTATTGTAAAATAACAATATCATTTTTAAAAAAGCTAACTAGTTTTAATAAAGTTGTGTAAAGTATTCATGCTAGTAAAGTAAAAAGTAATATTTAATTTACAATGAGATTTTTGTGTGGACAGTTTGCCATTTTTAGGTATGTGATCTTATTTGTTTGAGGTTTAATTTGTGTTTACTGTATTTTAATAGTAAAGTACACTACTATGTATGTGTATTGTATGCATTTATGTCTTATTAATGTTTTTAGGGTTCTTTGCATTTCTATCTTATATGAATCATCTGCTGATGTACACAAATGTTTGCAAAGCCCACAAAAATATTCCATTTAGACATTGATAAAAATTCCAAGAGTAATCAAATATTATGCTAGTCCAAAACCTGCGAGTTATTATGTTCAGCTGCATTACACATATTTCCACTGCACACTGGGTAAGAATCTTAACTTTTAATGGTCATGACTTTCTAACGTCTCAATTTTCCTTTCATTGCCTATGTTTCTGTTGCCTTGAGTAGTGCAAGTCATAGATACGAAGTTTTACTCTCTATGCATGCAGCATTATTATTTACATGCATCAGCTACTATATTACTACTCTCTCAACTTTGTTCACAGTTCTGAGTACAGTGGACCCCTGTAGTATTCCCGTTCTGCAGATTTGCAGACTCACGCATTCGCAGATTTCTCTCTGGAACATTTCCCCTCATTATTTGCAGAAACTTCGCCTATTCGCGGTATTTTCCTTTGAGAAATATGCACAAATTCCTGTTTTTTTATCAATTTCATCATAAAATGCACCTTTTGTGATAAAACTATTATAAAAACCAGGTATAAAAATTTTTAGTGGGTTTTTCTTGAGTTTTAACTAACAAAATAGGAATAGGGGTTCCAACTATTCATGGGTTCTAACTATTTGCAGGGGTTTAGTATGCATCCCTTGTGAAAGAAAGGTTCTACCTTTTCTAAAATGTGCCTGTCTAACACAACAGGTCATCAACTCACTCTCTTCCTCATTTGCTTTTGTAATACACTTTGGCTTTTGGCACTTTTTGTGAATCAGTCTTTTATATTAGGTACATGGGGTGAGCAAAGTGAAAAACTTGTGGATCTTCACTAGTATGAAACAAGTGACAATGGGATTTCCACATTTGTGAAAATAAGGAATAAATGATTTTGGTAATAAAAACCTCATGTTTGCATTATTCATCATGGATTTTAAAGCTTATTGATCCTGTGAAAACCAATCTTTCAGCTTCATGGGTGCCAAATCTTGTGCAGAAATACAAGATCTTTTTTTTTTATCCTTGCTTAATTGCATATATTATTATATTTTTCTATTTCAGAATCACCAATAGACTTGAAGAGTCCCTTAATATATTTGGAACAATCGTCAACAATCGTAGTTTTCGAGATGTGTCTATCATTCTTTTTCTGAACAAGACAGATCTTCTCATTCAGAAAATTCGCTCTAGACAGAGCAATATTTCTCACTACTTCACAGATTTTGTGGTAAGCATTTATCACTTTTTCTTTTTTTACTATTTGTTTTTATAAGGATGTTGAGTATTGACACTTTTGTTCTTGTTTTTCCAATGCATATAATCTTTAATGATTTAATACCATATATTCATTGATGTGGTTTTTCAAGGGCAACCCACATGATGAGAAGTGTGTTCAGCAGTTCATCCTACACAAATTTGTTGAGCAGCGGAGAGCTGATAACAATCGTAGGCCACTTTTCCATCACTTCACCACTGCAGTTGACACTGAGAACATTAAGGTTGTATTTAATTCTGTCAAAGATACGATTCTTCAGCGAAATTTGGAAACACTAATGTTACAATGAAGCTTATCAATAGATGTGCTGCACAGTCTTTTGGAGACAAGTATTCTTGTGGCAAGTAAGTGTATTTGGAAACCATTTAATTTGCTGTGTATACTCCGTATTTGAAAAAAATGGAAAAGGCAGCTTTGTGATTGCTGCTTAGAACCAGTTTAATTTTCTCTCAATTGAAGTTTTACCCTATACACAGGTGCTTTTATAAATGACCAAGGTTGAAGTGAGGCAGCTTGCGTTGATTATTTTGTTCTTTCACAAGTCTCAAGGTGTAAAAGTTATATTGCACAAGCTGTTAAGTAGACAACTTGCATTTTTTAGCTGTTATCGCCAAGGTTACTAGTGAAAATTACACAGACATGAAGTTGAATCTAAGCCCTTATGATCATCATTCCAAAGTAGTTTTGAAGTTTGAATTGTTTTTGTATATTTATCCTTTGATAGAAATACCTTATATGTAAATGTGATAGTAGAGGATCCAAGAGAATTTAATAGACAATACAAAATCGTTAGTAAAAGTTTTTTGCGTATGATATAGTTTTCATATGATATATATGTATATACATTTATTCCCTTTTGGATGGAAAGTCTTTCCTATAAAGTAACAAATGCTCAATGTGTAGGAGGGCAGACTTATTTTTGTTTATAATGAACTTAGTAGATACCATTTGTAGAAATACACAGACCTTCACGAGTGAGATGCTATAGAAGAATCAGAAAGTGTTTGGATATTCAAGATTGTTGTTGAATATTACGAGTAGAATTTTAGTGGAGTTTCATTAGTGATGCAATGCGACACAGATGGGGGAAATTTTTTCAGTAGCCTTGGTTGAATGATGGCTGTTTTAAATGCAGCTGTACATTTTATTTTTTTTACATGTAATATACAACATTGTGACCCCCAATTAAAGGTTAGTTTATTTTAATTACTTTATGTTGGTATATTTGAGAAAGGCTAAGGAGTCTGACTAGTTTTTGATTACAGTACTGTAGCTGTTTTAAAGCTGCCAGATACCGATTACTAAGGAGAGTGTGATAAAGCTGTTAGGTGACAGTTGCCAATTTTAGGCAAGAGTTGCTTAAGATGATCATATTGTCCCCTTTTTATGCAGGAAATTGAATGTCACAAAGAGAACAGTCCACATGTCACAAAGAGTTTAGTCCAAAGTCATTAGTGTGTCTTTTTGTTAGTAAGTGTTAATTCTATAATTCGTTTTTTGAAGAGTTTGGTTTGCTGTCATTCTCTCCACCATAAGTTTGTTGTCATTTTTAGGGTCATGTTCTGAATTTATATTTCCATTGAAGGTCAGGGTATTAATTGACCTACACATTTAAGAGTATTCTCATTATAATACCAACATGCTGTTTATGATACTTATGAAGAATGTCTCCCTAAGTTGCCTCAAGGGGATTACTTGTCATATCATAATATTTTTTGTAGAACAGTACAATACTCAGTTTGTTAATGCTTTTCTCAAGTTGTTTGAAACTTGGTGCGAAAGGTACATACATCGTTTCCTGAAAACAGTTTAATGTGGTCTACTGAATATACTCATGTGATTATGATGATTTGTGACATTTGGGAAGTGACTTACAATCAAGAATCAATTAATGCACATAAAGTCCAGAGTATATATAAAGCCCAGCTGATATGCATTTAATGCTGTAAAATTATTTTATTATTTCATAATTTTAAGACTATAGTTTTTGTTTACCTGTTACTCACTTAGTTTTATATATTGTCATTATGAAATTTTAAGGTTTGGTTTATTTAGGTCTTCAATAAATTTATGCAGCTACATTTATGGGTTGTCATATGATGGGCTGAAGATTAGAACCCCAGTTGCTTTTACAGGAAGACAATCTTAGATTTATGGTGGCTCTTGTCCAAGAAGGCTTTTCAAGAGTTGTTTGTTTTTCTGGAGAAGGCTAACTCATGTTGTGCCAAAAGATTTATGTTAATAACAATTTTTAAAAAAGTAGATTACCATATCATTAGCTATGAAGGTTAGCCATGACTCAAGAACAGTCTGTTAGGTTATGGTAAGTTCATCTGGTGTTAATATTTTTTATCTAACCAAAGTTCATCTGTTGTTAATATTCTTATCTTTTGTTATTAAGAATTGGGTGGCTTTGCAACAGATTTTAAGTCTTTACATTTTAGGTCTCAGTCCAGATTCAGATATGATTGACAGGAAGCATAAGCTATTAAAGTATTGTTTGCTGACATATCAAGTGCAAGTCTTGTTGCAGGTGGTAGTCTCTCATTTTGCTTTCTTGTCAATGTCTGATGAAAACATTAACAATATTGGTAAGATTATTATAGCATCTTTGAAAGAAATTAATAAAGCGTAAAGAGGTGCTTGGATTACAGGTAAATCAAGAATATCCCATTAGTAAACAGCAAAAATCTTTAGTAGGTGTATAAGGCCTGTACTTGCAAAAAACATGGAGGAGATTCAGAAGAGATGTAGCTACAAAGGGGGTGAGATTCATCAGTAAAGTGCACAGGGATGATTATATTATGAGTTTGTGTGGGCATCAAGATGTAACCTTCCATTTCACCCAAAAATCATAGTCTTGGAAGGCTGCATTCATGCTTACATGCCTTATAACCACTGCTTCTGACTGTTCAGCCCTTTTCATTAAACTTAACATTATTTCCAATATTAGACACATTAGGCATGATTTTCATCATGGTGTTTGTAAGCTTTAGAACTTTGGTGTGGCTAACATTTTAATAATAATAATAATAATAATAACTGCGAGAAGCATAAGTTGCGGGTGCACTATTCCCAAGTTGAGTGATACTGGAAATGAAAATACAAATAAATAAAAGTGTATAGATGTGTAGTCACTAAAAATAATATTTACAGTATATGGCTTTGTTTCAGCTAATTGTGAATGACACGTGTAAGACAAGTCCTGTGAATAAATTTTAAAAGGATCCCAAGCCATGTCAACTCATTTAGTTATGATGTTAAGAAGTTGTAATCTACTAAGAATGGTTAAATTATAAAGAACTAGTTTTCAGACTAGGCCAGCAAGAGTTGAGTAAATATATGGGTTTAGTTAAGATTATCATGAAATTTACCTTAATGTGAAATCTGTTTTGTATTCTTATAGTAGTGATTTTTGACAATGTGGTACCATATAGGAAAAATGTTATTCTGGAATAAAGAAATATACAGGTAAGGCAACACAGACCTATTTAAGTTTAGAGTGAAGGGCAATAGAAAAGGAAGAGCTAAAACAAAACTACTTATGACAAAGAGTCAGGACAAGAGAATAAGATTAGAATTAATTTTTAGCCAAAGCAGAAATTAATTGCACCACACAGAGGCAATGGGTATAACATTTCAAAGGCAGCAAGGTTGGAAAGCAGTCCAGATTGTCGCAAATACTTGGAGGTCTGGACTTTAAATCTGGTTATGGGTTCATGTTTTGCAGTTTCATGTAGCAAATTTTTGTGGGAATTATTTTTATCTATTATTTTCAAGCAGTTGGAAGCAATATATTTATCCCATTTTTTTCCCCTTGAGGATAAAACTGAAACTATAAACTTTTGTCATCTACTATATTTAGGAAATAAAAGCTTCATTTCACTCATTGCAGACTTGTACCACCATCAGTACAGGCTTGACTTCGCTTCCGTATTAATTATGATTGACAGCTTAATTCCCAGACTGATTGCAAACTAGTTAGCTGTTATTTGAGTATGAGAGCTCCCAAATAGAAGAGATCTACTCCCCCATTTAATTGCTGGCTTGTTACTTGGTCAAAGGTTCTTAAATCTTAGTATTGCTTTTTGGTATTCAACTCCTTTTAATTAAACCCTTTGCACTTTTCTTTGCCTGTCATCCATAACAAAGTAAGTCAAGGTATTTGATTTTTTATCTCTTTGTTTGGTTTGCACAATGACATGCCTTTGTAAATTTTATTGGGGTTTCTAGACATTAAAGGTAATGGTTATGTGCTTTCAAGTTGAGCAGAGCTCTGTACCAAGTATCCTGACTCGGTAACTTTTACTGGCATTTATTATGTAAAATTACTAAATAATATTTTTTTTTATTTATACTCAAGATAATCTGTTTCCAAGTCACCTTTTCAGTATTTGACAAACATAAATTACTGTAATTTATTTTGAGTACTAATGATAAAACACAGGTCACATCTTCCTCTGGTTCCACTATTTTGACTTTCTAAAGCATTTCATTGGCTAAAGCTTGTTTATCTGTTTCCTGAAGAATAATTTGAGTTTCATTTTAAGTACAAAATCCTGGTCTTTTTTTATGTAAAAAGATGGGATCAAAGATGTACATTCCATAGCAGGCTAGGATTCTGTGGCCGTATCATTCCCAGGAATCAAAGCCAAGGTCAACTCTATTTTTAGATACCCTTCAACAATAAGTATATCTCCTCGATCAGCTTTAACTTTCAACTGAGTACCTCCTCTGGAACCAGTATCTGTAACTGTGGGATGGCTTTAAACTAATTTTACCCACAAGAAATGGGATTGTTACTATTAAATTGTCTTCAATCTTTCCTTGTAATTCATCCATTATGTAGGTTCCAGTATTTCTTAGCAGTTCAGTGGTAACTTGTAAATCATGTTTTTAGTGCTTTTTCTTTTCAGGCACCAGTGTTTAACATTGGGCAACAAACTAAGAGAGATTGGACTTCAGTTTCCTTCTGTCTTTTTTTCCCTACAAAGAGCAGATGCTCACCAAGTTTTTGGTTCTTACAATATATGATGATGGATCTTCATTAGCTTTTGAAGAAAAGCATTAATAACATGAGATACGAGTCACCACAGATCTGATATTTTGAATTTCAAGGTATCATTTTATCTATTTTATTTTAGGTATAGTGTAGTCTGATGATTATCTGTTGCCCTGATACTACAGTAAATTTTGACTTTACGCATACCTATAGAGTTAGGGAAAGATGCCATTAAATAGACCATCTTAAAGTAATGGGTGGCAATTGAATTTCAAGAAAATGTTTTGAGAAATACCAATAAGGAAGAGGAAAGTTGGCAGACCTGGACAATAGTCCCAGGAGACAGTGAATCAGAGAGGGTTGTGGCATTGATGAAGTGAGGTGGTAGAGGTGCATGGAGTGATAAGTAATGTTGGATTTTGTTATTCATTAATTTACACGTTTCTTGTACTGTAGGTGAGACACTGCAAGTTGAAGGCATTCATTGATTTAGGCTCTGTTTTGGCCCAGTGTAGGATTAATGATTTTACTGAAGACAAGAGTTTAGTTCCTTGTTGGATGAGTCAGTTACGTGCTCGACTACTGATCTCAGGGTCTGGGTTCGATTCCCTGCTCTGCCAACACGGAATCAAAGGAACTTATTTCTGGTGATAGAAATTCATTTCTCGATGTGGTTCAGCTCCCACAATAAGCTGTAGGTCCTGTTGCCTAGTAACCAGTTGGTTTCTAGCCACATAAAAATGTCTAATCCTTTGGGCCATCCCTAGGAGAGCTGCTAATCAGCTCAGTGTTCTGGTAAAACTAAGATATACTATACTGAAGACAAGATATATGTATTCTCATTTTTAACTAAAATGAAATGGGATAGGTACTAGATAGGGAGGGGAACTCTGACATGGAAAAAAGTTTTAAGAAGTTGTGATACAATCTAAACTGACTGTTCATTTTACTTTTACCTTGGAAGCATTAGTAAATCTTGACTACCCAGGTTGGGCAAAGATAAGAGAAAGTGTAAATGAGTAGGGATACAGTAAATTCTTGGAACATGACGTTGAGCAGCTGTCAGGCAGCTATAGGGAATCTTGTAACTTAAACAAGTTTTAGGACAGTAGGAAACCAGTTGTGGGATGTAGGCAGCCTTGGTTCTTCAGGTGACCATACAGACACACTTGATGTAAAAGTGATACATAGGACTCAACATCAGACAGCCAAATGTTAGTCTTGCCGGAGTGCTGAGAAAGATCCAAATCCTGTTGTTGTGTCTTGAAAGCCTAAGATGTATTGCTAAAACCACTTACCTTTTTTGTTGTTGATAGCCTTGCATTGAGCATATTGTCATATAAGGATTTTGTCATTATGTACTAAGGTCTCTATTCCAAAATGAAATGTCTGTTGTGTAAATAATTTATAAAGTTGTTGAGGTCAATCATGCCATTGTTTATCCTAGGGATGCCATTCATCTTTTCAGGGACACATTTTTGTTTGGGCCAGTAGTTGTGGGTAGGTTGATAAGTTAGCAGTATCATCTCACAACTAATTTTACTCTTAAACATGGTACATGTATGTTCTTGCATAGTAGTATTGAAAAATGTTTATCCTCCATTTCCCAACAAAGCGTGATGTTTTATCAATTTGTCGTTAATAATATTCCAACTAGCTAGATTCAATTGGTTACCATAGATCTTTCAAAGGTTTCTGGTGCCCTTAACCACCATTTTGAATCTTGAGTCTGTCAAAATACTGAAGAGCCATTAAGTCACGTCCTGTCTGAATAGCTACTTGGTTTAAGTCAAATAAGATCTGTGCATTTTGTGAATGCATATTAATTGTAAAATATTTTTTTCTGCTTATAAATCTTGGGTATGTCATGTAGCTTTGCCCTGAAGTTTGGATTAATGGGTGATGATCTACTGTAGTGTGTAGGAAGATTTCCCATACAGCTTGAGAAGAATGGTGTAGTTGTGCTTCTTGAAAGAATGACTCTCTTGAATGAGCTGCTGCTGCTCTGTGAGAATTGAAATGTAAGAGATTTGTATTAATTAAACAGAAGTTATTTTGAATTTCGAGTAGATATTTTGTTTAGATATATCAGCACAATGAATTAAGTACAGGCAGTCGCCGGGTTACGACGGGTTCGGCTTACAACGTTCCGAGGTTAAGGCGCTTTTCAATTATATTCATCAGAAATTATTTCCAGGGTTACGACGCCTACAACACTGATCTAGCAGATGAAATATGACAGCAAAAATGCAAAATAATCAATATTTGAAGGTTTTTTTGATGAAAAATGTAATAAGAATGCAGTTTACATAGTTTTCAATGCACCCAAAGCATTAAATGTAAGGTTTTCTTAGGATTTTAGACAATGTTCCGGCTTATGATGATTTTCGGCTTTCGACGTGTCTCAAGAATGGAACCCCCATCGTAACCCGGGGACTGCCTGTATACTCTAACTTTGTATGAAACATCATCTTGAAAAGTTTATGTTATACTTTAGTTTAAGCTGTGTAGACAGCAGCAGTACAGCGTTGGAAATAATCATGATATACTTACTAAATCATTCCAACTTTAATAGCAGCACCAAGCTTGTGCCCTCTTGAATTCTGGGTTATGGGGTGGCAAGAACTTTACTTCTTGTTTAGCTAGCTAGTATTGATCTCACTTTCTCTGCTGCCATATAAAACTGCATTCCAGTAAGGAAAAGTCTGGTAGATTTCACTGTACAGAAACACTTCTTTCTCATGAATTGTGTAATATTTCCAGTATTCCTGTGTTATTTGCTTTTTTCTGGCCTTTGGGAAGTTAATGGTTGCCAAGTGCTAAACTTGTTTGCCATATTAGGTATAGTACATTACGATGATTGATTGACGTAACAGATGCGCACAATTTGTTTAATTGCATATAATGTTTGTGAAGCACATATGTTGTTTGTGTCCTTCATCAATGCTTATTATATACATTCATGGCAGAATACAGTTATAATAAGTAGCTCATAAGATACAGGTTAGTTATTTGTGATTAAAGTTTCCATATGGTAATTGGCAAATATTACATTAGTACAGTCCATTCTAATTGGCAGATATTATTTTGCTACAGTCCATTCTTCTAATATGAGATGTTACAGTATGCCAAATTCCTAATATGGGAGGTAGGCTCAGAATATGGAGTATTTTTGTGTATAAGAGCTTTCCTAGTTTGCAAATCTGTCTTTGAAAATGAGATAAAAAAAAATTATGGAAATTGTAGTATGTGAGCCTCAGTTGAAGAATGTGCCCCAAGTACTACCATAAATAATAACATCATGTAGATAATGAATAAAAGTAAGTCAAAAATATTAGAATTTGAAAATGAGGTAAAAAGTTTTAGAAATGTAATATTGGAGCCTCTATTGATTAAAATGTATTAGTAGAAGTACATTATGGTAAAAAGATTGAAATAATGATTGTACATTACATTACAGTACTAAGTAGGCACTTTTATATAGCAAAGGTTTGATAGTATACCCTACCCAGTATGTTGGCCACTTTCTAAGGTTCGACTTAGTACATCCATTCTGACTTACAACCAGTGGGTCGGAACCAAACTTGGTTGTAAGTAGGATAGTACCTGTACCATATAAATAACATCATTTAGATAATGAATAAAAGTAAGTCAAAAATATTAGAATTTGAAAATGAGGTAAAAAGTTTTAGAAATGTAATATTGGAGCCTCTATTGAAAAATGTACCCCCAGTACTATAGATAACATGAGTGAGATGGTGAATAAAAGTGTGTTAGTGTGTGCTGCGTATTATGATTATGCACCACTATCTGTCAAATATCTTTTAGAGTGTACAAACTTGCTAACAGTTAAGGCATCATTCATTTATCAGCTCCTTTTTTAACTTTGCGTTCAAAGTTCACCTATGAAGAGAATGATGGCTATTTAATTAATTTCATTTTTACAATATTGCAGTAATACATATGCTAGAAAAGAAACGACATAATCTGCAATTTTATTGAGTTTTCTATCAAAATACTGAAAAATTTGACCATTCTGCTGTTTTGGATCCATATTTCTTCCATTGGATTGTGACCCTGGTGTCGTAAACCCAGAACATGCGTTGTAACCCGGGAAATAATTTTCGATGAATCTATTTGAAGAGCGTTGTAAGCCGAGCCTGTCGTATCCCAGGGCTGCCTGTATACACTGGTAGAGTAACTGTTTTGCTTTGCATACGTGGGCTTTGTGTAGTTTTCTACCTTATCATTAACGTAATTTAGTTTTACAGAAGTTTCGATTGAAATAAACTATGTGCATGAGATAGGTATTAATATTTATGATTTCACCAAAAGCAAACGAAGTCTTTGGTTTGATACCAAGGTCAGTTAGCGGTTTTTTTTTGTGTGTGTGAAGTTGACATAGGGAAACCTTTTCCTTTTTCTAATAGTTCTCATCTAACTGAAACACTTATATTCCTCACAATTTTATTCATACACTTATATGCATAAATTAATCATTCAGCTGTAAAAGTTTTTTAATATTGGCAAATTTAAGATTTTTCTTAAGTCCATCAGCTAATTGTTTTAGGAAAGCCAGTGAGGTAGGTCTGTTACTGACTATTGAGCTGGTGCGCGTGGGAAATCCGCTGCCGCTGATGATGAGTAATGGATTGAGAGTTGGAGATGTGGTATGTAAATATTTCAATACAGAACTACACTTATGGGTGGTTTCATGTACAAAGTCATCAAAATAGATAGTACGACTATGAAACTACTGGGTGTTTGTTGGAAGGGTAGTCATATTTATAAGCATGCATTTCTGGAAATCAAGCAAGAAGAGGGAATGTATTTATACTGTAGGGGTAAACATAATTGTCTTGGTTCAACTTCCAAACTTTGCTTAAAACAAGCCAAAAATGAATTGGAAATCTGGGCAATGACATCAAGAATCAGAATATGGAAGTGAGTTTTTACCATTCTTGATTGAATTCATGTTTAGTAAACCTAGTATAACACACTAAACATTTCTTTGTACTAACTAGTACGTATTAAGTTGGTTCGTTTGACATGAACAGTTTGCTGGTTTTATTGTTTTACATGATGATAACCTGTTAATATGTTTCTTGTCAGAATTATTCACATACAGTACATCTCTAACTCTCTTCCCTAACTAAGATAACGTAGACTATAAACCTCTTATTGTAGCCTTGAATGGCTTAGATTCAGTAGATGTGGTTCAGGTCCAAAAATTGTCAGGGGAAATTACATTAAGAAGTGTATTCCTGTACTAGTGAAATTTCCAGTTGGATATACAGTTTGCTGAACACGTTTCCAATCTTAAAATTTTCTGTATACTGATATATCAACTTCAGAAAAGCTTATCAAGGGTTTAGATAAGTGGATATAAAACATTGAAAACTATTTTTTAATTCTTTTGAACTGTAAAACTACGAAGATCAACTTTTTTACCAGCCAAACACACAATTTCATTGCATTTCAACATCTTTATTCCCAACGATTAGTACATATTGTTAGCGGTCAAGGTAATACCTTAGTAAGGTGGACAGAAATGCTGAGAAATTATATTTATTCTTATTTTGTATTTTGAAAGTCAAACAGGACAGAAGATCTTCTGCACTGGGAAATACTGTGCAGTAAATCTGGTCATTATTGCTCGGTTAGTTGATAGTTCTTTTTATACTTTGGGAATTCATTAGGAGTGATGAAAATACAGTTGTAATTAGTCTCCTAGGGTAACATTTTTTTTTATTTGATATGAGTCATTGTAATGTATAGAAAATACATGGTTGGCCCATTTTTTCATTTTTATTCATTCTGATAGAAAATTAGTTGAAGTAATGAAGTGGATTTTGGCAGTACAAAGAGCATTTGGGTACTATTATGTGGAACAAAATTAAATGGCATTCTTTCCAATTATAACTATAAAGAACGTGCGGTAATTTTTGGGGGGATTATGCATGACAGTTATTGGGATAATTCCATAGTTTCCTTTAGTCGTTAGAATTATTTTAAAGCTTGCACATTTACCCATTTGTATTTAAAACTATCAATATTATGGTGATTCATGCCTACAAAGTGGAAGCATTCCTATAAGACAATATTCTGGAATTGTGTAAGCTTTGTATTTGACCACTAGAAATAGAATGAATTTAGGTTGCATGACCTTTCTCATGTAAAAAGACCAATTTTACTATAGTGATTTCCAGTATTAGCTGTTATCAGGTAAATATGAACACCGTTCTCTTATTAAATAATTATTTCAGAGGTTTGTAATTTGTTTGTACAGGTATATAGTAGCATTTTATGTCCCTCTCACTACTTAGTCTTCAGGGTAATACTCTGATATTAATACTCATTTAATTTATTATATTTCTGCTGGGGGAATTGTGTGTTTTTCAAAGAATATCTTTAAAAATATCTTGAAAAAATTCTGTTTTGGGGCTATCCTGTACACTTCAGCATGTTTTTAGTTCAGTTGCATCTTAGCCAAAATTAAACTTTGGAGAGCTAGAACCACAAAGTCATTTTGGCTAGACAGGTAAATAAAACTGGGAACATTGCACTGTACAGTGCTGTCATCAAGATTTGGCACGATAGAATAACCTTTCAGCTCTTTAAGAACAGTGAATTGTGCTTTAGTACTGCACTTTCCTCTCAGTAGCCTCATAGTTTACAATTTTTTATTGCTTGGGTGGCACAAAAGTATATTTAACCTGGTACTTACAAAGGCATTCAAAGTTCTTTCTTTAAAAATTGAGTTTTGAGATTTTTTTTTCATAGTATTCTGTCTTTCTAATAATCTCAGACTCCAGTGTTTCTTTTGCTTTTTTGTTGAATGTGTTGTCATGTCTAGCTTTGAAGTTATGCATTTCTTGGATAAGTTATGATTAAGTCTCAAATAAGAAATGTCAATCATTTAATGTTTACAATTTGTCCATCTATTAATTAATTGTAATTTATTGTATATATTTAAAATGTAATTTTTATAAATTTGTGAATATAAAAAGACATTTTGGGCCAGCAGTCAGTGAGGTTAGACAGCTACTTTTATCTTTTTAGTTTAGCGTGATACCAGAAATAAAGTTTAGAGGAGATATTGAATTAACATATTTTCTTGTAAATGTTGGGTAGCATCCATCAGTAGTTTTGTCAGTTGCAAAGGTGGAAGAGGAACTAAACTCATTTTGTGGTGGAAACATTAAATGTATACATCAGCACTGCCTATTTATTATATGCTCACCACAATGACAGAAAAGTACTCATTTTAGCACCACAATTACTGGCTTCATCTAGGTCATTTACTGCTGGTCTAATTTCTGTTTTTTTATTTTGAAACCTTGTCAGCTATTGAAGTTGAGGGTCTTTCCTAAATAGTGACACCCCCCCCCCCCCCCCCCCACACCCCCCCCCCCCCCCCCACAAAGGGTTTTCACCCAGTAGGTATCCATCTTTGCGGCATGTTTAGTACAAGCCCGATGGGGATTACCATAAAAACATCAACAAAAGGCTTTAAATATTTGAAGATAATGATCCCCGAACTTTGTTGGGGGTTACTATCTAGGAAAGATCTGAAGTTAATGCTGCTAGCATGAGCTATCAGGCTTTTTAGAAATAATGATTGATTTCCCTTTAGAGCCCTCTTGGATTTATAGT
This sequence comes from Macrobrachium nipponense, assembly GCF_015104395.2. Classification (NCBI taxonomy): domain Eukaryota; kingdom Metazoa; phylum Arthropoda; class Malacostraca; order Decapoda; family Palaemonidae; genus Macrobrachium; species Macrobrachium nipponense. The sequence continues at coordinate 37,761,381 of NC_087203.1, forward strand.
CTGTCCATAATGGTTTTTAACTGAAGATTTAAAGAAAGAAAAAAGAAATGTGTTTCCAAGGTTTGAATGAACTTTACTTTGGAAAGTAGTCTTTTCTGTATTACATTTTAATTCGCCAATGTGTTTACCATAATTTTTGGGGGGGTTCCATTCACTGAAACATATTTAAAGTTCTCAGGACTTGAACACAAAAATATTTTACTATTGTCACATACAGAAAAATTATGGCTTTTCATATAATCCCAACCCTGACACACTTGAATATTCCAATAACAAAAGTACATGAAATATGACACTTATTAGCAGTTAGATATTATGCAGGTGGGAATGTGTTTACATTTCTGCTTATTACCATTTTGCTAGGAAAAAGTTATATGTATTTTTGTTATTGGAGTATTTAATCTTATCAGGATTGGAAATACAAGAAATATTGTAATTTTTCTGGAAATACAATAAATATCTTGATTTGTAAGTGAAAATGGTAAAATATTTTTGTTTCCAACTGTTGAGAACTTCACATGTTTCAGTAGATGAAACCAAACAAATTTAGGTAAACACACTGGTGAATTTAAGTGTAATGAAGAAAATACTAATTTCTACAGTAAAGTTCTCTCAGTCTGTGAAGAAACAAAGCTGTCATTACTTCTATAATCAATCATTATTTAAAAAACAGAAAACATGAATTAGACCAGCAATAAATGGCAGATAAGGCAAATAATTATGATACTAGAATAGATATGTCACTGCCATGGTAAGGGTATAATAAATAGGCAGAGCTGATGTGTTCATTTTACATGTTAACCACCTGAAAATGAGTTAAGTTCCTCATCTTACTTTTCAATCTGAGCAGTTCATGAAACTATTAATGAAAGTAATACGATACGTATTCCAAATGGATGCACTATGTGTACATCAGTATTTCCTCTCAACTTGACTTTTGGCATAAAGTTGAACCAAAACACCCTATTTTCCATAACATGTCTTTTAATCATTGAGTCTGTGTAAAGTGTCATATGACCCAAAATATTTGTCTTTATTCTGGGCTTGAAGCTCATATGGATAAAGCTGTTGATGGTACCTTTGTTCTAAAATGAATTTTGTCACAAATTGCCTGTAACTAAAATAATGAATGGGGGTTATGTTACCCTACAAAGCTATGATGACTACTTGAGCTTGCAAGTATTGTATATTGTATGATATTTTGTATTTATGGGAGGTGTTTGTTGTGTCTGAGACTGCAAAATGCCCATAAACAGAAAAAGTTTTCAATTCGACCAATGCCATACACTCCCTGACACCAGACTTTACTAATAAACTCTTCAGCTGCAGTTTAGCTCATGGAATAGTAAAACAGAAGCCTGGAGTTGCATGAAACACACAATTTACATTGGGTAAAGAAAGTCTACAGTTATACTATGTATGGTTATTCTCCCTGATAAAGAGGCTTTTGCCAATTTGATTAGTTGGTCTCTTCAACCTTAGTGAACAGCAAAAGAATTTAGTATATATCAGAGAAAACTTGCCCTGAGCAACAAGGGGGGAGGGGGGAGACAGTGACAAGGCAGCCTGTTTTCCTTTTATATAATTGCTGAATCATACATTAATCTGTGTTAAAAATGATGGTATCTCATGTGATTAGGCAAATGCTCAAAGATGGTTTGTCTAACTACATGCTGAGATGGGATGTATAGAGCCACTATCCGCAGGTACTATGTTTAATATTATAAATTTTTGAGTGTCAAGTGCTTTAAGATCACTAGTGGTGGGTGAATAAGAAATGCCTGTGTTGACAAATGTCTAATTGTTATGATAAAAAGTAGTACTATAGGCTTAAAAGAGCCTACACAGTGAAGTTCTGGAGCATAACCATGGGTCTAAAAACATTTTAGACATTCAAAAACACCTAATTTTAGATATATCCATTAGAAACCTAATTTTTCCATAAAAACAAAGAGATGTGGCTTGATTTTTTATCTGTGCTACTAAACCTCAGTTTCTGTAACTTGTGGTCAGCAGTCATCCACTTTAGGAACAACTATGCTGGCGCTGCCATTGTGATAGGACAGTATAGAAAGTCAAATCAGAAACCCACTGCCAACACCTCCACTCTCAGACTAGGAAAGTAGTTTAAAATGTTTTACAAGTGCTATCCTGTGAAAAGTAAATAATGGAAAATAGATAAAACTGCTTGAAAAATTATTACAGTATTATAATATTATTATTTTTTTTTTCTATCTCGGTCATCCTATTCGACTGGGTGGTTTTTATAGTGTGGGGTTCGGGTGGTATCCTGCCTCTTTAGTCCATTACTTTTCTCACTGTGTGTGAGAAAAGTAATGGCATATAGTTTTTCCAGGTTCTTTTTCGGGGGATCTTGGGATCATGCCTAGTGCTCCTATGATTATGGGTACAGTTTCCACTGGCATATCCCACATCATTATTATTTCTATTTTCATGTCTTGATATTGATAAATTTTTTCTCTTTCATTCTCAACTACTCTGGTGTCCCATGGTATTGCGACGTTAATAAGTGATACGATACTTTCTTCTTGAGTTTGTCAATCAGAGTCAAGTCTGGTCTATTGGCACGTACTACCCAATCTGTTCTGATACTAATACCATAATCCCAGGGGATCTTTGCCTGATCGTTTTCTATCACTCTTCAGATTGGTGTTCTTACCACTTATTACTGCAAGCTAGCTAGTGTTTCTTGCACAGGCTCCTAGCGCCTCAGTGAGATGGTTGGTATGGTGTTGGCCTGCCACCTCTGTGGCTGCGAGTTCGATTCTTGGGCATTCCATTAAGGTGTGAGAAATGTGTATTTCTGGGGATAGAAGTTCTTTATCGACGTGGTTCAGAAGTCACGTAAAGCCCTTGGTCCCGTTGCTGAATAACCACTGGTTCCATGCAATGTAAAAACACCATACAAACAAACAAACAAAAACTTGCACAGACTCCAGTCAAGGGCTATTGCTACTGAATCATGTCTCTTTTGTACTGGTTCTGTGGAAGCACTGGACATTTGCTTGCTATGTGGTGTATGATTTATTATTATTATTATTTTATTATTATAATTATTTCTTGACACTCATAGTGGTCACCTGAGAGATTTGCTCTTAAATCTTCTTCTTCTTCCCAGCTTTATCCTTATTCGGGGTCACCGTTTTTAATGAGTCTCTTCCAACTACCTCTGTCCTGTGTTCCAATTCTCATTCCTTGCAAGACTCCAACCCTCCCTATTTATCTGGGCTTTGGACCAGCACTGAGTTGGGCTGGCTTGCCCCCACCCCCCTCCCCCAAGTGGCTGGGTTAGTGATTTGTTCTTAAATAAGAGGTGAAAATTGGAGCAAGATAAAGTTGAAGTAGTTGGACAGCAAATAGGAAGTGGCTTAAGGTAATACAGTAGATGAAAAGTAAAAGGCAGTGCAGTGGGGACTGGATAGGGCTGTAGGGTTGTAATTATCAGTAACCTTGAGCACCTTGTGAGTATGTACGCAAGGGTCACCGTAAGTGGTTTCCTCCCTGAGGGTTGTTGGAAGTATTAAAGGTTAAAGAATACCCCAACATGTTAGCCTAGCAAATATAGACATGATTAAGTGTATCCTGCATCTACAGGACTTGTCTGTATGTTGGGTATATCTTGTTTTTCTTCCTATTTTGGTAGGGCTTATGTTAGAGTTGTACTATTTAATTCTATGATAAAACTTGATTGGGAATCTTTCTTTTTCTCTTGTAACTAAGTAATGATGTGGGTATTAAATTCAATTGTCCCTCTTGCTGAAGACGCTACAAATTTGGCACCTTAAATCCATGGAAGTATTGGGGGAATTTGGTTTCTTCAAGCATCCTCTTCCACACAGTTGCTAAGTGTTTTCAGCCTGATTGCAATTCTAAATGGCTGCAGCTGGAAATTAGGATGGGACATATTTTGCTTAGCTTTCCAGTACCTCTTTTTCGTAATGTCTTCCTGAGCTTTTATTGCTTCCTGGACAACCATCATTTTTCAGTCAAGTAACTGTAAAATGCTCAGAGGTATTGTGGGTACTCTACAATGAGTTTCAGCTCTTGATCTGTTTTTACATGCCATAATGCCTGCAAATGCTTGCAATCTTCCATACAGAATTCAGAAGCATGTCAAGTGTCTGACCCACAATCGGGTATTTTCAAGGAGCCCTCTCTTTAGACTATCCTGATTTGTTGTGCAATAAATGAATAAGTAAAAATTGTAACAGTAATAAAACGAAGTATTTTTTGCCTAAGAGGTAATGAAGGCTACAAAGTCTTAACCAAATGATGCAATGTTGCACTTGTTTATTGTATAATATAATCAGATATCACACAGATTGCAAAGGATGTAAATTTTATTCGGGAATATTAAGGTAATTGTCCATGAGTACACTAATGACAAATACACACTATAAAGATAAAGAATGAGTTCCACATTTGAGGTAAATTATATCATTTTTTCATTTAGGTTGTATGTGGTTGACCCTTTGGTATTTGATGAGTGCATGATAACACTACCTACTGTATATTGTGTGAATCTCCAGGCTTCATCTTACAATTAGTGTTAACTTTTTGAAACAAATCAAATATGGATTTGATTTCAGAATTTCATCAATGCAAGTTTATCAAATTATTAGGTTCTCGAAGGTCTGCAGTTGTTAGATGAAATCTAAATTTTATCCTTAAAACTAAGCCTTCAGTCCAGCCTTGTGAAAGTTAAGTACTATTTTAACTTAGTGCCAGGTTAAGCTACTTAATAGTGAAGAAAATGCATTTGTTTATCTCTTTAGGTTTGAAAAGTTTTTGAGCTTTTGTATATTATTATTATTATTATTATTATTATTATTATTATTATTATTATTATTATTATTATTATTATTATTATTATTATTATTATTATTATTGAGAATCAGAATATTTTGTAACATTTGAGACTTACAAGGCAGCATCATTAAATAGAAATAGAATAATTTTCATTAGTAATTAAAGTAAGTAAGGGTTAGAAAAAATGTCAGCATAATGTGATAATTGTGTGATGTGTTTAAATGATGAATGTTTTCAGAAATTTCATTACTATTGGTAGCATACATATTTTAAAATTGTTTGAATTCACAGTACGTAGTATGGAAAGGTTATGGTACACTACTCTAGCTTTCGGTCGTGGGTTTTGAACCACAGATAAAATATAAAGGAAAATGAGAAATGTTGAGATTCTTCTTGATATATTCCTTATCAATGTTAAACACATTGGGTAAGTGGAAATCCAATATTGCATCTTGTTACTCATTAAGAATTTCTTTCTGAGATGATGAAACTTTTGCAAATAGTCTTTGGTGTGAAAATTAACATTTTGTGAAAAGATTGTATATTAACAGTAGGCTTTAGTTTTTTGTGATAATTAAGGTAAATGAAGTGAATTATATATTCATTTTCAGGCTCAAATCCTCATTGTTATGTGCTTCCTAATGCATAAATAAAAATGTATTTACTATATTTAGTTTAAACATAGCTTTAATACTGGTCGTTATTTGATAAGAAACTATTGTAGCTGTACAATAAACAATAAGTTTCCTGAGTGTGTCTCTTCATGGTGATGCACGATAAGTTTCTCCATTGTGTGTCCCTTTGGATAATGTACAGATATATGTTGTATGTCATGGAGGTGGTAAGCTAAGTATCCACAGACCTCTCACACTCAGTACTGTTGGAGTTACATATCTTTTTTATTACTGTACAGTATACTTGCATACTGTTATTGTTGAAAACTTTGAAATGCGTTCTGTAATTGGTTCTCTCCTTATGATAACCATATACTGTACGTAGTTTGTTCATTTTATTTTTTAATTGATTTTTTTTTAGTAAATGATTGAGACATGATTAAGTATGACACTTTTAATATTTTTGTCAAGTTTCCCTTTAAAAATACTGTATATTCATGTTAAATATGATTTGTTCATTAACAATTTCATTAAATAACTTGCATAATACAAACTTCAAGTTATCATATTGTTGGTGTATAATTAATGTGTTTAGTAAACATATGTGGCTTTCTTGATTTGTGATGTGTGATTTTGTTTAAAACCAATGTATAAGTTTGTACATGAACTTCCCTGCCAGATATACTTAGCTATAGTCTCGACGTTCCGACAGAATTTCAAATCTCGCGGCACACGCGACAGGTAGGTCAGGTGGTCTACCTTACCCGCCGCTGGGTGGCGGGAGTATGAACCAATCTATCTCTCCAGCCAGATTTTTTTCTGTCGCTGAAGCGATAACAAACTGTTGTCGTTTCTTCCGATATATTCTTCATTTCTCGCTTGCCTGGAGATTGATTTGAACATTTTGGTGACGTATTCGCTCTATGTTGCTTGGCATACGCTTATTGTGGACCGTTATTGACTTTGCGCTGGATTTCCTGTAGAATGTCTGATTTTGATTCTGTTTCCAAAACTCCGGTTTTGTTTAGAGTATGTGTGACCGATGGATAGTAAGGTAGAGGTTACCGAAAGCTCGGTGGACCCCTCACACTTTCTGTGTTAAATGTAGGGGGAATGAATGTTCGTTTAGTAACCCGTGTCAAGAGTGTGAGGTTTTGAACGAAGATGAATATAAGGCTCTTTCTTCTTATATTAGGAAACTTGAAAGGGATAGGGTACGTAAAGCTTCTTCAAGGAGCTCGAGCAGGTCGAGAATGAGTGAGAATGAAACTAACATTAATGTAGTTTTAGAACCTTCCTCCCAGGTCTCAGCTCCTGCTCCCCGCACCGAAGCCGTAGATTCGTCTTCGGAGGCGGCGGCCTCAAAAGCTTCCTTGTGTTCTAAGGAAGACAAGAATCTTCGTACTGAGCAAGGTAAGAGTGTCAGTGATGATAAGTGCAGTGTACCCAGTGATGTGGAGGGTGCGTCTGACCGGCTCCTTAGTGCCTCCAGGCCTAGACCTCTTCCAGACTCCCAGTTCCAGTGGAGGAGGAAAGTCGAAAGCCGCAGGAGGGCTAGGGAGAGCCCCCACCGGTCAGGCGTCCCTCGGCAGATCCTGAAGTTCGCTCCAGGCTGCCTTGGATCGTAAGAAGAAGAATATTCTTCGCCAGTGTTTTTCGTCATCCTCTTCTCCTTCGCCGAAGCGTGGGTGGAGCTCTAAGGAGGCGTCACGCCCGTTGAAGAGGGCTGCGGAGGCTCCCTTCAGTACGTTAGCGTCCAGCCCAGAAGACTTTTCTGATGTAGCTTCCTTGCAAGCAAAGAAGCCTAGGAGATCCGGTGATCGCCCTCCTTCTCCCGCGCCTCGCGCTGAGCTTGCTTCGGAAGAAGATCCTGGGGACTCTCCTTCTCGAGTACTAGCGGGCCTACAAGCTCAGATCACAGCCTTGGCGGACTCCTTGGCATCGAGATCGAGTATAGAAGGAAGGATTTGTCTCTCCCGATCAAGAGATCGAGGCGCGTTTCGTCGGAAGAGCGCTCTCCTTGCAATCGGCGTTCTCCTTCTTTGAGGATTCTTCTACTCATCGTAACATTTCACGAGAGGAACACCACTCCCGCTGGAGGTGTCGAGACGCCATTCGACGGATAGGCGCTCCTTGGACTATGAAGATATTTCCTCAAATCGGATTCCTGCCTCGGGTAGACGCTCAGCCCCTTCTGTTTCTCCTTCTTCTAGAGTTCGTGCAAGAAGAGAGAGTCGCTCAGGTCATAGAAGACTTGGTTCGTCGTCGCCGTCTCTTCTTTCTTCTCCTCGTCTTCTCAGAGAAGCATAGGGGAATGCCCTTCTGAAGTGGGCGCACTTCTCCTTCCGACTACTGTAGTCGGGCGTCGGATACGTGACGGTAGGCGCTCATCGCATGGAGTTCGCTCCTCCCCTGTAAGACATCAAGAGTCTAGTAGGAGCCCTGCTCCTGGTAAGCGTCATTCTTTTAGTAGCTGTTCTCCTGGAGAAAGACACCTTGATCCTCGTTTGCTTCGTTTCTCCTAGTAGTCGCTCTTCGTTCTCGAGACTCCCTACTCCTCATCGGTCTCCTCTTGCTAGAAGTCAAGAACGCCTCAAGCGCCCTGCTTCTGTTAGGCGCTCGGAGCCTTACAGACGTTCTCCCCTCGGTAAGGACCAAGATCTCGCCGAACGCCCTGTTCCGTTAAAGCCGCTCGGAGCGTAGCAGCCGCTCTCCGCTTCGTAGGCATCAAGAGCCTCTCGAGCGCCCTGCTCCTGAAAGGCGCCCTATTTTTAGCAACGTTTCGCCGCTTGGTAGGCGCCAGGATTCCTCTAAGCGCCCTGTAACAGATAGGCGCTCGGCGCCTAGTAGCCGCTCTCCTCGCGATCTGCGCCAGGATCTTAGCAGGCGCTCTCCCTCTCGTAGTTTCCCTAGGGATAGACGTGGTCTTTCTAGAGAATGCGAGTTTAGACAAGAATTTTCGGATAAGCGCCCTTCTTTTACAACTCGTCGTTCTCCTGTACGCCTTTCTACTTTGGAATTTCTTCTAATCATTCAAGACGTTTGTCTCCTTCATCGCACTGTACCCCAGATAGGAAATCATCTAAGGATTCTCATAAGGATCCTCATCCCCGTTCTCCTCCTCAAGAAGACCAGGAAGCCTCTGAGGAAGAAACTAATACATCGGCAACAGTTTCTTCGTACAAGAAGCTCACAGAACTTCTCCTTCAGGAGTTCGGAGAGTCTTTGAGCCCTACTGCTCCTCCTTCTCCACACTCGTTGTTCTCCACAGCGAAAGCAACGAAAGGATCTTCGTGTGTGAGAATGAAGCCGACTCTTTCTATTGAAGAAAGCGCTCAAGAGTTTCGGTTCATGGATGCGTACTAAAGAGGAAGCGGGGAAAACAATGTTTGCCTTCCCTCCGTCGAAGCTTTCAGGAAGGACAGGATTTTGGTATGAGACAGGAGAACCTTGGGACTGGGCCTTCCGTCTTCAGCTGACGCAGATTTTTCGGCACTAGTAGACGCCACTAGAAGATCAGCTTTGAATTCGGCCAGAACAACGTGGGCAATGAATGAAATGGATCACATTCTAAAAGGCATTTTTAGAGTCTTGGAAGTTTTCAACTTTCTCGATTGGTCCCTCGGAGTCCTAGCCAAGAAAACTCAAGGACCGGACACGTTTTCTCCGGAGGATTTGAATTGTGTCTTATCCTGTATGGATAAATCGGTGAGAGATGGGGCCAGCGAAATAGCTTCACTGTTTGGAGCAGGGGTCTTGAAGAAAAGATCAGTATTTTGCTCATTTTTAACAAAAATCGGTCTCACAGCTCAGAGATCGTCTTTGCTTTTTGCCCCGCTCTCTACACAGCTGTTTCCTAAACACCTGGTTCAAGACATTTCGAAGGCTCTCTCTGCCAAAGCTACGCAGGACCTTCTAGCACCAGTCCGGCAAAGGAATGCCGCGCCCTACCTTCCAGACTAAGACAAAGAAAGCTAAGCCGACCTCTCAGGAACCCTTTCGAGGGGCATCTACCTCTAGATCCTCTTCGTTCAGAGGTCGGAAACCAAACAGAAGAGGGAGGACTTTTACGAAGTCAATCAAACCTCCCAAGTAAGACTCAAGTCCTTCAGACAACTGTAGGCGCCAGGCTTTTACAGTTTGCAGAAGTCTGGGCCCAGAAAAAGACGCAGATGCCTGGCCCTGTCTATTTTGAGGAAAGGGCTATCTAATCCCGTTCTTTTCGAGGCCTCCCTTGACGAATACCCCGAGGGAGTTGACGGCCAAGATACAGGGACCCCATCATGAATCAAGAGCCCTCCGACTAGCGGTAGACCAGATGCTGGAAAAGGAGGCGATCGAACTAGTGGCAGATCATCTTTCGGCAGGCTTTTACAACCGCCTGTTCCTAGTTCCAAAATCCTCAGGAGGATGGAGACCGGTGTTGGATGTAAGCGCCCTGAAACTCTTCGTCGAAAACAAGAAGAAGTTCACGATGGAGACCACTGCCTCGGTGTTAGCAGCACTCCGTCCAGGGGACTGGATGGTGTCCTTGGACTTACAGGACGCTTACTTCCACGTACCAATCCATCCTTCCTCGAGGAAGTTTCTAAGATTCATGATGGGGGAAGAATCTTCCAATTCAGGGCCCTGTGTTTTGGCCTCTCCACGGCCCCCCAAGTCTTTACGGCCATCATGAGGAATGTGGCACAATGGCTTCACCTGGAAGGGGTGAGGATTTCGCTCTATCTCGACGATTGGCTTATAAGGGCCAATTCCAGAGATCGTTGTCTGAAGGACTTGAAAGAAAAACCCTGGATTTGACTTATTCCTTAGGATTCTGGTCAATCTGCAGAAGTCAAGTCTGATTCCCGCTCAAGAGTGCGTTATCTGGGGATCCAGATGAACTCTCTGAGTTTTCGGGCTTTTCCGTCACAGGAGAGGATAGCCCGGGACTCGAAAAAGTAACAACCTTCTTAGGGAAAGAAAGTATGCACAGTGAGGGAGTGGATGAGTCTGCTGGGGACGCTATCCTCACTGGAGCAATTTGTTTCCATAGGAAGGTTGCACCTGAGACCGCTCCAATTCTTTCTTCATCGGAAATTGGAGTCGTCCTTCTCAGGATTTGAAGTTCTCCCTGTCAATTACTCTTCAAATCAAGAAGGAGTTAGCATGGTGGGCGGATCCCGACAAGTTCTCGCAGGGACTGCCTCTTCAATCCCAGAAACCCAGCCTGGTGTTGTTCTCCGATGCGTCGGAAACAGGTTGGGGGGCGACTATTGGGAAAACCATAAGGAGGTGTCAGGAACCTGGATGGGGGACCAGTCTTCCTGGCACATCAACAGGAAAGAACTAATAGCCGTGTGGCTTGCTCTGAAGGAGTTCGAGTCAGATGTGACAGGAGCAGTTGTGCAAATAAACTCGGACAACACCACGGCTCTGGCATACATCAGGAAACAGGGGGGACGCATTCCTTCTCTCTGTACGAAACAGCAAGAGATCTTCTTCTGTGGACAGAAGAAAGGGGGATAAAAACTCTCACCAGATTCGTACAGGGAGGGAAAGGAATGTAAGGGCAGATCTCCTCAGCAGGAAAGATCAGGTCCTTCCCACAGAGTGGACTCTGCACCAAGATGTTTGCCAGAGCCTTTGGAAGTTGTGGGGCAGGCCTCTCTTAGACCTGTTTGCAACTGCAAAGAACAAAAGACTGGATCTGTATTGCTCTCCCATCTCGGATCCAGGAGCAATAGGGATAGACGCCATTCCGACCATCGATTGGAAAGGACTCGATGTATACGCGTTTTCCCCCCTCCCCCCTTCAAGATTCTGGGGTTGACTTTAAAAAAGTTCGCAGAGTCAGATTCCGCGAGGATGAACTTTGATAGCTCCCTTTTGGCCAGCACAAGATTGGTTCACAGAGGTGCTGGAATGGCTATGGATTTTCCAAGATCGCTTCCTTCTAAGGAGCGATCTACTCAGACAGCCCCACTTCGACAGGTACCACAAAAACCTCCCCGCTCTCAGTCTGACTGGCTTCAGACTGTCCAGAAACTGGTCAGAGCGAAAGGCTTTTCGTCAGCAGCTGCTAAGGCAATCGCTAGAGCGAGAAGGTCTTCCACATTACGAGTGTACCAATCGAAGTGGGATGTCTTCAGAAGATGGTGCAAGAGGAATAACGTTTCCTCCTTTCCAGTACCTCTGTGAATCAAATCGCAGACCTTCTTTTTTATTCTTAAGACAAGAATGTGGCTTCATGTCGTTTCGACGATTAAAGGCTATCGTAGTATGTTGGCGAATGTCTTCAGGCACAGGGGCCTCAACTTATCGGAAGATAAGGACCTACAGGACCTTATAGGTCGTTTATACAACGAAAATGCAGTATACCTAAGACACCTAGCTGGAATTTGGATGGTAGTCCTCAATTCCTTGGGTCCTCTAGGTTTGAACCCCCTAATCAGCCTCATTCAGAGACCTTACCAGGAAGACTCTGTTTTTGATGGCTCTAGCTTCCGCCAGAAGGAGTGAGTGAGCTTCAGGCGATTGATGGTAAGTGAGTTTTAAGGAGGACTCTCTCATTTGCTCTTTCCTTCCTGGTTTTCTTGCAAAGAATGAGAACCCATCAAGTCCATGGCCCAAGAACTTCGAGATTCGTGGGGTTATCTTCTTTGGTAGGAGAAGAACCCGAGAGAACTCTTTGCCCAGTGAGAATGGTGAAATACTACCTTAGAAGAAAAGAGCAACTGAAAGCCAACCGAGAGGTACTGTGGTGTTCAGTAAAAGAGCCTACTCGTCCATTGTCGAAGAAACGCATTGTCCTTCTTCTGAGAAGCCTCATCAAAGAAGCACACGGATCCTGCAGAGAAGAACATCTTAGGCTTCTTAAAGTGAAAGCACACGAAGTAAGAGCCATAGCAACTTCTCTTGCTTTCAACAAGAATATGTCCGTGCGAAATATGATGGAGACAACATTCTGGAGATGTCAGTCAGTGTTCGCGAACCACTACTTACGTGATGTGAGAATCACTTACGAAAAAATGCTTCGCCTTGGGCCCGTACGTATCTGCGGATTCAGTGCTGGGGCGAGGAGCTGGAACTCATCCCTGTTTAGTAGTATAAATTTTTCCCCCTTGTATTTGTTGTTGTTGGTTGCCTTAAAGAGGATGCATGAAGGCATCTCTTTAGGTCGTAATACTAATCTTTAGTAGTTTGGTTAGGTGGTCTGGAATGAGTGTGGCTCCTTGCAGTAGTAGTGGGTTAGGACCTGTTAAGATAGGGACGAACTCCCTTTAACAGGATCCGACTTGGATTCTACCACACAAAGGGATCACATATCCCAGTGGTAGATCCGAGAGTCTTTCAGCATCAGGTCACGTCCTAGCTGTAGCTCTCCAGGCAACGCAGACTCAGAGATAATATCAATGAAGTCTTCTGCCTGAACAGGTAAGAACCAAGGTTAGGTTATATCCTACAACATCAGTTGTTTCTTATCTCTCCTTATTACTTTAGCTGTCTCTTACCCTCCACCAAGGGTGCCAATCAGCTAAGTATATATCTGGCAGGGAAGTTCATGTACAAAAATGATATTGTTAAACTACAATAAAGTTTTGTACATACTTACCTGGCAGAATATATACGTCTAATGGCCCACCCAGCCTCCCCACCCCTCAGGAGACAGGTGAAAGAGAAAAAATCTGGCTGGAGAGATAGATTGGTTCATACTCCCGCCACCCTAGCGGCGGGTAGGTAGACCACCTGACCTACCTGTCGCGTGTGCCGCGAGATTTGAAATTCTGTCGGAACGTCGGAGACTATAGCTAAGTATATATCTGCCAGGTAAGTATGTACAAAACTTTATTGTAGTTTAACAATATCATTTTTCAAGGACATTCCCGTTTTGTATGTTTTTGCTTTTGTCTTTGTCGAGTTTGTGAAGTGGTCATTTGTTTTATATGATGAATTTTTAATATTTTGTATACAGTTTATAGTTAGGTTTTACAAGGTATTGTTAAATAATTTGTATAAAGAGAGTGAGTGATCTCCTCTCACTGCCAGTGTTTCAGACACATGTTTAAAGCTGACATGACCCAGCAGTGTATTCTGTGTGGGTGAGAGGGATTAAAATAGCATGTACAGTTATGACCTCTGCCCGAGCTTGAGAGCATTTTATAGAAAATATAATAAATATTATTTTGTTACTGTAAATATTGTGTGTATTACTACCCTAATGTTTATCATATTAATAGGTAACCAAACCCTTTGGGCAAGCCCTATGAAAGCCAAGAATTTCATTTCACTAGTTAAAATATTTATTAAAGATATTTTTGTATTGACAGTGTTACGCAGAGTTGTGAGTGAAGTGTAGGTCAAATATAGATTGGCTAAAACTATTTGCATTGATGTAAAAAAAACTTTTGAGTAGCCACTAAATTATAACTGCATAACCATTTTGATTGCCATGAATGTTGACTATACTCTGTTTTTTTTCCGTCTATCCGCCTGTGGTGTTTGCGTATGGTAACACTGCGTCCCGGGCTTTAGATAGTTACATTCAGCTTACATTCAACAATAATAGCAATATCCTATTTCGAATATTAACGGTGTAATTCGCATACAGTAATTTATTAAAACACTTTTCAGTTGCAAATGTACACCCAGATATCCTTTTATTTACCTAAAACTTACACATAACTTAACTATTTAAAGCTCGGGACGCAGTTTTACCATGCAAAAAAACCACAGGCGGATGGACAGATGGAAAAAAACAGAGAATAGTGTTTGGTTAGTTAGGTAAGGTAGTAATCAGATATACTATGTGGTAGAAGATTGACTCTCAACTGTTTTTCTTATTTAAGTGGCTATAGATATTGACCTCCTTAATTTATATAGCATTTTATTTTACAGGTAACATACCCAGAAAATCATCACAAACAAAAATCGTATATGTTCAGAAAAGCTGGCTTTTTTTTTTTTTTACTAAGGTTTCACAATAGAAGTTTTGTGCAATTATTAGCAAAGAAAAAGCCCATTTTGTAAAACCATTATCATGTTTCATTTTAGACAAGTAGTAGTACAATTATTAGAAATAGAAGTGACACATTTTGTTTTGGTATTATATAGAATTGCAGTTTTATGGTATGGGAAGAGGTAATGTCCATCTGGTTCCATGGTAGCAAAACCAACAACAGGAGTCTAGTGTAAACTATG
>NC_087203.1:37781007-37791007 GCF_015104395.2 Macrobrachium nipponense
ATATATATATAATATATATATATATTGTATATATATAATTTCTATCACGAGAATAAAGAGCGAAACAATGAAGTACAAGATATTTCTCCTTAACCTAAGTTATTTTAATACAAACTGTACTACACAATAGGACATGAGACAATCAAGAAAACTCCGTTTTAAAAACAAGAGCCCATCAGAAAGAAACTACTGCTCCCTCAAGACCACCTTTATCACCATAATTCAGCGGTCCGGAATGAAGGTCACAACACATCCAAAACGGCATTTTAGAAACGCTCTATCTCAAACTAAACCTTAATCACTGCCCCAGCCCACCCCCTCCCTATACCCCCGGGTCTTGACTTCCAAGAGGAGTTCTCACGACCACCGCATGATCGTTGGAAGGTACCACCGTTGCTTGCAAACCTATGGAGATACAGAGGAGCAATGGTTGCTGAGAAGCCTTCACTAACGCCACGTACAGGAAGAAGAAGCCCCTTTCTCCTCTTCTTCATTTCAGTAGGAGATCTGGCTTCTTTTACTGGAGCCAATGTACTCCCCTGCAAAGACCTCTATCTCGTACTCGAACACGTGAAAAAGATGACGAATTTCCCCTGACGCTCAATTCAGGTCTTGACGTCAAATCGGAACTACAAACACTCGATCTATTACAAAACAATTTTCTTGTAAATAGCAATTTAGCAGCACCCTGAAAGCATTTACCTTGTAAGGATATGAAACTGCAACGCATTTCATGTCTTTCATATGTAAATGCAAGTGTAAAATTTAGTTTCCTTTTTACAATATGCTCTTCTATAGCAACTTAGTACTAGTAACTGATCAGTATTCGGATATACATCTACCGGAGTGTCTTTATTTTATTTTAATTTTATTTTTTTTTTTTACCCCCACCAGTGATGAGATATAGGTATCACCATTACGCCTATCCCATTCATTTTCAATTATGCGCAGTTATATTATAAAGGAAAGAAAAATATGGGAATGCTTAATTTCTATTGCATTTTATATGTAAGAATTTAATTTTATTCATTCTCAAGAAATAAAGAATTTAGATTTTAGTCATTATTCCTTTGACAAAAAATTAAAATTAAAGCATTGTTCCTTGTATTACAAATTGGAATTAAAGAATTATTTCTTTGTAAATAGAAAATAAAGACATTGCTGCATTATTAATGGGAAACATGGTATGATAGAAATTAAGCTGTACTACTTCTATAGTTCATTTATTAATCTAATTATTACTATTTATAAATAAATTTGATGAATTTCACTCCAAAGAACTTACTTTTAGAAAGTGCCTCCCCCCGCCCCACACAAACGGCTTCATTACCTCCCCGAGGTAATTAACCCCACTTTGAGAACCACTGATCAACCTAATAAGTATGTGGAATGATTAAATATTTTGTGTTTCTTACTATCTTCTAAAATGTATATTTAAACTATGTATATCATTTGCTATTTACGCATGACAACTAAAAACATGGTGGAAAAGTCGTCGATAGTAAAATATGTTTGTCTCTTGAGAGGGAGACTAGTAGAGCTTTGCAAGCTTCGCTCCGAAATCTGGCTCAGCTGCCAGCTCTGGCAGTCAATCACGGATTTACCTGTCCCTATTTAACGTCCGCAGTGCCCCGTCAAAAGAGGTCGATTTACAATGGAATCTAATATCAGGGAGCTGCACTAAGGCGCCGAAGTTAAATATTTAACGTTCCTGGTGGGGGTTTAAGATACTTGTTGCCAGAACTTTATCCCATGCTGATAACCCTTGGTAAAAGCGTTAAGAATCCCCTAAAGAAAACCACACCTAATGTTTATCAACGCTTTAACACCTTTCGATCTTGTTCGTCGTCCGAATGCCGATATAAATCTGTCTTCGATATGTCATCTAGCTTATTTCACATAAAACGATGAGATCATGAGAGAGAGGGAAGTGGGGGGGCGGGGTTGGGTTTTAATCTCAATATTCTTGAAGAATATGCAGTTGATTTCCTGAAACGTATAAAAGAAACAAATATCGACAATGAAAAAGAATATGCAGCGATGGTAGGTTTAATATTCAAGCGAATAGCTCCTCCAGTCTCAACAGTTCTTATTTGTTACTATATATAACAACGCAAGTTTTCACCAAATGTCATTGAAAGATTGAATTCCCGCCAAAATAAGCTGCGCATCTAACGCGTCAGTTGTTACTGTTGGTAAAGAAAACGGGAATGTCCGATGTTTTGACAGTTTGCTTGGTTGTGTCGGAGGAGAAAAGTGTTGTTGGAAGGTCCTCTCCGTATACCCACTGACTATTGGACTTCGCTAGTCTTTTATTGAGGTAAGCTTGAGATCACAAGGCTATTTTAGGTATTACACAGATAATCAGTACAGCAGTTGTTAATGTTAACCTTCATAACCTGGTTTTTGAGTTATTATTCTTTTGTGTAGGTGCTGGAAAGAGAGAGAGAGAGAAATCAATACTCGAGCGGGCAAGGTGGGCTAAGCAGAATTCGCCCCAGGGTTACTCTTGCAAGCCCCCCAAAAAGAATAAAAAGAAACCATTCTTTTTAGCGTTAAGGTCGATGTATTAGATGCCCAGACGACACAAGGGTAATGATAGGACATCGGACTTTCCGTACAGAGTAGTCAAAATGTAGTGCGATCTTGAGGAAGCGTCGAAAAACCCGAGTATTTGTTGGAGGAGGTGGTTAGTTGCGTCCCGGTATCTGGCGTTGTTGCTGCTGCTGCCTTGGGAGGCTGTTCAGCATCAGTTGCAGATGAGATAGAAAAGGAGCGGGGCCAGAAACAAAAGAAGGTATTTCAATACTTTATCAGCCCTTCCATCATTGTTCAATGTTGTTTTTCTTTGCTAGAGTTGACAAGTGTAACCGGTGTAGGAGTTTTGCACGATGCCGAGCCAGATTCGTGCCTATAGAATGCACGGAATGGATGTGAATGTAATTCTTCAGTTGCAACAGTCTTTCGAACCACGGTTGTTGACCTCTTTGCTAATTAGTTAATATTGTGTTTAACCTTTCACCCCAAGTAATAGAAATGCGCTGACTTGACACATTACTTAACAAGTACTCCTAAAATGTGTCACTAGTTGCAGTGGGCATCTGTGCCCAACGCACAGAAATTCGTTAACCATGGCAGGCCTATGTTCGTTAAAGAATACTGTATCCATAAAATCCATTTGCATTAGCTTTTATGAACTTTTACTTTAAGCTTTTGTTTTCTAATGGGTGCTAATAAGTTTACATGTTATCGTCAGGAGTAAAAGAAATTGGTAAACGATGGCATTTGGTGGTTTGTCTAAAATTTAATGGCGTGCTGTTATTTCCATTTGCATTGTTTTAGTTCCCTGCTTTGTATCACTGCTTGCCAGTTCATTTGCAGTTCCTTAGCTAGAGAAAGTTAGCTGTCAGCCAATAGGAAGTAATGAAATGTTCAAATTGTTGGCACTCGATTTGAATGTAAAATGGTAGATGAAGTGGAGTTATTATGTGTGGTATGTGGTTATTATGGACGTAGATTATTTTCAGCCAGATGGAGTGGTTAATATGTGAAAAAAAAACACTGAGACATTCGATTTATTCCTCTCATATCAGTTCGTAGCCCGTGACAGGAGGAAATCGAGGGATAGTGATTGGGTAACCAGGATTAGTTTCAAACACAATCATAAAAAAATTTATATTAGGCCTAAACCGTGTTAATACTCGTTTCAACTTCACAACACACACACACACACACACACACACACACACACACACACACACACACACATATATATATATATATATATATATATATATATATATATATATATATAAGTCTATGTATATGTTACGGGAAGATAGCGAAACCAGGCATTTCACGAACTGCCTGAAATTTCAGGCAGATAGGGAAATCCACTTAGGGAATTTTTATCTCCCAGGGACTAGTATTAAACACGGCGAAATACATTTGACCCCCAGGGGCTAGTACTAGACAGTGTGAGTCAGTCATTGTTTTGCGTATATATATGTGTGAAATGTAGGTCTTCATACACTGAAATTACTAAGCATTACCTCTAGAGAATACAATTCTACGACATTTTAGTATATTTATGTGCATATCACAGCTTTTATTTAACGTGATTGATTTACCCATAAGCTTTATGTTTACTTTAACACCATCCCTTCCACGAAGAAGCTCTCTTTGTTGACGACTTGACATTGCAAGCTTGACCTTGCAAGCTTGACCTCAGTTGACTCTTAACGGTGCTTTGATTATGGCTCCGGGGATCACTCATTGCTGGCACTGAGACATCTAGTATTGGACTGGAGGAGGCTGTTCGTTGCTAGTTATTTGCAGTTTTATGGCCTTTCTGCTGACTTATATCTATGTTTATCATTTCTTTAACCTTATCCAATGTTTCTATTTAGCCTACGTAGTTGGTCGTTGAGTTTCATTTTCCCTACGATAGGCTTTCTTCATTCATAAGTTCAGTCCAATTCACAACACATTGCAACCTGCTTATGTCTGGGTTTCATCGTTTGTTTTGAAGTGAATTACTAGTCTCATATTGTAGCGAAATGAAGTGGCTTTAGTCTTACTCTGAAAGCATAAACTGACGTGTATTACGAGATATGTTAGCTTATTGTTCAATGATTTTTTTTATTTTTTTACTTACGATCTTGGTTCTAGGATGCTATCCTTGGGCGTAGCCAGGATCTCAGGGGGGCCAATTCTTCATATATGAATCTTTTGTGGAACTTTGGTTTGTTTGTTTGTTCACTTTGTTTTTCTTAGTTTCTTTATATTTACACACACACGTATATATATATATATATACATATATATATATAATATATATATATATATATATACATACATACATATATATATAGTAATATATATATATATATATATATATATATATATATATATATATATATAGACGAGAGGAGAGAGATGGAGGAGAGAGAGACGAGGAGGAGAAGGACGAGAGGAAGAGGAGAGGCGAGAGAGAGCGAGAGGCGCCTTCCTCCCTTCAGTCACATGCAAATTACGCCCATGATGTATTAAGAACGCCATTCGCCCCTTGAGAAGAGTGGATTAACACATTATTAATTTTGATTCTTATACGCGGTAGCAAGCATCTCTCTCTCTCTCTCTCTCTCTCTCTCTCTCTCTCTCTCTCTCTCTCTATCATCATATATAGATATATATATATATATATATGATATATATATATATATTATATATATATATATATATATATATATATATATATCTATATATATATATAAATATATATATATATATATATATATAAATTCGTTGTAACCGGATTTCCACCATGGTACCTCGTAGTTTTGTGCCATAGTACTATTAAGAGGGTCTGTAGCGTCTTCCCTGGGAAGATGGAACAGTTTATGCACCTAGTAAACCACACACTACTTCAGCTGATATAAGCAAGGAATAAAGTACCTGTAGTGGGTTGACTTAGGTGGGTCTTAGCCGGGGTTGATAAGGGCATGGAACTCACACCATCTGCCAATAAGGCTTGCAGATAGTGTAAAGGAAGAAGAATCAGACTTAAATCTACGAACGCTTGGAGTCTTAATCTATAATGCTGTATCCCTAGACATGATTTCGCCTCCTCTGTGGCCAAGTAGATAACGGATCAGCCTATTGTCTCGGCAGTTGGTGGTTCATATCCCCATGGAGGGATATGAACCACTTTCAGGTCATACCGGTAGGAGGATAAAATGCATTTCCCTGCCACTGGTTGGGTGGGTGGGGAGGGTTGCGGGTTTATCCATTATGATTCCAAGCATATGTAGTCACAAATCTGGTTCCCCCTCCTTTTGTCCCTGTTGTGATTGAGTGGCTAAAGCGTCGGCCTACAGTTTAAAATCTCAATAAGGCGGTTATCGTTTACATCTATTTTCAGAGTATATTGCCTGATTATGTGTGCGCGCGCACGTGTGTGAGTGTGTGTGTGTGGCACACGCGCGCTTTTGTTGATGAATGAAACTGGAAGATATTTACTAGTTTGCCTCTTTACTAGATATTACAGGGTTACGCCAGGTAATTTCTTATTTCAGAAGTCTGCATTGGTGAATTACTGAGCACAATTATAATGCATACACAGCTTTTGCACCTTACCTAATTACTGAACTGTTAATGATCCACACACCATTTTCTTTGCGTAATTAATTCATAATAGGGTGTGGCGGAAAAGGGGAACTTAAGCTAGGTACACACACACACACACACACACCACAGATATATCTGCATGTGTGTTTCTGTGGGTGTATGCATTGAAGTGTTAATAGCTTAAGATGCTATTTTTAGTAACTGTATGTCCCACCTACAGTTCTGTATTATTTAGACAAAGAAAATGTAAGGATCCAATAACAGTTTTGTGAGAAGTTTTAGAGTAAAAGGTTAAGTTGTATGTGACAAATTGACAGCAAAGCTTACGATAAAACGATAATAATGTGACAACGGTGTTGGGGGTAACGGAGTGAAAGTTGAAAGCGAAGCTTTGTGTTGAAACATGCAGACTAGAAACTGAACAGAATGGTTTGGTGCTAAACTCGATCTCAGGCAAGGGTGGAGGTAATAAATAAATGAATGAAGTGAAAAGCCAAATGATGTGGGTATAAGGTTGTGGGATAAGGAAAGTGAGTGTGAACTGAATGTGAAGTGGTTAATGTTTGAAGCTGGTGTATAGTGTTAGTTGGTGATAGGGAAGAGATGCTGAAGAGCCTGTTAAGGGAAATTAATATAAAGTAATATATAATATATTATATATAATATATATATATATAGTATATATTAAATATAGATAATATATATATTATATACTATATATATCTATATACTATATATATATATATATATATTGAGAAGTAATTAGATAGATATATATATATATATATATATATATATATATATATATATATATATATATATATATATATATGAGATATTAGGCTACACTTCAGTCACTATTGAAGTCACTTTAACCTAGGAATGACTTACACCCAAGGGTTTTATAATTGGTAAGTGCTTGTGTCCAGCCAGGATCTAATCCCGTACCTTTTGGTTTTAATACAGATTGACAGTTGACTTTTTAAGAGTCAAAATCAATCCATGTCTGCTATGATAGTGATTACGAAGTTTGTAAACCCTTGGCTGATAATTAAGTCTCGTCACTTGTACATGGGTTACAGGAGTTTTTCAAATCTCAAATATTAAACCATTTAGATGTCGTATTCACTTTCCCTTGGGAATAACCCTCACCAAAGGGGATTTATAATTGGTGAGTGCAAATGCTCCAATTCACATTCAAACCTGTGCTTTTTCGTTTAGATACAGTTATAGGCCGTCAACTTATCCACTCGGCTATCAAGAGGCATATAGATTGATCTTGACTTTCACGTACACATTCTTGGTGGATATGTTTTTTATAAGTACGTGACATTTTCGAACTCACAAATATCACTTAAGATAGAATGCAAATTACGTTGGCCATAGCTTTCATCCAATGGGATTTGCTGTGGATTAGCGCATCTGCCTCGGACAGGATTCAAACCTGTGCCATACTATATTTTGATTTTGATTTATATAGATTTTTGGCCTTAAGCCAAGCACTGGGGCAACTAAGGCCATTCAGCGCTGAAACGGAAATGGACAGTAAAAAGTTTGAAAGGTGTAGCAGGAGGAAAACCTCGCAGTTGCACTTCGAAACAATTGTTAGGAGAGGGTGGACAGCAAGATAGAAGAAAGAGAGCATGGACGGAGGTACAGTAAAAGGAATGAAAGTAGTTGCAACTAGGAGCCGAAGGGACGCTGCTAAGAATCTTAAGTAATGCCTACATTACACCGAATGAGGTGCACTGGCGGCACTACCTTCTTACGGGTGCTATACTATATTAACTGATATTGTGACTTGATAATCGTACAAAAAAAAAAAAGTCATGCGTATACAAGTGACAAAACTTATTAGCAAGTGTTACAAAATTAGTAATCAGTTGTCATGGTGGAGATGGCTTGATTTCGATTGTTAGTGCAGAATCCGAATTCGACCGGAAAATTTACAGCAGACATAATCAGATTATATCCCAATTTCTAATCGCATGGACAATGCACTGTTCTGAAACCTGACCTGTGTAGTTGCTCTTATCAGTAGTAATTCCTATTGGGTGAAAGGTATTCCCAGAGTAAATGGAAGTAAATGATATTAGTGGTTTAATATTTGTGAGCATAAAAAGTCACGTGTGTGTAAGTGACAAAACTGCATCATTAGCGAAGTGGAGCTGGGTCGATTTAGATCTTAAGTTTAGTACCTGAATTCAACAAGAAAATGTCCAGCAGACTCGAGGTCAACTTCTCTCTCGATATCTGAATGCTTCAGTCGACTGTCCATGACGGTTTCAAAAACGAAAGTCACAGGTTCGAATGTGGACTGATCCAAATGTATTGTTAAAAACAATTGGACCAGTCCACATTCGAACCTGTGACTTTTATCAATAACGGTTCCCCTCGGGCGTAAGTTATTCCGAAGAGACGGGGGGGGCGGGGGGGGGGGGGGGGGGGGGGGGGGGGGGGGGGGGGGGGGGGGGGTGGGGGGGTTGGATGTATAATTTAGAAGTCTGGAGCAAGAACTAGACAGTGTTGGATTCATGGTGTGTCATAGGCATTGGAAAGGAAGGGCCCTAATTTACAGGTAAGAGAGAGAGTGCGTGCAAGGTAAGGTGAATATCTCATATGCGTAGGGGGGTTTTGGCACGCCACTGGCGAGGCGTATATAAAATGGTGTGTGGGTGTATGAAGCAGCAGATATTAAAGGGAATATATCCATAGTATATATACGTATTTATGTATCTCATATATATACTATATATTATATATATACACACACCTTATATCCCTTGCCTAAAACTTACGCAACACTAGCGAGTTCATGCACCTACACTGAAGGCTGACCAGCAACACGTCAAACCCACCTACACACTACTATCCACCTCAGTCTTGCTCAAACTCGCTTCCTTGATACCGAGGCCTCTTCTATCCAGTATCTCTCTAAATGCATCTGCTTATATCATTCTAGATCTTCTTGTATGTACCTTCCCTAATACCTCCATTATATATGGTCTTTTCATTAATCTATCATCGTCCATTCTCTCCTCCCGATCGAACCAACTCCAACCACAATGATCCATCATTTCACGTACACTAACCCTCTTGCCATTTCTATATATCTTACTTCCTAACATTTCACCTTTTCTTTATAACAGATACCACATAAACAATTCATCTGTTGTATGTGTGGCACACTCATGCAGATATCTGCTCTCTCTCTCTCTCTCTCTCTCTCTCTCTCTCTCTCACACAGGGAATTGTGTGATGATAGAAGGTTCAACACCCACGACGAATCCAGTTCAGATTACCGCTCTGAAGGACCATCATTGTCTGAAGCTGAGCTGTCGAAAGGGATAATACATTTCAACTTTATTCTGTTTACATTCTCACCGAATCTGATGCAGGATCAGAGATGAAATCAATCCGCCAGTCCATTTATGCTCAACATTACAGGAATAAAATCACGTGATCTGCATAGCATATATGAAATGAAAACAGGGGCTCGCTCGGGATTCTTAATCGAATGCACTGATAATGGCATCCTCGGACTGTGAGATACATTACCCAAAATAAGCTACTTTCCCAAATGAGGGGAGTGGAAGGTGGTTTTCATGCTGCGGAATGTAGAATGAGACTTAAACTAGGTACTGTATTAGTAATTCATAGCTGTTTATGTAACGTCATTGACACACACCCTTAGTATATAGTGTATATATATATTATAATATATATTATATATATATATATTATATATATATATATATATATATATATAATATATAAACTAGATCTAGCACTGAACAAACATACCTTGGATAATAAATGGATGAAGAAAATCCACCATTAAATGCATGTATGTATGGGGATATAATCCACA
>NC_087203.1:37796007-37806007 GCF_015104395.2 Macrobrachium nipponense
GAAGAGGAAAGGAATGTCGTTTGCTGTTTGTTCCCCAAATCTTTGTACAGCAGTTTCATTTCCATGGGTGGGGTATCTCGGTATAAACGTAAGTGTCTGTTTCGAATATTTTTACTATGAATGCAACAGCCGATAAACTGCTCAAGAAGTTCCTCGTTGGTCGGCTGGTTTTCGTGCTCGCCTACCCATATCAGGTTTTCCGAAGTTCGATTCTCCGCTCGGCCAACGCGGAATCAGAGGTATTTATTTCTGGTGATAGAAATTAATTTTTCGATATAATGTGGTTCGGATCCCACAATAAGCTGTAGGTCCCGTTGCTACGAAACCAATTGGTTCCTAGCCACGTAAAAATTATGTAATCATTCGGGTCGGCCATAGGAGAGCTGTTAATCAGCTCAGTGATCTGGCAAAATTAAGATATACTTGACTGCTCAAAAAAATGTATGGCCTTGAATGATGTAAGTGGTCTCCAAAATGAATCAAATATTTTATTAGCAACCAAAATAATGTTATTTGTAGGGATTTGCATCTGATTTACATCCTATATAATTTTTTAATTATGGTCATAATTAAATGTTCTTAGTCGAGACAGATTAATTTCAGGCTTATCGGATTGGTGATGTGAATCCTTTCAATTGTCAATATAGATAGATACTTTACTTGTTTTACGGATAAAATGAATTTGGTTTAATTAACAAGAGGATAGGTTTGACGTAAGCAAGATTAATTTTATGAATCTTGAATATAAGTAAGTATTTAGACTACGATTGTAACTAACATTACTTGAACATTAATATATTCTAATAATAATTGATTATTGTATGATTGTTAAAAGTTTTTTTAGAACTAAAGTATAGTGGTGCTATACATTTTTTAGTTACACAAAATATATAAACTATTACGAACAATCCTGGGAATAGTTCAAGTAACAAGCAAAGAAGTTGACCTTCAAAGGGCTTTTTGATGTTTTTTTTTATTAAAACTGGGAATAAACATTATGTTATCTTTTGCATATGATTAAACTTTCATAGCTTTATAGCTGGTGAAATGAATTTATGACGATTAAGATTTTTTTTTATTGCACCTGTTTATTTCTATAGGGCGCACATTGCTAGTATATTTAATTTTGGGTAAGTGAATATCTTCTCCAGACTCCAGTAAGTTAATGGAAATATTCTTTTTATAGATTTCGTAGAAAGCTATGCGGGTAAATATACCTTGTCATCTGGAGAACAATTTGATTTTACGTTCATCCACTTGTGCGTGTAATAAATATTCCTGTTCACCTACTTTTTTTCGGATTCAGAAAATGAAGGTAATTTCAAAGTTCACTTGAACATATGAAACGAAGGAAACATAACGTTAAGAAATAGAAACCTTGACTAAAATCAGCTGAAGGGGACGGACTCGTCCCATCCAAACCTTTAACAAGTCTTCGCCCTGCGTGAGAGGAAAGTCGACGATATTCTCCTTGACGAACGCAAAACTGTTACCAACCCGATCGGAGATTGGACGCCCCACTTGATTTTCTTGATAAAAAGAGGTCTCATTTTCTTCAGCCTTGAGTGAGCTTCATTGTGCCGGAGATACCACACACACACGACAATGGCCTCCTGCAATTGGGCGAACAAGGCAACAAGTGCTATACTTAAGGATTCCGCCTTCCTATGCAACAAGGGGTCCTTCCCTCCGCATTCACTTTAATGGAAAAGGGTATCTGGTTCTTCCTTTCCATCAAATTGTTAGTTTTAATGCAAGGTTCGACTCTGGCTGTGGGCCAAATGGTGCCCGAGGAGTAGAATTCTGGTCATTAACAGCCATCAGTATTTTGGCGTTATGTCGTCTCTCTCTCTCTCTCTCTTCTCCTCTCTCTCTCTCTCTCTGTCAGAACTCTTTGAAAGGCGCACTTATAGTATGTAGGGTATTATCCACACCACACCAAATTGTATTTGTAAAATTCTTGGATTTATACATTGTATTCCCACCAGTTTCTTGTATTTTACAACCACACATTCATGCTAACACAAACACACACATACTTCATGTATACATAAATACAGACATATATATATATATATATATATATATATATATATATTATATATATATATATATATATATATCGTGTCTGTTTATGTGTGTATACCTGCACGTGTACCTAATGAATTTTTTAACGTTGACTTGACCCTATGCTTAGCTGACAGTGACTAGCTTTGAAACTCTTACGACCCATCACTTCAACCATTACGGAGATCACCATTTTAGCGGAATGTGTTGGTCTTTCTTTACCTGCTCGTAACATTTTTTTTTTTTTTCCACAATATTTTCCGCGTCCATCAGTATGTCATATTGTGCCCAGAAGTGATCTTCAGACACTTAAAGGGATGTCATCAAGTTTCTTGGCACGGCAGGAAAGACGCGAAGCCCGGGGCAGAGGGCTAAAGGGACACTAACTTTTTGGGCTTGAAATTTTTGGGGTAAAGTGACACTAACTTGAAATGAAAAGTTCACCTGGTAGCCACTCCAATAATATGAACGCAAAAAAAGGGGGGGACAGGAAAGGACTTGTACGTTTAGATGTGGAAAAGGAGCAACGATATTATACATCAATTTTCACACACCTCTACGATGCTGATGAGTTCTTGGATGGGTGACCATCAGGACATGTCAGACCTAGACTAGGCACGTGAGCCCTTAAACGACTGTGAGACATGGTGTGGAGCTCGCAACCCCACCCCACGAGTACTTGCTGAAGACTGGAAGAGCAACGCTTTCCGAAGCCAGTCCCTTCTAAGTGGCAAAGGCCGCGTGGATTTCATCATGGATGTAGTTGGTAGATGATGAATGTTGAGGCAATAGCCACCTATTTCATACGAACACACACAGCTCATTCACACCACACACACAACACACACACACACACACACACACACACACACACACACACACACATATATATATATATATATATATATATATATATATATAATATATATACTAAATTTGGTATAATTTGTATAGTGTTCTGTATGTGTGTATTCATGTGGGTTTGCACCAGTTTATACCAGAGATTAGAGATGTTGACGTAATGTATTAAAAAAATATGTATTACAACATATGTAATGTTTTGTCAATAAAAAAAAATAATAATAGTCACTAACACGATTTAGAAATGTCTAAAAAATAAAAAATTTTTCTATCATGCACTGTTTACATATACTCATAACGTCTTTGCTTAATTGAAAACCTGTAAATATATATATAGATATATAGAATATAAATTATATATATAATATATATACGTAAATATTATGAGAATATATATTTAGAGTATTATAATATCATTAGATAATCTAGGAGATTATATACGGTAGATATCTAATTACTTATTTTAATTAGAGATAATATAATAATATAGATATATAGTATATAGATAGATACCGTTATCGATAATTGATATATAGATATATAGATAACGTATATATATATAAAGTATATATATTAGATTAATAATTATCATATATAATATATATATATATTACTCATTCATATAGAGATAATCCTATATGTATATGATATAATCCTGCACCGTCCAGAAAAAAAGAAAAAACCTTGATAACCTTGTGGGGCGGCAGTTTTAGAAAGTCTTTCTGGAAGTGCTTATTATTCCTATTATTATTATGACAACCTTATGTATTAGCCAAATAACAAGTTCACCCTTTGCATGACTCATCCCCTAAGCATCGGCAGCAACTTCTCTAGAGCCATTCCTTGACCCGGAGTAGGTGTGAGGTGCCACTACTGGACACCTGCTGTTCGTTCCACTCTTCAAGGTTACGGCAGTTGGGGACGGCCTGACTGGCTGCTCAACTATGTGGTGTGTGTGTGTATATATATATATCTATCTATCTATCTATATATCTATATCTGTCTATATATATATATGGATATTTTATACACACACACATATATATATATATATAAATATTTATATATGTATATAAATATATATATATATATTGTATGTTTGTGTGGGTGGGTGCATATGTATGTATGTATCTGTAATGTATAATATGCGTGCATATATATGTATACACATATACATATTGTGTGGACATGCACACGTGTTGTGCAGGTGTATGCGTGTTTAGAGAAGGTTATCCTCTATGGCAGCATGTATATTTCCTCTGTTGTTTGCTGTTCATATGTACTTTTTATATTTGAATTATGGATACGGTTGAAATCTATAGTAGAACTTATTATCAAGGTACTGCCGTAAGGTCATGTCGATGGTACCTGCGAATATCTTGTCCACAGAATAGACAAACATTGCATTTGTCAATTAGAAGTGCAGCCACGGATATGCGACTCTATGTGTTCACGTGACGCCCACCTGCAGGCTGCTGGGAATTCCTTATGCTACTTTGTCAGGAATTGCATCTCCGAGTGATGTCGATTGTCCCGGAGAAGGGAGAACCCACCTTTTAAAAGTCATGAGAGAGAGAGAGAGAGAGAGAATTGAATGTGTGTGGAAATAACTCAGGAAAATATGGTTCAGATATTATATCCGGATGGATATAATATCTGGTTTTGCGACATTATTATTATTATTATTATTATTATTATTATTATTATTATTATTATTATTATTATTATTATTATTATTATTATTATTTTGATGATGAT
This sequence comes from Macrobrachium nipponense, assembly GCF_015104395.2. Classification (NCBI taxonomy): domain Eukaryota; kingdom Metazoa; phylum Arthropoda; class Malacostraca; order Decapoda; family Palaemonidae; genus Macrobrachium; species Macrobrachium nipponense. The sequence goes on from NC_087203.1 coordinate 37,800,694, forward strand.
GTTGTATTCACCGTGCAGATACTAGGGTTATAGTATTTTTAAAAAATATTGAATACCTGTCATCCCGGCCATATACACAAATCACGTACGCAGACATATACATTATATATATATATATATATAATATATATATATATATATATATATATATATATATATATATATATAATAATATAATATATATATATATATATATATATATATATATATATATATATAAGTGTGTTTGTGTGTGTGTGGTGTGTGTGTGGTAAGGATATTATCCTGAAGAATATTTTCCAAGTATAATTCAGTGTAAATAATGACTGACACAGGCATCGGTTTGATGACGCCTTCGTATCATCCACCAAGGAGAGCGCTTAATGACGCTGAGAAAGAGAGAGAGAGAGAGAGAGAGAGAGAGAGAGAGAGAGAGAGAGAGAGAGAGAGAGAGAGAGGTTTCAGTCCTTTGGTGTGATTCGAAGTCGCCCTTTGAGTTCAACTGATCGGCGAGTCATTAATTGCGGTCTCTAGGAACTCACTCACTCAGATTAATTGCTGCTGATGTCTTTCGAACCCGAAGGCTTTTGAATGGCGGGTATTCTGCACCTTCATGGCGTCTTTATTTGCGTCTTCGTATTTGGCGATGGTGATCCTGCAACTACTACTGGTAGTACTAATTATACCACCATTGAAACAACTACTACTGGTAGTACTAATTATACCACCATTGAAACAACTACTACAGGTAGTACTAATTATACCACCATTGAAACAACTACTACTGGTAGTTCTAATTATACCACCATTGAAACAACTACTACTGGCAGTACTAATTATACCGCCATTGAAACAACTAATACTGGTAGTACTAATTATACCACCATTGAAACAACTACTACTGGTAGTACTAATTATACCACTATTGAAACAACTACTACTGCTAGTAATGGTAACATATTAATGTTGATTTTTATCGGTAAATGTTGCTTTTATGTCTACTGCAGCGAACGGCCATTTCCTGGAAGATATCATCCCCATGAAATGATGACCTCTCCCAACGAGGTTGGAGGGATGTTATTTCTCCCCCGGTTTGTGTGTTTATTTGTTTGATGGAATTTTGTAGTTATATTCATTAGGTTCCTCCTCAAGAGGATGAACTTAGAGGGAGAACTGGGCCAGATTGTTGCCAAGGTCACTGTCTGAGGTCTGAGCTGATTGGAATCAAAAGTTGATTTTCTCGAGGTCGCCTCATGAATATTTGGTCTCATCGAATTGTGCCATAAAAAACAGCGGTTTTCAGTCGTTCCAGTGCTTCATAGGTGGCTACATACAAGAGAGGCTTCTAGGATTATGAAGATAACGCAAGAGATGGACTTGAATAGGTCTGAATCTAATTGTCACTCTATTAATAAAAAGGAAAAGTGATCAATGGACTAGTCTTTGATGGCATTATCCGATGAGTTGTTTTACAACTCTGCGTATCTATTAGCTACTCGGATAGAGTGCTAACTGAAGAATAATTATTTTTCGCCACATTGCTTGAAGAACTAGCATTTTCAGATAGTTGACTGTGGTTATGAGGCACTATATCATTGTCTTTGCTTAGAGAGATCGGTAAACTCAGACTTAAACTTATCTAACTGAGAGAAGAGAGAAGAGAGGGAGAGAGTTCTTCGAAGTGGTCAACGCCATTAAGTAAGGGAGCTTCCTGCTTTGACTCACCGCCTTGAATCATTTGCTTGAAGTAGAGACAAGTGAAACTGTAAAGGAGAAAGTTATTAAATGTCCTGGTCTAGTCATGACTCAGCTATTTCCGCTAGCCGGAGCATCATGCAGTATAACTCCATGCGTCCACTCCTCTGATACATCGTGGCCGAGATATACTTGTCTTAGATGAACAAAGAGTTAATCTAATGCTCGTGATGGTATTCTGTATGAATAATGCCAGTGGTAGTTCCTGAAGTGATTTGGATGAGCTGGCGGAGTGGTTGTGCAAGTGATGGTGTTAATGTTGGGTCTACGGTGATTGCTAGCTACTGGTTGAAACATTTTTATAGTTAATATAATGATAATACTAATATACCACAACAAACTTGCAGTGGTTATAATGATAACTGCATTGGTAGCAGTCGTAGTAAACTTGATTAACCTGGTGAATGCGTGACGCAAAGTTATAAATTTTGTGTTTTGCGTGCAAATGTGGACATTTTTTTGCTTGAACATTGTAATTGTGGATTCAGCTGATTTAAGCTAATGATTTTTCATGGATATAAAAGAGTAAAATTGAATTAGGCAAGAGGTTCTGGGAATAGGTGGGTTTTACGGTAATAATTCGGTTTTACACACACCACACAACACAGATATATATAATATATATATATATATATATATATGATATATATATATATATATATATTAGTAGTGTGTGTGTGTAATGTACCAGAGATTGATACGAGGAAAGATACTTTTTCCAACAAGTAATATAAAGATTAATTATACTTCGGTTGAACTAAGCAGTGAGTAATGTACCTGATAGTTACTTAACTGTTGCCGGTCGCTGCCAGTTGGGAAAGTGTTTAGCAAAGGGCTAACGACCACATTCCAAGGGAACCGGAAATGTTGACATCCTATATATATATATATATATATATATATATATATATATATATATATATATATATATACGCTATCAAAATCTGCGGCTTTTAATTAAGGAATTGTTTTAGAAAAGACTGGCTAATGATAAATAAGGAAATTGAGATTTGGGAAGCTGTTTGGTGGGGGAAATGTACTGAATCTCATGTATTCAGATCACGCTTAATGGATGATAATTCTACTTAGCCATGTATGAGATTTGCAAGCTAATTCACTTTATGATGATGCATCTGTTAGATTAATGAGACAGTGGAAAAAAACAGGATAACGAACAGTTCCATAGACTAACAAACCCATAATAATAATAATAATAATAATAATAATAATAATAATAATAATATTCCACAAAAAACTTGCAGTGATTATGATGATGATAACTACATTAGTTGCAGTAGTCAACTAAGTTACCTGTGGGTAATTTTTGTGTGTTTTGAGCGTAAATATTGCCACTTTTTTGCTTGAACGTTGCAGTTGCACATTCAGCTGATTTAATTTTATGATTTTTCATGGATGTGAAGAGAAACTTGAATTGATGATAGATAGGCATAAGCAGATCGACGGGGCAGAGAAATGATGGTTCTAACCAGGATCCTGGTTCTAACAAACGAACGAAGAAACTCCTCTATAGACGTAAGCCACTCGGCCTAGAGCAAAGGCTGGCCGACGCCCACGTCAGTGGAAAGGATAGAGTAGGCAGACAGATGGACAGATACAAGAAGCGGCTCTATGATTATCTTATGGGTTATAAAGACCCCCCTAAAAAAAACAAAGGGATAATGAACGAACAGAGGTGGTTATTGTTCGGGGGTGTAGCCGAGTGAGTCACCACTGGAGCACTGACGCATTAAAACAGAATTAATTTGGCGTAGCAGCGGCAACGCTCACGCTCTCCAGAGGAATGGAGGAGGGAGGAGGACGAGTGTGATCTTGGCGAAATGTTTCCTCGCTCTCTCTCTCTCTCTCTCTCTCTCTCTCTCTCTCTCTCTCTCTCTCTCCTGTAAGTCGATCCGTCGTATCCCAAGCCTCCCGGTGAGAAGAGACGAGAATCTCAGATGTAGTTAAGCCAAGGGTGGAGTGTATCCGGTAGCTAAGTGGTGAAGGGAAATTTTCCCTTCCCCATTTTAGAATCTAAGCGAATTACACCCACTGTTACCAACTGGTATGTGTTTACCCTTCAAACTGGGGATAAGACTTAGTTTTAAACAAAACCGTGGGAATAAGTGAATTTAGCGTATATATCTAATGTATATACATAAATATTAGAGAAATTTTATCATTATTGCATTACTATGCCATCTAGAATTGGTGGAAACAGTTTGTAAAGGCATCGGCGTATGTTTCAAGCTCCACTAAATTGGCAACGATGATTACTTACACTATAGTACTTACACTGAAATGTGTCAGGTTGCGACACTTAACGGTCGTTTGTGAGTTGAGAATTAAATCTGCGCGTTTATTTTTGTCGAGTCTCTGTAATAAATTTAATACGGGGTCTTAATTAAAATAGTGTACCTTATGCATTCCCGATCATTGCACACTTAGGCTTTGTCCTACTTCAATTTATATGCTAATGTCCAATTACCTGTTTACCGTTGATTACTTATGGCTATAGTCTTTTATTCTGGAAAGTGATCTGGCTTTTGTGTGTGTGTGTGTGTGTGAGAGAGAGAGAGAGAGCCTTTTTGATCTCGTAATAATCTTGTCACCCTTAAACGCTAACACACTGTTCTTCTGTTCTTTCCTTTACAGCCAAAATCATAATGGTGTGTAACTCATAGACTATGACAGCTGCTTGTAATAATAATAAGAACAAAAATTCCCAGGAATCATTAAAGGGAATGGAAGGGCAATAGTTTACAATTCCTTTAATCAGTTAACTTTCTAAAGAAATCTTCTAGTGTAGCCAATTATTTTAAAAATAGATAACTGATAGAAAGTATTGGTTACACTCAGTGGCGTAATCAATCCTAACGTGTTTTTGGGGGATTGCTCTGATTCTAGTTTTTGCTACCTCTCTTTGTAAGTGAAGTTACAACTGTCAGTATTTGTGTTTACTTCAATAATTGCTATTTTCGGTAGGATCGTTCACAGGTTTTGATATCAATATTTCGCATTATCACTGGAGGCGTTCGTTGTTGTCTGTTAAGAGAAATGCATCCACCCTGGCTGACTTGAGTCGACCATGAAACTTGTTCATTACTATAACGATGTGCGCTTTCTTTGTTTCTTATTTGTGGTCAGGTTCGCAAAACTTGTGGTGCTGTTACGTTGGAGGGCCGAGTTCTGAAAAGAGAAAGAATAAACTCCTATTAAGCACCAGAAAAATAAAGCTTACGTCTAAGTCGTCTTTTGTCTCTATTTCCCAAGGATTTGCAAGAGCGTTGTAATCGTCATACACAGCTTTCTGTTATGTAACTTGGGACACAGCAACTAACCGATGATCTCTTGTTTCTAGGCAGAATATTTCCTTTGCTTGGAAATACTTTTCACCGATGAGAATCTGCATTGAACATCTGTTTCATGTTATGGTGTGATCTTTGTTTATCTGTTTTAAGGAAAAATGTATAGTTGTGGAACGTATTGGAGGAAGACGTTAAGCATCGAATGGCTGCCCAAACTGGTTATGCTAATAGAAATAGTCTGTGATCTTGAAGGAAGATCCACCTCACATGACAGT
>NC_087203.1:37811007-37861007 GCF_015104395.2 Macrobrachium nipponense
GTTTTAAACAAGTTTGTATAAATTGACTTAACTATTGATGTGGGGTTATGTAAGTGTAAGTTGCATTTTAAATATTCTGCAGTGAAATGAAGGTTTGCAGTAGTCGTAATTCTCATTTTTTTTTTTAATCATCCAGGTTGTCCAGCTTCGTCTCCAAGGAACAGTTACAGAAGTAGTGTGTCATCGTTATCTTTTAAGGTAAGTTTCGATGTTTATTTGGTTTGTATAATTCAGTTTTCAGTTCCAAACAACATTTGGTGGTGGTTTATTCCTCCAGCAGAAGTAGAAGCCACGCCCCTTTTTGGAATACTGCTCGTTAACCTTTAGAGTGCTTCTTTTCTTACCTTTCCCCTGTACCGCCAGGTGACTCACTAATCAGTCAATATTTTGTTTCCCTCCTCGATATGTGTAAGTCAGAAGGTGGCTCTTCTGATCACGCCCGTAATCCCCGCTGCCTTTCTTTTTCCTTCTCTTTGCATTAGATACTTTTCAAAATCTGTCTCGGTTACCGTGATAAAAAGAGTCCTCATCTCAAACACCCTGGTAATACCTTCTAAGATACCTCTTCTAACATTAATGTGGAAATCCGTAGTCATCGGAGCGCACGGTTCCTCGTTGGAAGAGTGGTTTTCGCGCTAGGCCACCAATCCGGTGGTCCGAAGTTCGATTCTCGGCCCGGCCAACGCGGAATCAGAGGAATATATTTCTGGTTATAGAAATTCATTTCTCGATATAATGTGGTTCGGATCCCTCAATATGCTGTAGGTCCCGTTGCTAGGTGACCAATTGGTTCCTAGCCACGTAAAAATATCTAATCCTTCGGGGCTGTTAATCAGCTCAGTGGTCTGGTTAAACTGAGATATACTTAATCGGAGCGCACGGCTCTGTGACTTGCCTCTTTCCTTTTATTTTCAAACTTCTTGTATTTCTCTTCCTAATTTGGGGAAACTACCTTTTTCTTTATAGTCCCTCTGTCACGGCATTGATAAAGTTATGTTTTTGATAATCAGGTTCTTTGCATGACTGACACACGTGCATGTGACTTTGCTCTATGTATTGAAGGCACTATATGGGCGTATGAGAAGATTTGTGTGTTTCACACTTAAAATCCTTAAAGAATATGATGAAGGTATAACCAGAACTCATGTTGATCCCTCCGTGTCACGGCTGTTCCTAGATTCATCCGTGTCACAGCTGTTCCTAGATTCATCCATGTCACAGCCGTTCCTAGATTCCTCTCTGTCACAGCCTTTCCTAGATTCCTGTGTGTGTCACAGCCGTTCCTAGATTGTGAGCGTTCAGAGCAAACTTTGAGACGGACGTAACTTGCTGGAGACGTATCCAGTCGCCTTTGTGTTGACTTCCCTCGAGGGAAAGCAGCAGCGTTGACGTCTCTGATTCGCCCGAGGCTCAAACCCATCACGATGACTCGTATCAATTGCTGCCTTAGGATCTCTCGCTGGAGGTCACAGGTGGAGAGCTGGAGGAGAATAATTTGTGGTGACGATTTGGCCCATCCCGCCCGCCCCCCGCTCCTTCTCCCTAGCGCCCCGCCACCGATACCGTCTCATTACTCTCATTACTTCCAAATGTTCTAAGGGTATTAAGCGGGCTTAATCGAAATGTTATATGTCCTTTAAAATGTCTTCCATACTAACATTTATTACTTTGTTTGTAACTATCACGACTAGATTTATTATAATGACCATTGTTTGTTTTCTCTCTCTCTCTCTCTCTCTCTCTCTCTCTCTCTCTCTCTCTCTCTCTCTCAGGCACAACTTTTATTCTGTAATTACCCCTTCCCTGTTATTAGTCTTGTTACTTTATAATTCAAAGCATCGTGTACTTTGATTCCTGAATAGGTATACGTCATTCTACTGACTGACCAGTGGCCATGGAAGTATCTGATAGAAGCTCTTCATTACGACAGCAATCGCACATTTCAGGCTTGTCGACAAATATGGCCGTGGACATTGTATACCTCTTCCTCTCCGGTGATTGTTACTTCACAGGTTTACTACACTGCCCAGGGCAACGCTCCAGTCCAGTGTGGTGAGATTTCTCTTCGTTCCAATACGCTCGGTCATCGCGTCGTCATGTATTACCAAACTCAACTCCATCACGGACTTCTTGAGCGCCTTTTCCTATTATGAACAGTAGTCGCTCTCTCCAGGATATTCAGTTGCTATTCTGCTGGATTTGTGTATTTCTGTATATTATTGTCTGTCACTAGAGGGCCATTAGATAATTAAGCAATTTCTATCTATAACGTGTATAATATATAATATATTATATATATTATATATATATATATATATATATATATATATATATGTGTGTGTGTGTGTGTTGTGTGTGTGTGGTGTCGTCGTGTATATATATATATATATATATATATATAGATATATTTATATATATATTTGTATATATATACACATATACACATACTTATACATTTGCATATGCGCTCAGCATAAGTTTGATCAAGAGAATGGCAAAGGAAAATCCAAATACTTTATCGCCGAAAATATGTAGACTTTTCCTCGACTAAACCTCACATTAACAATCCAGTCTTTCACTTTTTATTTTAGGTAAGAGAATGGCAAAGGAAAATCCAAATACTTTATCGCGAAAATATGTAGACTTTTCCTCGACTAAACCTCAACATTAACAATCCAGTCTTTCACTTTTATTTTAGGTAAGAACTAAGTATGCCCATAAACGTTCTCTGGCGAAATAATGAAACGTAACCTTCCCTAGGAATCAAGTATATACAATGTCGATGAAATAAAATGAAATCAGCACTTCAAAAACTTTGAAAACAAATTTTCAAAGGAGAGAAAGTACAACCGGAAGGATCCTTACGGCAATGATTACCAATGTCAGGGAAATCCGTATTAATTTAATGTATGAAGGACAAAAAGTGAAATCAAATGTTGGTTATCAGGAAATGATCAGAATTTTATTATATATATATATAATTTTAATTATATATTATATAATAATATATATATATATATATATATATGTGTGTGTATATAATATATAATATATATATATAATATCTATATATTATATATATATATAGATATAATATTTATATATATAAAACAAGTACTAGAATTCAGTACGTACTACAGCTCAGTGTTTTCAAAGGTTTTGTGTTCTTATTTGACAGTACTTTAGAACAGGAAAAACTGAGTCTAAACATCAGGTGCTGATATTGCTTCTGGTGATAGGGCATTTTACTGTATTTATATTTATCATTGGTCCCCGTAGGTGGTGGTGCCGTCAGTGTACCTCATGCTGTACGCTGTAGGCATTACTTAAGATTATTTGCAGTGTTCCATCGGACACTAGCTGTAACTACTTTAATACCTTTTACTGTACCTCCATTCATATTCTCTGTCTTCCATTTTACTTCCCACCCTCTCCTAGACATTGATTCACTGTGCAACTGCGTGGTTTTCTTGCTGCTAAACCTTTTAAAAATGTTTACTGTCAATTTTCGTTTCAGCGCTGAATGATCTCAAAGGTCCCAACACTAGGCCTTTGGCCTGAATTATACTTCTATTCCATGTTTGATTGGTTCCATATTTTTTTTCACTGAAGGTCTTTACATAAAGTGGAGACTAATGCAGCTGGTGAAGGGCGTTCTGTTTTGTTCCTCATGTATGTATGTACAGTCATAGTAATATTAATAGTAGTAGTACAATAGTAATGGTCATAATAAGGAGACTGAAGTTGAGCCTGGGTGTGATAGAACCTTATAGTAGGCTGTGTGGACGAGTTTGATGCTGTGGTGGTCTTGTCAAAAGGTAACGGAAGAACCGAGAGAAACTGTACTGCTGTATAGGAGAATATGGCTGGGGGCTGAGATCCACTTTCTTTTCTCGTGGCAACAATAATTGTTTGGTGGGACTTCGTTCTTTTGAGCTCGCGGGAAGGGTAGTGCTTTAGGTTTGGCTAGGGCACAATTATAGTTCCCGGACCTCGTTATTGACATATAAAGAATCATTTGAACTGATAAGAATGCGATATTTTATACCTGAGCAGTTTTGTCGTATTTCTAGTCTCGCTAATGGATAAATAGATCTCGAGGATGTGTCTGGTACCTATTTAAAAATGTATGAAGGCTCTCTCCCTCTCTCTTTCTCTATCTGTGTGTGTGTGTGTGTGTGTGTGTATGCGCGTGCGCCTTACGTGTGTAAACGACTCTCTCTTGCATTTAAAATGACATATCTCAAGTTCAGTGAGGACACACTTTTTACGAATTCAGGCGTGAGGAGGCAAGCGAACGGCCTCTTCCATGGTATATAATCCGCTTAGCGGACCAAACCGAGAGTGCCTCGATTTCTGGCGATGTTGATGACTGACTTATTTAACTGCGAGTCCCCAAACCTATTTACTCTTCATGGAAAATAATAAGAGAAGCCTTTTATTTCCCCACTGCATCCCGTTTTTAACAGAATGGCGCCGTTTTCGGACTTCGGTCGCTCTCATTATGCGGGTAATGGCGCCAGATGGGGGACTCATTAATTTTATAATGACGTTATTATTATAACTGGCGTCGATCGGCTATTGACTTCGTGGCTGTCAAATAGTGAGGCTGCGGCTACTGTTGCTTGATGGGTTTCGAATTATCGTTAGTATTATTTCTGCCGTTGACTTGATCAGTATTGTTGCTATAGCTTATTATGACAGACGCGAATAAGAGAAAATACCACGGATTTCGATCCGTAATTTTTTTTAATTTTTTATCGCAACGCGTATTTTGTCGGTATTTCTACGAGAATTTTATTAATAGTATTATTATTTAATGTTTATTCCGGAACACCCGACTACTCTTAATGAGCATTGTAAGAGACTCGTTTCATCAATATGTATTTTTAATTTTTTACAAATTTCTCTCTCTCTCTCTCTCTCTCTCTCTCTCTCTCTCTCTCTCTCTCTCTCTCTCTCTCTCACCTGCCCAAGAAAAAAAGCTTGTATTTAACTTGTATTTTCGACTTCTGAGACTGTAGAAATGAAAATAACTTTGGATATAATTTCTAATTATTATTATTTTTTATTTATGAAACCCTTCAACAAAAAAGGAACCAAGACTGTAAAAATGAAAATAACCTTGGATATAATTTCTTTTTTTTTTTTCAAATCCTTTAACATACAAAGGAACTAAGACTGTGAAAATGTAAATAACCTTGGATATAATTTCTTTTTATTATTCTTTTTCAAAACCGTTAAGTAAAAGGAACTAAGGCTGTAAAAACGAAAATAACCTAGGACAGTAATTTCTTTTCATTATTTTCTTTTTCAAAACTTTTAAATTAAAAGGAACTGAGACTATAAAAATAAAAATAACCTTGGATAAAATTTCTTTTCATTATTGTCTTTTTCAAAACCTTTCAAATAAAAGGAACAGACTGTAAAAATGAAAGTAACATTGGATATAATTTCTTTTCATTATTTTCTTTTTCAAAACCTTTCACTTTTTGAAAGTGCCCGGAAAAATATTACGTTCCCCGGGGGCCAACTCTCTCTCTCTCTCTCTTTCGTGTATGTGACTCGAATATTCTAGAGTGTCAAAATGCAAAGAATGTGGCCGTTCATTATGGAGGCAGGCTGCATTCCATCGTAATACTTTCTTTCATAAAAATTCATGGAGACATTTCTTCGGAAATCAACCGCTACGACACACAAAACAGATTTAGGTATACTTAATCGCTGGCATGTATTATATATATATATATATATATATATATATATATTATATGATATATATATATATATATATATATATATATATATATTATATAGGTTACACGTTACGTTAAGTCTGAAAGCCGATGCGAATAGCCGCTCTCTGAAAATTGACAGATTTAAAAATATGCAGATGATGCTGTTTTAATATATATATATATATATATATATATATATATATATATATATATATATATATTATATATATATATATATAATACATATAATAAAATATATATATATTTGTGTGTCTACGGTAGGTTTGTCACTAGCTCACACGTGATTTGTTTATCCACTCAAATATTAATTCACTTTTCGAGCGTAACTTACGTACATCCAAAGGGAATTGTATATGATGACTGCACCTTTCTCTTCCAGGATTTGAACACGTGATGCCTTTTGAGTTTGATACTCAACTACCAGGCGAATAAAGGTTTCAAGGTTTGTCCCTGGAATCGAAATCAGGCCGTCTCTATCATGATTGGCGATTGCTAAGTATAGAACTTATGAACTGTGTTATGATAATTTCGTCGCTTACTCACACTTTGACTTTTATGTATACTTTCAGACATTAGGTCGTAGATATCTACTTAAAGTCGAATTTACCCTACTTTGGGATGACTGACGCTCAAAGGGAATTTTGTATAGCGTTCCACATTTTGTGTTCGGGGCCTTAAGCTTTGTAGCAGCGGATTTAATTAAAACATGATGTGTGTTAACAGACCTCTCGTGGCATTGCTTTTGATAGAAGCCAGCGAGTGCCATCTCTCTCTCTCTCTCTCTCTCTCTCTCTCTCTCTCTCTCTCTCTCAACTTGGTTTCAATTTCAGATTATTATGAACATTATTTCTGAAAGGGTAATATAATTGATTGATAGATAAAGTGATCAAACAAAATCGATAAATTACATAATAAAAATCATCATTCAATTTCCCTTCTCAACAAGTTCAGCATAATGCATTAGTTAATTGAATGGATGCGAGAATGAACGATGTTCATGACATTGGGCGAATCAGAGTTTAGGTAGTGCAAATGATGGAGAATCAGAGATAATTCCCTCAATGGTAATAGCGCCGAGTGAAAATAAAGCCCCCATGATGAGTATAGCTTTTGTTCTGCGAGATGTGATTTACATATAGCCATTGTTGCAGTTTTTTCATTCCGTACAGAAATAGACATCTGACATTTCCACCGGAAAAGTCGGCCGTGTAGATTTTATTTAGACGGGGCTCGGTGTGTTTACTTTGAATGTGTAAGTTTGCGGGATTGTTATGGATAGGTTATTGTACGCACAGTCGCAAAAACAGATTTTTTTTTCGGCCTGGGTTGGGTGTGTTTGCTTGTCTGTGTTTTTTGGAAACGGATGGATCAATACGCACCCGGTAGGTTAGTATACACACACACAAAGGCACACACAAACATATTCCACTAAAACACAAAAAATATAAAAAAAAAATAGCGCCTCAGTGGCGTGATCGTTATGTTCTTGGCCTGCCACCTCGGTGGCTGCGAGTTCGATTCTCGGGCATTCCAATGAGGTGTGAGAGATGTGTATTTCTGGTGATAGAAGTTCACTCTCGACGTGGTTGGGAAGTCACATAAAGCCGTTGGTCCCGTTGCTGAATAACCACTGGTTCCATGCAACGTAAAAACACCATACAAAGAAAATAATTCTTAAAACAACAGATTGTAATGTAAGAACCCTCTCAAACGATACAGTTGACAGTTGAAAGTCGCCTGGTTGGTCGATAAAAAAAAATCTAATTTCTCCCCATATCCTGGTTACGAGGATCTAGGCAAAAAAGAAGAGGAAGAAAAAAAAACCTAACACCTCCTGAAGATAAGGAATAGAAAGTGTATTCTCGAAGCGGTTTTAGAAGAGGTCTGCGAGCGAGAACACCTGTGGATTAATCATGCTGAAGGTTTTCATGCATGAGTAGACGCCCTTGCTAATGATACCTAAGTGGGAGCTCTGCTTGACTGCATTATTGGGCGATAGAGAATACCTTTCACTAAGTCTTATTAGTTGGCGCCTGGAAACGGGAGTATTGTGACTGGGAACAAACGTTTTTTTTTTTTTTTTTTTTTTTTTTTTTTTTTTGTTTTTTTTTTTTTTTTTTTTTTTTTTTTTTTTTTTTTGCGTTACGTGATTTAGATTAGTAATGTTACTGTTCTGTGTATTGACGCTGGTTCATATAACCTGCTTTTGAGTTTACTGAATGATAAAAGATGGAATTAGAATTCCGTGATTTGGATTAGTAATATTACTGTCCTCTGTCTTCACAAAGATTTGTATCACCTGCTTATAAGAGTTGTCCTGGTTGGACGAGCCGGTTACGTGCTCGACTACCAATCTCGGGGCCCGGGTTCGATTCCCTGCTCTGCCAACTCAGAATCAAAGGAACTCAATTTTGGTGATAGAATTTCATTTCTCGATGTGGTTCGGACCCCACAATAAGCTGTAGGTTCCGTTGCTAAGTAACCAATTGGTTCCTAGCCAAGTAGAAATGTCTACTAATCCTTCTGGCCAGCCCTAGGCGAGCTGTTAACCAGCTCAGTGGTCTGGTAAAACTATAAGATATACTTAACTGCTTACAAGTGTGCAGAATGATAAAAGGAGGAAATAGAAAAGGAAGAAAGAGGAAGAAAGCGTCTCGTGCTTACCAACCAGCAGGGGAGCATTGAATGAAGAAGCGAATGGTTAATTATGAGTTCAGTATGAAACACGAGGAGATGCGTGGGGTTTAGCGGGTGGTTCGGGGATGACGTGACGTGTTAGGTTTGGGAAGCGGGGGTGGTCCTTTTCTTCACCTCCCAGGTCTCTTCGTGATGTCATGGGGACGGGCGGTGTTGTGTTTAGGGGGGGTGTTGAGGAGGGGGCGTTTCACGATAGGGTCGCGTCGGAGGGTGTCGGCGGACGACACGTGCTGCCCAGAACAGGTGGTAGACAGACGCCGCTCTTGAATTTCTCCGTCGGCGAGATAGAAAGAGAAGGAGGCGACCGCCCTCTGGTGAGGTGGTTTAGAATAAGCAGTGTTATGCCACGGCTGCTTAAGAGCGAGGGTCGTCTGTTTGCGCCCGTTCAGAGGGGGCCAAGAATATGGCTTCAATTGCTTGATGGGCGACGTCGCGTTTTGTGTGTCTTGTCTTCCCAGGTGTTCGCAGAACATTGCACTGAGTAGGGAATAAGGTCGGTGATTTCAGCAGTGGCAAGCATCGTTTCTGTTTACTTTTTATCGGGACAAGTGTGCGTGGGATTATCTTATATATAATATATATATATATATATATATATATATATATATATATATATATATATATATATATATATATATATATATATAAAAGGCCCATTAAAACTCGTTGGTTTAAAGCTAAGGACTATATTTCAGTGGTCTGACTACCACCCTTATCAAGCAGTGAATTCACTACTTGTTAAAGGTGGTAGTCAGACCACCGAAATATAGTCCGTAGCTTTAAACCAACGAGTTTTAATGGGCCTTCTATACTTGTGACGTATCCTGTTTCAACAGAAGAATTTATTTACTATATATATATATATATATGCATATATATATATATATATATGTATGTATTACAGTATATGTATGTATACACGTATATATACTGTACATGTATGTATATCATAAAACAGCGAGGACAAATAAAAAAAAAATCGAGATTCTACATAAATTGTCGGTCATATTTGGTTGCGCGTATTATAGAAGAATGCAAATATATGTTTCTAGGAACTCATGTAAATCAACGCGTGTAGGCTGAAGGCATTTTTGGTAACACCTAATTATGTTATTTGAATCCATGGTTTTTCTTCTAATAAACTATATATATTATATATATATGTATATCTAATATATATATATATACTATATATATACATATATGATATATATATATATATTATAATTTTTTATTACAGAAATGGAGACATGAATTAAAAACAGTATATGGACACACACGCTCATACACACACACACACACCACACACACACCACACCACACGTGCATGTATAATGAGGTTCGTGTGAAGAGGATAATTGCTAGAAGAATTCGTAGACGAAGTGACTGGTTTAGCGTGTATAAGTAGTGTTGTAGGTCCATGGATCTTTTAAAACTTTTATGGATGGAGTGGGAAGAGATGCCTGTGAAAGTACAAGGGATGTAAGCGCTCGTTTGTGTGGTAATACGGATAAGAAAAGTGTCTGTGGTTACAGTGTGAAAGGATTAAATGTTTACTAATAACACAGTGTGAGTTGATGAATAGCTAATTGACACTAGACAGTAAAAAGTTGAAAGCGAGGGCAAGGAAGTGTTAACTGCAAAGAGGCAAATGGAATCCAGAAATATGTAATAGTGAATGGATGTTAGAACTTTGAACACGTTTCATTCATGTTAGATTCCGAGGTATTTTGGAGTAATTTTAATGGACGCTGGTAGAACGATAGGAGAAATGAACACGGAGCAGGTGACTGCGAGGCTGGTCACAGCAAGGTCTATAGACCTCGGGTCACAGCATCTGAGTACATTTTTGGAAGAAGAGATTATTACCTAAGGAAACGCAACTTGGAGGTGTAAGGTACTGGTGAGCCGGCTCTACCTTTTCGTGGGAGGGAACAAGAGGTGAACGCGAATGAAGGGAAAGTGGGTGGAAATGTGCAGATGAATTATGTATGACAGCGTATGCAGTAAGAGAGATTCGTATGGTCGTTTGGAGAGAATTATGGGTCGATGAGTAGATGGGGAGGCTGTGTCTATTGGCAGTTTTGAGAGGGAGACCGAGAAAGTGTTGGTTAGATGGTCCCACACAGGTGTCACAGCGGAATTTTCAGAGAGTGCGAGAATACAGGCAAGATAATATTGTGTGTGTGTGTATGTGTGTGTGTGTGTGTGGGCGTTGTGTAGGGATGGGGGAGGGTAGAAGCGCTGCTGATGAGCTTTCTTTGTAGGAATATGATTTGGCTGTCGTAGAAGTTTATGCATCGGTGTCTACTCATTGGATTCAACAATTAAAGACTAATTTGGAGGGAATTGCTGTTGTCCTGTTTTCTCTTTAGAGTCATCCTCTCTCTCTCTCTCTCTCTCTCTCTCTCTCTCTCTCTCTCTCTCTCTCTCTCTCTCTGCAAAAACATTCTTATAGAGCTGACTTCCAGTGAGTTTAAGTCCATCAAAGTAAAAGAGGAATTAAAATAGGATTTTTGTAAGTGACGAATGAAGAGCAGATGAATGACTCTCTCTCTCTCTCTCTCTCTCTCTCTCTCTCTCTCTGCAAAAACAGACTTATGGAGCTGACTTGCAGTGAGTTTAAGTCCATCAAAGTAAAAGAGGAATTGAAATAGAGGAATTGAAATAAAAGGATTTTTGGAATTAAGTGACGAATAATGAAGAGAAGATAATGGACAGATGAATGAGTCTCTCTCTCTGTCTCTGTCTCTCTCTCTCTCTCTCTCTCTCTCGTGGCAACACCAGAACCTCTTCTCCTTAAAGAAAACTAATAAAGATCACACGAATCTCTCTCTCTTTCTCTCTCTCAAGATCACTTGAATCTCTCTCTCTCTCTCTCTCTCTCTCTCTCTCTCTCTCTCTCTCTCTCTCTCTCCTGGCAACACCAGACCTGTTTCCCTGTAGCAATGGAACCTCTTCTCCTTAAAGAAAGTTATCAAGATCACATGAATCTCTCTCTCTCTCTCTCTCTCTCTCTCTTGGCAACACCAGACCAGTTTCCCTGTAGCAATGGAACCTCTTCTCCTTAAAGAAAGTTATCAAGATCACATGAATCTCTCTCTCTCTCTCTCTCTCTCTCTTCTCTCTCTCTCTCTCTCTCCTGGCAACACCAGACCTGTTTCCCTGTAGCAGTGGAGCCTCCTCTTCTCCTTCATTAGTATGGAAGGTGGCAGCTGTATAGCCGCAGCAGCGGCATCAGTACCTCCCTCCTTAGCAAGGGCTAACCGGTTCAGGAAGAATGTCAGTGGGCGCTAAAAAGTAGGAGGATCCGTTTGAACTCGACTTTGTGTTTTGTTGTAGAAAAATTCGAATGAATAAAAGAGGGATCGAGCCGGAATCCTCGGATTCCTTCGTCCCCTGCGTTGTTTTTTAATAAAGTTTATTTCCCCTTGTTCCATGGAATCAGTTTTTTTCTCATGTTTATAATTAAACAAGTCCCGATACGATCGTCATGCTGTTTCTGGTTTACTTTATTCATTCCGGCCCTCCGTTCGTTTCGTGTAAATTAAATGGTGGGAGTTATGTGGGTGCTCTGGCATGATAGCCACGTCTTCCAGTTTCGTAAAAAAAAAAAAGCAAAACTCCGTTTTTATTAACCTTTTGATTTGCATTTACATCTAAGAACGTTGTATGTCACAAGTCTTGTTGAAACCCTGGGCGCAAGAGAGTAAATGGTGCGGAATATTTTGATTGACTAGACCAGTGTTACCCAACTTTTTCTGACCCTAGCTACACCCCCTGTAGTCAGGTCAAAGCCAGTCCAGCAACCCCTAACTAATACATTATTACTATGATAAGAGATAGTGGATTTTACCTCCATGTATGCATTGCTTCCCAGCAGCCCCAGGGGGCGCTCTCACCCAAGGTTGAGAAACACTGGATGGATCAACCTTCCAGCTTCTGACATGCCTTTCGTGTTCCCCCTTCACGTGTGTTTGATAAAAGAAAGATGGTCGCTATTTTCGCCTAAAATTTCAACTTTTAGTTTCGAGGACCTGGAGACTCACTGAGGACTCACCATTCCTCATGCGCACGCTCACTTTTTGTACATCTGGGCTGAGGACCTGAGTCCAAGTGGTACAATGACACTAAATGTTTATTTGATGTACACAAGCGTTATATACGTGAATTACATTATAAGGTTTTTTGGAAACGTTAAGGCCGATGGAGCAGTTAACCTAAAGGCCTTACTTAGCTAAGATTTAATGGTAAAAATGAATGGAATGATCTAACCCTGAAGAAGGTCATAGACTCGCTCCTTCACAAATTGAAGGGAGAAGGAAGGAACCCCCAACCCCGTCCCATACAAACCCCCCCCCCCCCCCCCGTAAAAAAAAAGACACGAGGAAAGAATTTTTCAACATGAAACGTAAAACTCTGGATTTCATTAAAACGGCAGATGGTTGTACGGATCTCATCCTCGAGTCGCGAGCAACAGGAGCCTAAAGATGATCTGCCGGGATGCTTAGGGAGCAAGAACCCTTGTTGGCCCAAAGTCAGATGAATATGACAAAAAAAGAAAAAGAAAAAATGCCTATTTTCTCTGCGAGTGAGGGTGGAGGGTCCCTCTCTCTCTCTCTACCCCGAGAGCAAGATACTTCGTTCGTTGCCTTTTCTTCCCCTTCAGTGACTTGTGATTCATAGCATTTTTAATTTCCACGATAGGATAGGATGAAAGGTGGATTGGAAAGTGCAGGGTGAGGATAGAGAATGATAAAAAAAAAAAAAGGTGTTTTCAATTTGATGTTAAACAGCGGGGAACAGATCAAATTGCACCTCCTCGTTGCGTAATATATGTCGCATGACAAACTTTATCACTTGATTGTGTGATATATTTTCACTCCTGTGATTTTCTGAGTCCAGTTCAAACTCATTTAATTATTTCATTTATTAATTATTGTTATTATTATTATTATTATTATTATTATTATTATTATTATTATTATTATTATTATTATTATTTGGTTGGGAAAAACTCTCTATCACGAGAGTAAATATTGTTCTAAGGGGTCCACAATAATAAAGAAATGTTAAGAGTTCTTGTATAATTTGAAAACACTTTACAAAGCTTTCGAACCCTTCCCCCGGTTCATCTTCATCATTTGGACTGACGATGAACCCAGGGAAAGGTTCGTAAGCTTTGTAAAGTGTTTTTAAATTATACACGAACTCTATACATTTTTTATTATTGTGGACCCCTTAGAACTATTATTATTAGATTATTATTATTATTATTATTATTATTATTATTATTATTATTATTATTATTATTATTACTTTAGATAAGTAAGCATATCGTTTTTTGTATATGCAAGGCACCAAACAACCACTCGCCTCTAACGTTTGGTTTCAAGTTGGGTTCTTATTCACGGGATCAAAACAGCTGCTTTGATATCCATAGACAAACCAAGGCGTGAAAGTATTCGGGGGTGGGTGACCTTTTCTACCAAATCGCGCGCGCCCAAGTCTCCAGCATTTTCATAACAACGACTGACGCGCGTATATTTTTTTCCTTCCACGCCCCCCACGGCGGAAGAGCTGACATTTGCACATCTCTCAACTACCCCGTTTTTTCCAATAACTTACCGTCTGCCGTTGCAACAAGTAGGCCGTTGACGTCGTTGAATTCTGGGAATGCATTGCCAAGATATGTTGCGTCCGCTCCTTCCCGAAGCCTGTGGACAAACTATCACTTTAGAATATGAGATATTGTTATTGTTGGTGACGTCATGACTTTCCAATTGGCTTCTTTATTCCTCCCCAATTGGTCGCTCATTGGAATTCAATACAGCTTCCCGTGATTTGTAGAGATCCGGCTGTTTCTATCTTCGTTCATTGCTATGTTTACGGAGTCCAGCTTCGACGGAATAGTCGTGTCATTTCCTGTTTGTTCCGTGATGAATACCAGTTTATCCGCCCTGGAAGATTTAGAGGATACTTATGGCGCTGTGAAAATTGAGTGGGATCTCTTTGGGAGTCTTCCCAAGCCAAACGACTTGCAATTATTGGTCGTTACGTAGCCATTTCAAGTAAAGTAGCCTGACCATTTTTATTTTAAATCCCAGCATAGAGGTACTTTTGCTCCCGAACGTCATATTTGTTGACCCCACCTATCACTGCACGTTTTAGAAGATTGTTGGCACCGTAGTAATCATTACTACTTCTTCCCAGCTGGTTCCCATTTTTTGTAATCATTTCTATTATCATTATATTGTATACCACAGGCTTTTGTAGATTTGAAAGTTTGCTTGATTTGTTTTTGTCAGTTTGTATATCGATTACTAATGAATAGGGAGGCTTGGTGATCTAGAGATTGGAATGCTGTCGTTTTGTAAGTTTCAGGAAATAATATAGCTTCGTTTATTAACTGTTAACATGGACATCCTTTGCTTTCGAAACTTGCTCTACTTAAAGGTGATCCCAACTTAGTTCTAAATGTAGTCGGTTATTTGATTGAATACATTCAGAATTCATCCTAACTATACATCACTTCAAGTTATTCCTTAATCATAGTTTCAGTGCAGCATCAGCGAGATAGAAATTTAAGTCACTGACGTGAAAATTACGACGCGGAATTTCTAATGCCAGAGGCAAGGAGTAGAAGGCAGTAATGGCAAATGTCAGACCAACTCGTACCTTTGATGACAGTGGCGGAATAGTTGTAGCTACTGCTTTAATGATTCGCGTCATCGCTGTTACCGCCTTTATTATCGATATTAATGTCACTGCATTCTCCCTGCCATTTATATTTTGTGTTCACGAATTCACTCTCAATCAATCCATTAGCTTTCTTATTTAGTTTCCTTTTTGTGGGGCGCTTTCACACACCACGCGAAACTAAATGAGTAATACAAAGGAACGTATTTTGGAGAAAATTTCATACACTATAGTAGTATAAGTATTCGGTAATCGTTTGGCCATTTGTGATGTATAATCCCTGATGGTGGTTGGCATTTATTGCTGTTACGAGGCAAGATGCAAATATTACATGGTGCAGATGGCCACATTGCCAGTTGTTGATCGTTACTTGGGAGTAACACTGTTGCCTGGCCGTGCTTGTTAGGACGTTCATGACTGTGTTCGGTATCTGACTGGTTAGTGTCCATTACGTGATAGAATCTTGTAGACAGTTTTAGGATATGTGGTTTTGATCATTCAAGTATTTTCAAACAGTGCCTGTCTTTTTCAATAACCACTCCATGAAAATCTTCAAGGAGTCATATCTTTACGTTCTGTTTAGTGCAAAGAATACTATTGTTGCAAGACTGTTGCATCCTCCGACGGACTTATTTTGCTCCAGTGTAATACCCATGTTTTAGGCAGCGCTGCCCGCACGAAAGACCATAACAAATCAATTCACTCACAGTGTTTTAGTACTTCCTTAATTGCTCGTAAAAAGCCTCGTTCCCTTTACACACACTGTATGTAGAGTATACGTAATTATATGGCCTTTAGACACCCCAATCTCTCTCTCTCTCTCTCTCTCTCTCTCTCTCTCTCTCTCTCTCTCTCTCTATGGCCGCGAGTTCGATTCTCAGGCATATCGTGGAGGAGTCAAATATGTGTATTTCTGGTGAAAGAAGTTCACTCTCGACGTGGTTCGGAAGTCACGTAAAGCCGTTGGTCCCGTTGCTGAATAACCATTGGTTCCATGCAACGTAAAAACACCATACAAACTTCCTCTCTTTCTCTTTTTCTCTCTCTCTCTCTCTCTCTCCACACTTTAAGAAACACAGGAAAAGGGTAATTCTAATCAGTCTTGAACTCTGGCAGGTTTCATATTCACTCAGCCCCCCCCCCCTCCTCCTCCTCCTCCTCCTCCTCCCATCTCCTCCTCCTCTTTGATCGTAAAACCTCATCACGCAGTTTGTTGCATAATTCTCAGCAGGCAAACGGCCAATCAGGCCGCACCAAAAACATGGAGATTACACCCTCATCCTGATTCGAACCTTAGACCATAGCTGTAAACTTTAGGTGAAATGATTCTGTTTGGTGCAGTTGGCGTTGTCTTCATGAGGACCGAAGCCTGTAACGCTATTGAGCGATAATTAAAAACAATAACATAATTCGTAGTAGCAGCGAATAGTAGCAGTAATGGTCATGACGGAGGTTTGCAGTCTTGGAACCCTCTTTGGAAGATTATTTTCACTTCCGCCTATAGTAGATTCACATCAACCGTGCATTTGATGTCTAGGACAGTCCCTTACGACGCACCTGATTGGCTGTTGATAAGCCAATCACAGGGCTGGAAACTCTCAGTCTCTCTCGAGAGTTCACATGGGTAGGACCTATGTTCCACCCCTCCTGAGGGATACTTTTGAAAGACGTATCCCTCAGGAGATGGGGAGCACACATCCTGCCTACGTGAACTCTCGAGAGAGACAGAGTTTCCCGCCCTGTGATTGGCTTATCAACAGCCAATCAGGAGCGTCGTCAGGGACTGGCCTAGACATCAAATGCACGGTTGATGTGAATCTACTATAGGAGGTTATGCTTTCAGTTCAGTTTGGATATTTGTTTCTTGGCTAAAAGGATTATGCAGAATGTTACGTCGCTTGTATTGAAAATTTCCACAAAAGATGATGGGCTTCTAGACGGGCAACAAGTGTTTGGGTTTTGGGAGCGATAGGAATGTTATTTTTCGAAAATCATTTTGACCTTGATGAAATTTTCGGGGTCACTGGTCAATTTCCAGATTAATATTTCATTATTAACGCTTTGTATTTTCCTAGTTTTGCTAATTTAAAGATTAATATATTTCATTATAAAGCTTTGTATTTTCCTAGTTTTCATGTTACTTCGTACCTGGTACCTACCTGGGAGATGGATGGTATTATCCTTTCCTTCGAACTTTTTTCCCCTGGGTCACCGATCTATTCAGAGGTCAGCACTGGTGGTTGGTGATCATTTTCCCAGATCCCATTTCGGTCTTGACCTTTTTTTGTTTCCTAGGTGGGCGTCGATTGACAGTGTCTGTTCGTCAGATCAGATGCGTTAGAAATGTACTAGTTTTTGTTAGGACTGCAACAAAATGCGTGGTTTTGAACGAGGTCAAAGTGCGGGCTGTTCTGCGAAATTTGAACGACTCTTTTACGACTTTCTGACATGCGGAGGTAACGACACTGATGGATGTAGAGAAGACACGCAACGCCGTACAGACGGACGAGCTAAAATGGGTACACATGCAACACGTTCCACTCGTGTCTCTTTCGTGCCGTCCCACCCGGCGTGGTGGAAAATCCTTATTTTTTTTTCCTTTTTTTTATTGTTTATAGAGTATGATGCCCTTGCATATAATTCTTGGATAGACAGAATTTTCCGTACATTTCTGTGTCTCTTTATCGAGTGAATGAATGCGTTTTTGGAATTAGCTTTGTCGGATGGACGATGATCATCGCAGTCATGAAGATAGATACTGATGCCTTTTTTGCAGTTTGGCTACCATTTGCTGGTACTTGCTTCTCTGACAGATATCAAGTTACCTTTTTTACTTTCTTTGGATCATCGACCGAAAACCCTTATGCTCGAGGCAACACATTAAAAACTCAAGAGGTTTCTAAGGAAAAGCAGCCTGCAGAGAGAGAGAGAGAGAGAGAGAGAGAGAGAGAGAGAGAGAGAGAGAGAGAGAGAGAGGATTCCACAACTGCACTAGGTAAACTGTTCCGCATTACAGTTGTAGCCAAGATAAAACTCCTAGAACACAAAGTAGTATTAACTAACCTGCTGCTATCACTGTCAGTCACGGTGTTTGCCGCCTGTCTAGTGCAGCAAACAGTGACACATACAATACTTTAAAGCTCATTTGCTGATAATGATATTTGAAGCTTGGAGTCCTGTTTTTTTTTCTTTCTTTAATGGAAAGGAGTTTTACATTTCAAAGTTGTCAGAGTCTTGAACTGCTTACATTTTTGTTGCTTTGCGACCGTTTTGTTGTGTAGATTTACTGCGCACGTCATTTAGTTATGCAAACATTTAGATTAAATTATTTGAAAACAACATAATTTTGTTTATTGCAAGTATGTAATAATTAACTCTCTCTCTCTCTCTCTCTCTCTGTATATATATATATATATATATATATATATATATATATATATATATATATATATATATATATATATATATTGTGTGTGTGTGTGTGTGTGCGTTGCAGAGAGAGAGAGAGAGAGAGAAGAGAGAGAGAGACGTGAAGATTATAAATTCGCTGCTTTGAAGCACCGAGTCTTAATTGAACCCCGAATCTTTCCCATGGCCTCGCCGCTCCCACTGCTCGTTGTAGAGGAAGAATGAAAAGGGAAACCAAATAAGACAGATCAACACCACGTCCTCGTCAAGCGGGGTCAACCTTCCCCCCCCCCCCCCCCCCCCCCCCACCCCCCCCCCCCCCCCCCCCCCCCCCCCCCCCCCCACCCCCCCCCCCCACCCCCCCCCCCCCCCCCCGGGCCTTCCCCCTCCAGCACATACACACTTATCAGTTTATCACGTGATGGTTCAAACTGGCTTTCAACCCCGTCCTCATCTCCGTTCCATCGTGAGCTGCGAAATGACGCGCTGGTTCCACTTTTAATGAGTTCGGAAATCTTCCGCTGCCTAGACAACTCGCTCCGAAGAATCATCCCGCCGTCAGTAGATTGACTTGTAACGACTTTCCGGATTGGATGACTCGGCGACTAACTTTGGATGTTATTCGTATCGTCGTGATTGGCGGTGAGGTCCCGTCATATATTAAAAAAAATGTTACGCGACATAGAAAACTTCTCCGTGACTTCATTTTTCTTCCTGGTGTTTGAGAGATTTTGCTTATTGTTTCTTATTAACATTAAAAAAATCCTCATAGTAGCCCGAATCTTCAAACGGAGAAACAAATCCACAGTTATGGAAATGTACATATATTCAACTTTAAATCTTTAAGCTTTCGGGAATCTGTTCAGTTCCCGAAAGCTATCCTTAAAGTTTTAGATTTAAATATATGTACATTTTAGGTTTAAATATATGTACATTTTCATAACTGTAGATTTGTTTCTCCATTATTATTATTATTATTATTATTATTTTGTTAAAAATAACTGCTGCTTCAGCACTATTATCTTATAAGAGGTCTTTCTCTATCTTTCTGATGACGGGCTTTTCTCGTTGTTGCTTAGACTGGCGAGCCAACGCACCAAAGGGCATGGTAAAATTCGGTTGAGTCATTTGATTTACTATTGCTTATACAATTCTCTCTCTCTCTCTCTCTCTCTCTAACGCGACGTTTCCTCCTGATCGACAGGACATTATCAAGCGATAACTGCTGAGGACTGAATTCCAGTGGTTGTTTGTTTTAAGATTAGCTGGCTTGTGCCAGCACGGGCTCTTGCTCACAGAGCAGCCCGTACCAAATTCCAGTGGCGAGTCCTTCTCCTTTTATCGTGGTGTTGCGAGCTCTCCAGTACGGTCAGCAGCTTCTCCGGTAGGTCGAGTTTTTATTGGTTCCCGGGAAGGTGACTCATACGGCGGGCGTTGACTAGTCTTGCAGACCTTCTCAGGTAGGGGGTATCACCGGAGCCTCTTGATTGGCTTCTACCTGCGTGACGTCACCCCTGGTATTATTCTCATGTCCGGTGTTCGTTCCATGCGCGCTGGTACTTTCTTTGTTTAGGGGAGAGGGGTGTGGTCCTCCTCACACACGTCGGTATCAGGAACGCTTCTTGGGTGGTATTGATGGGGAGGCTTTTCTTCGAGGATGAGCAGCGCTTCTAGGAGACGCAGACGTCGTGGGTCAGTGCTCTCCCGATGATCTTAGTATTCCTGACGATGTCGTCTCTCGTGATGTTTCTGCGTGTACTGCAAGGGCGTGCTGCCTAATGGCGCCCTCCTGGGCGTGGCAGGAAATCCTTTTTGACAGGCGCATCGTCGTCATGCCGATGTAAATCCCAGGGCATCCTTGGGCGGGGCATACGTATCGGTAGACGACGTTGGACTGCTTCAGGGGTCTCCTGCCGGTGGGGAGGGGTTGTTCTTCATCAGGAGGTCTTTCGTACGCCGATTCTTGTAGTAATGGTGATAGCGAGTGTCCTGCGCGGTTCAAGACCACCACCGTCAGGGCCTTCGTCAGGAGGGCCCTCTCGCACTGTTCGACGTGGCAGGACACACACCTCGAACTCGACCGAGCATCCCAGATGCTAATTAACAATGGGTACTCGAACAAACTCGTAAACCGAGAAACTCGAGCCGCCCTTGACAAGTGGTACATGACGGAGGAAGAGAGAAGGAACATTCCGCCCCCGGAGGATATCAAACTTTTCTATAAAAGCCTTCATGCACCACCAATACAAGGAAGAAGAAGCAAGCCATGAAGAAAATAATAGAGGAACACCTTCCCGGGAACCAATAAAACTCGACCTACCGGAGAAGTGCTCTGACCGTACTGGAGAGCTCGCAACACCACGATAAAAGGAGAAAGGACTCGCCACTGGAATTCAGTCCCTCAGCAGTTATCGCTTGATAATGTCTGTCGATCAGGAGGAAACGTCGCGTTAGAGAGAGAGAGAGAGAGAGAGAAGAGAGAGAGAGAGAGAGAATTGTATAAGCAATAGTAAATCAAATGACTCAACCGAATTTTACCATGCCCTTTGGTGCGTTGCTCGCCAGTCTAAGCAACAACGAGAAAGCCGTCATCAGAAAGATAGAGAAGACTCTTTTATAAGATTATAGTGCTGAAGCAGCAGTTATTTTTAACAAAACATGTCTACGAGAGGGTCTCCTTCCGAAATATTATTATTATTATTACTTATTATTATTATTATTATTATTATTATTATTCAAGATGAGTGAGAAATATTATAACCAATCCCAAGAGGGCACCTAACTGTCCTATTAATAGTGAGGTTCTACAGATGACAGGAATAATTTACGTAAAATGCAAAATAGCAAATAATCATATACCTTTTAAGAAATGTAAATAAAGGTTGTCCGCTGCTGAATAAAAAGTAAACGTATATCCCTTTGGTAGGTTTTACTAGGGACTTCTCATTAATTTATGGACCCCCTTAGACAATTGAAAGTAGATAAAAAAAATAAAACTTAATCAAAACGTTAGTATCTTATGAGTGAAGTTTGCTCTGTATTTTCAAAAGTGGAAATGCTCGGAGATTTATCTCTAGAATTTACCAGTAGCAAAAACATTAAAATTCCAAGATTATTAAGTAATTCACGCCAGTAACCGGCCGTTTCGTTGACGCACGTAAACAAATGCCCTTGATCACAAAAATATTCTCCCTTATAATTACGTTGCTTGAAAAGTTTTTAGATTTTCTCAAGTTGGTCTAATTTACATCAAGCGCTTTTCAGGGATGCTTGTATAAGTTGCGTGATTAGCATTCGAAACTCTGAATTAAAATTCGAATATTTACACGAGTTATATAGTGTTCTTTAACCGGCATTTAGCTCTTGTAACTTATATATAAGCTTGCAAGGTACATTAAAAAGGCGTGATCCGACTTCCAGCTTACTTAAGGCGCGTGCTAAAATCTACGGTCAAATAAAACGTTGTTTCGCCAACGAAAATTGAGATATATTTTATTAGAAATAATTTTTCTGACAAGTCGTCTAATATATATTTTGTGTTCTTCTTTTGATAAGCGAATATATTAGTATCTTAAAAACTCTCTTACTCGGTTGACTTCTGGGGCTTGCTATGACTTCTGCTTGTATCCGGCAGACTTCAGGTGTTCTACTACTCAGTAACCTTTTGCGTTTGGACAAGACCTAGCCCTCCTCTTTTATCAGTGTTGGAGAGCGGCACGAAGGCACTTGCAAGATATGTCCCGTAGGGGGATAGCGTCGTCAGTGCACCTCATGCTATGCACTGTAGACATTACTCAAGGTTCTTTGCAGCGTGCCTTCGGCCCCTAGCATCAATATTTCTTAGGGCGGTATAGTGCCGTCAGGGCACCTCATACTGTGCACTGTAAGCATTACTTAAGGTTCTTTGCAGCGTCCCTTCGGCCCCTAGCTGCAACCTCTTTCGTTCCTTTTACTGTACCTTCTTTTCATATTCTCATAACTGCCATCTTACTTTCCACCCTCTCCTAACAATTGATTCATAGTGCAACTGCTTCGAGGTTTTCCTCCTGTTACACCTATCAATCCTTTCACTGAATGGCCTCATAGGTCCTAGTGCTTGGCCTTTGGCCTAAATTCCATATTCAAATTCCTAGCCAAAACCCCTTCCATTCCTTTTACTGTACTTCCGTTCGTGATCATCTCTTCCTCCATCTTCCTTCCCAGCGTCTCCTAACAATTTATTCATGGTGCCACCACGAATTTTCCTCCGGTTACACCTTTCAAACCTCTCTACTCAAGTTTCAGTTTCAGCGCGGAATGACGTCATAGGTCCCAGCTTTCTTGACGTTTGGCCGAAATTCTGTATTCCATTCTAAAGCGAGATTTGGGGGTCCTCACCACCATCATTAAAGGAGCCTCAGTGAAAAGCGCTGTTTCAGTGCCAGATGTACACGCATGAATAAGTTATCAAGGCTTTTTATTTGTGTATGTGACGGCGGTTTGCTACCTGTCCTTTTTTATTTATTTCATTTTTTTTTTTTCTTTTTCTTTAGTCACCCATTAAACTTTTTTATTTATTCCAGTTTCTTTTTTTCTTTTTCTTTAGTCACCCATTACAGTTAGCTGAGATTCAGGGTAAAACTGAATAATGCCATTCCTGGTGCATCGAGGTTTAGGATGATATAATCAGATCGTTCTAGATCGAGAACGGGATATGCTGTATAATCAGCTCCACAATAATATTCAGTAGTGAATTATGTAATGTGCTGATGGCTGAGTGTATTTCAGAAAAACGAGAAAAGCTTAGAGACATATTTTAGAAAATACTGCCTCCTTGAGATTTTTACTCTTAAAAGTTTTGCTCGGAGTCGACAATTAGGAAAAGAAATACGAACCCAGCTCGCCCCATGAATGGAGAGGAGATAGCGAGGCAAGGCAACGGATAAAAACAGCGTAAATGGATTTGCCGTGTTAGGAAACTTACTTAATTTTCTTCCATTCGAGGGATCTGTATGTTAAATGTCGGAGTGTCATTTTTGTTAACTGTTCGATAGATTTCTTCGTTGCGTGGGCGGAGGAGAAGAGCATTTTTCTCCCCCCTCTCTCTCTCCTTGAGTACCTACAATACAATCCTGGTTCCTCTTCAGCCCTGTTCACGTCTCTCTACTCGAACGGGGGAAGATCGGTCGATCCTCAGTCCTCCTCACCGTCCTCGTCCTCGAGAGGCGTTCATCTTCCTGCTCCTTTCGGTCGCTTTCGCGGAATGAATGGCGGAAGTTATTTGGAGGAGACGCCAACGAAGTTTGGGGGTTGGGGGTGGGGGGGTGTGGGTGGGGGGGTCGTGGAAAAAATGGGAGGGGTGGGGGAGAGAGACAGCAGTGATGAACTGAAGTGGGTTGGGTGGGAAGACGAGTAATTGATATACAGCACATGACGTCACACTAACAATGGCCATTAGGGGTAGAGGGGATATACGACGGATTAGGGATTATATCTCCTGGGCATCCCTCTGGCGAGGTATATGGCTTTGGTTTATTGGCTGGGTTGGGTAGGGGCGCAAAGGGGCGGCGGCGGCGGTGTGGGGGAGCGGGATGGGTAGGGGGCGAGGGAAGCGAGGTGAAATGTGATTGGACGATTGGTCTGTCACGGCCAAAAGGAAGAGGATTATGCTGGCGGTTTGAATTGGTTCGGGGGCGATCGTGGATGAATGGAGGAGAGAGAGAGAGAGAGAGAGAGAGAGAGAGAGAGAGAGAGAGAGAGGCAGGTAAGCGGCTATTATTGTAATGAGGATCTCTTATGTCCACCCAACCGAGCCATTCTGCAGCTCATTCACCTGTAAATCTAACTGTAAAAGCGGGGGGGAATGACCCCCGGCCAGGGACCTGGGAAGGGATAATCGGCATGAAATGGGAAATCCCTTAGCTATTGATGACCTTCGCTTCGCTTCGTTTCGTTTGTTTGTTTGTCAGGCTGATTTATCTTGGGGTTTAGTGAGCTTATAGTCTGTCTGAATACTTTCCCGTCCTACTGTCGAATCTGATGAAATAAAATGCTCTCACCAACCAAATAGTAACGTTTATCTTTTTTATTTATCAGTTCTTGTCTGCGTTGTATTCATGCACGTTACTGGTAGTTCTGAAAGTAGTTTTTTGTGTGAATAGAATAAAAAAAAAGAACGATAGAAAAAAAAGTTTTATGAAATGGTAAACTGAAAATTTCCGTTAAGGAGAAAAAGAACAGGAAAGTTATGATATGAGAGAGTTCGTGGTAATATTGCATCCTTTCGAAGAATGTTACGGCGTTTTGCTCTCGTGAGAAAGTCGTTTACTAAGCAAAGAGGTTACTTTTGAGGGGCTAAAATCAGTAAAAATGCCATAGTTCCTAACCACAGAATTGTTATTATTATTGTTGTTGTTGTTGTTGTTGCTGCTGCTGCTGATCTGAAGATTTAAAGCTTTTGGGAGTCTAAAGTGATGATGATAATTATAATATTAACAGTAATAATAAATTTTTTTTAAATAGTTCCTCGTTGGACGAGGGGGTTATGTGCTCGCCTACCAATTCGTTAGTCCGAAGTTCGATTCTTCGCTCTGCCAACGCGGAATCAGAGGAATGTATTCCTGGTGATTAGGAATTAATTTCTCAGTATAATGTGGTTCGGATCCCACAATAAGCTGTAGTTCCCGTTGCTAGTAACCAGTTGCTTCCTAGCCACGTAAAAATATCTAATCCTTCGGGTTGGCCCTAGGAGAGCTGTTAATAAGCACAGTGGTCTGGTTAAATTAAGATATACTTAACTTATAGCTTAAGCACATTTCCTTCAGTCCTATCCTGAAACCTTTTACCATAGAAAACGACAAAAAAAACTGAAAGAATGTTTTGACAATTGTTTTTAGCAAAACTTACGCACACGGCTGCTTACAGTTTTTTTTAATGCTTAATTTTTTCCTGGAGTAAGTGAGGTCGACCAACTTATAGTTCATATGAGGTCTGAAAGGTAGTTTAAATTTAGATAATTGTTTTATGCATTTCTTAAACGCCATGGGTTCTGCCACAGTTTCTGTGAATATAATAGGTCTGCTTAATAGAATTAAAAATTGAAATTGTTAGTTCCGTATTGTGGTCAAACTAATGATTTTGAATGACTGGGGGAACTAAACATACAGCTTGTTTTTCGTTGTGATTACGTACGTGACTCCAGACGAAAGTGGGAAAGTATTATTAGAAACAGGTAAATTTCTTCATAATAAAAGATTTTATGACCCACTGCAAAGATTCTAGACCTGATCTTGGATTCCAAGGATATATGTACAGTATATATATATATATATAATATATATATATATATATATATATATATATATATGATATATATATATATATATATATACTATATAGTATATTTATATATATATATACCTGAAGAGAGAGACTGCTGTCTCTCTCTTCAGGTAGATGAAGAGAGGAGACAGCAGTCTCTGAAATACAGTATTTTCTCTCTATATTTTGGCATATATATATATATATATATATATATATATATATATATATATATATAATATATATATATATATATATATATATATATATATATATATATATATATATATATATATATATATAGATATATATATATATATATATATATACCTGAAGAGAGAGACTGCTGTCTCTCTCTTCAGGTAGATGAAGAGAGAGACAGCAGTCTCTGAAATACAGTATTTTCTCTCTATACTTTGGCATATATATATATATATATATATATATATATATATATATAATATATATATATATATATATATATAGATAGATAGATAGTAAAGTTAAACACTGTATCCGTGTTCTAATATGTTGTAGGAAGCCCACTAAAATTGGGAAAAAATTTAAAGTTTTTATTTAAGCTTTCGGAGAGTACATCCTCTCCCTCTATTAGTAAGTATATTATAGTATCATAGATAAATAAGCGTGTATTCGTTAAATGTGTGTGCATGCGTGTTCACGGCGTCGTTGTGTTTCTATTTATTTCTAAGTAGAGTTTGCTGTTATCTGTTTGGCGTCACGTATCTGCTCTAATTCTCCCCTTTTCGGGAAGTAGAGGTTGGTGTCATTTTTACCCTCCTCGCTACAAACTGCTCCGGAGATAGAGTAGTCCTTGGATTCCCTTTGCACGCATTCAGTCGCGTATTTGCTTTCGTGGCCAAAAGCACTTGAGAGGAAGTGCGTCTTCGGTTTTATGGGCATCTTTTCAGATAAGCTGGCGCTCAGGTCTGTGTGTGGCCGCGGGGTAGGGGGTGGGTGGGTACTGCACTTAAATGTCAGTGTCCGGAAAGTTTTTATTGGTTTTGCTTGCTTTTTTTTTTTTATCGAGAGTAGCTTTCCCTAACGTTGTACTGATTGCTTTTTTGCAGTCTGCATTTTTTATCCTGCGCATGGTGGAGGATTGAATATCACGTGACTCCACATCATATCTATGGCTTTGGGACTTGCTCCCTGCTTCCGTTTTCCTGTGTTTTTATAATCTTCCGTATTTTTCGTTGTTGCTGAATTGCATGTTGCCTCGTTCTGTTCCCATTCTTTTTCCGTCTCCGTGTCGGTCTTTGCATTTATGACGAAATAAAAATAAAAACAAAAGAATACGCCTTTTTCTTTATTTGGCATTTGATTACGAAGGATATCTCCAGAATAGCTCTTGATAATTTGTTTTGATGGATATTTTCTCTTACTCTCTCGTTCAGTATTCCTTATATATATATATATATATATATATATATATATATATATATATATATATATATATATATATATATAATTTTTTTTTGTAATCCACCGAATCCACCGAAAGTAGCATCCATTCATCCACTTGTCCTACTGCTCGTGTTTAATATTCTTCCTGCCAACCATCAACTGTTTTTCTTTCAACGCTAAAGAGAGAGAGAGAGAGAGAGAGAGAGAGAGAGAGAGAGAGGACAAAAACACCGCCTTGTAATTTCTGTGTTCACTGATACGGCGTGGTGTTTATGGGAGACCGCTCTCCTTCTTGAAAGCCGTAGCGGTGTTTTCGTCTTTCGGAGCCGCAGCTGCGGGGGAAGATTGCCTGAGAGAGAGAGAGAGAGAGAGAGAGAGAGAGAGAGAGAGAGAGATTGCTCCCCCGGACGACTTGTGATATAAGAGAAGGAGAGTAAAGAGGGTGCGACAGGATTCATCCTAAAAATGCAAGTGGCAAACATTGTAAGGAGGAGAGTAAATGAAGGTGCACTCATCCTCCCTTTCCCCCCCCCCTCCCCCCCCCCCTTCCCCCTCCTCATCCTCCTTTCCCCCCCCTCCCCCCCCTCTCCCCTCCCCCGGGCCCTCTCTCCCTCCCCCCCCCCCATCCCCCCCCCCCATCTAAATCCCTTCCCCTTCCCTTCGTGATATTAAAGCTGGAAGTTGATTTAGGATTCAACAATATTTTCTTACGACGGGAAAGGCTAAGAGAAGCACGGGTCGGGAGGACCCAGTATTCCCGAAAATAACTCACGGGGCGGGGGGGGGGCGGGGAATGTAGCGAATATTAAGCGCTTCAAAGCCCATAATATTTTTTTCGATTCGACGATAACAATTCTTTTTCGATTCGCCGATGAAATTTTTTGTTATTTTTATTTTTGTTTTTTTGTTTGACGATAAAATTTTTTTTTTCATCGGGTGCGTTTCCAAGTTTGTGTATCTTTTATATGACGGGATATAGGAATGCGTTTGAGGGCCCAATTCAGTTCCAATCTCTCTCTCTCTCTCTCTCTCTCTCTCTCTCTCTCTCTCTCAGCAACCACCTCAGATTTTTGTAACCTGTAAAGTCATGCAATAACCGTTGATCTGCATGCTGTATTTTTGTTCTCATTTCGTGCTACGCATAATTATTCAACATAGTTTTAGTGGGACTGTCAAAAGTGCCAATATTGATATTTAGTACAAGAAAATGACCCGATTTGATGACCGTCGAATCGACCTGATCGGCGAAAACATTTGAAGGTTCCTCTTGAACGAGTTACCATTCGCCCTTGTTCTGGCATCTCATTTTCCTAACACCCTCCTCTTCTTCCTCCTCCTCTTACTCTTGTTTGTACTTCTCTCCTCTTGCCCTTCGTCCTATTGATGTTCAGAACTCGAGAGTTGGTTCGGGATTGACGTAACAATTGTTGAGCGCTTCAAGAGCCAACATGATTCTGACTCACCGGCAATACTTTTCAGATTGGTTTCGTTTTCCTTTCATTCATTGTGTTTGGTTTAGGATTTTATGACTGCTGAGGATGATGTCGTAAGTTCTGTTTCTTGTTCTTGTCTTTTTAGTTTCTTGTTAATTATGTAGGATGAATATTTATACTTGTTTTTATTTAAGGTAACAGTAGTTAACAAGGACGGTACGTCTCAAAGGGTTCACGTGGGCTTTTCTTATTGTAATTACTTTTGGTATTAATACACATTATATATATATATATATATATATATGATATATATATATATATATATATAT
Organism: Macrobrachium nipponense; assembly: GCF_015104395.2. Taxonomy (NCBI): domain Eukaryota; kingdom Metazoa; phylum Arthropoda; class Malacostraca; order Decapoda; family Palaemonidae; genus Macrobrachium; species Macrobrachium nipponense. The sequence continues at coordinate 37,840,057 of NC_087203.1, forward strand.
ATATATATATATTATACGTACACTTAAACATTCATGCTCTAACTGCCAGATAGTGGATGAACCCTCTGGGTAGTAAAACTTCCAAAACATATGCTGCTTCATGCACCTACATAGAAGGTCCATCAGCAGGACGTAGAACCCCCCGAAACAAATACCCTATCCTGTCCACATGCTTGCCCTTCCTGGGTGTGAAGTCCCTTTCCTCTCCGATATCTCTTCCACACCTTCTATCAGACAACTTCTATATCTTCTTTATCTTCTCTTTCCCCAATCGCTCACTAAAACATACCCTCGTTTCACGAAACTGTCATCGTCCTCTTTACACTTGACCTAACCACACACCCTGAAATAGTCTCTATGTGCGTTCGTCAACGTCAACCTCTTTACCACTTCCTCTGCGTGTGTCGATATATCTTCCGTCGTATTTAGTGCTTAAACAAGGCGTGATCCGATCTCCAACTTACGCGGAGTGTGCTAAAATCTACGGTCAAATAGCCCGTTGTTTCACCAACGTAAAATAAAATAAATGTGCTATATTTTGTTAGACATAATTCTTTTGTACTGTTTAACATGCACGGTATTTATTTATTACTTTTCCATTCTAGTTAATAAAGCATAAATATCCTATCCTAAAATTCCTGTATCTTTAACTCTACGCGAAACACCTTTTTCAGATCTTTGTATAGGCTTTCCCAACCCGCCAACAAGAACAACAACAAAAAGCAGTTTGTAGGCTTACTCCCCGAGTAAGCGAAAATCAAGACGTTCACTTAACAGCAGAACCAGATCTTGCGGGAGACACGGACCAAATAAAAATGCTTCACAATCGCAGAAGCCATTGATTGCCATCAGTTTCTCTCTTGAGTGGTAATTGTTCGATTTCGTGCGCGAAGGTCGGCGGGATTGGTAGATCAGGTGGTCATATATAGACGCTCGATTGATTCATTGATTTGCGCCCATATTCCTGTTTCGCAATGTCTTTAACAAGAGACACCGGAAATATGTTTTAAGAGTATGAATTATTTAGATTACAAGTTAGTAGAGGTGGAATCTGGACGCAAACTTTCACCGAGACGTCCGAGTTAATCCGTTTGCATCCGTGTGGGTAATTTTTAATTACCTTTCGCATAGAATAGTCCTATCGGGTACATCAGGGAGCGCTTTAGTTGGAGGATGTTGTAGCGTTGTTGTTTTCGTAGTCTTTAACACTGATTTTTTAACTTTACTCTTCTCGCATTATGTTCAACAGTGTGGCTTTCTTAAGGTTTTTGTTATTGGAGCATTAATTTGGATTTCATTACTCCTCGTGAGACATGATGCCTTCTTTAGACCAGTTTCTCTCTCTCTCTCTCTCTCTCTCTCTCTCTCTCTCTCTCTCTCTCTCCTTTACAATTTAATGTACATTGGTACGACGATGACGCACCGCTTAAAAAAGTTTTAAAGGTTTATTAATTACTCAGGATTAGGACATTATTTACTCAAGCTTAGTAGCTGCCACAGAAAGTCTTCAAAGTCCGCATGTGTAGATTCGTCGCCTTTGACAGGTGGCAAAATGCTTGATAGCACCTGGCAGCTACCACAGAAAGTCTTCAAAGTCCGCATGTGTAGATTCGTCGCCTTTGACAGGTGGCAAAATGCTTGATAGCACAGCTAGCACTCCGCAGGGAACCAGACGGACGGAAACTCGTACCTGAGGCGAAGTACGACCATTACGTAGGGGATATGCGTGACAAAGACACCTGGTCTGGATCATGTGGGCGACGGCAGTATATTCGCAACAGATCTCAAGGTAACTCTTCCTGCAGCTCAACAACCGCGGTCGGATGGTCAACGTTCCTATGGTCGACACGAACTTTGAATTCCGCAGTTCTCATTTAGATTTAGACATTCTTTTAGGTTGATTTGCTCTGTTCGGCCTCTCAAGCATCATACGAATTCATGCGAATTCGTACTTTCATCCATGTGCAATAACATTCATAAGACTTCCACTGACTTTTTGTTTCTTTGTTTGTATGGTGTTTTTACGTTGCATGGAACCAGTGGTTGTTCAGCAACGGGACCAGCGTCGACAGTGAAGAACTTATATCACCAGAAATTCACATATCTCACCCCTCAGTGGAATGCCAGAAAATCGAACTCGCTGCCACCGAGGTGGCACGCCAACACCATACCGATCACGCCACTGAGGTGCTCTCCAGATTATTTTTTGTATATCTAGGGAATCTCGATGTTTTTCATTCTAAATTGCAAACATGACAAACGTTATTTGGCAGTCTATCATCCGAGTCCCATAAGGGGTTAGTGCCGTCGGTGCGCCTCATGTGGTGCACTGTAGGCATTACATAAGGTTCTTTGCAGCGTCCTTTGGGCCCCTCTCATTCCTTTCACTGAACCTCCTTTCATATTCTCTCTCTCCTATCCTGCTTTCCACCCTCTGCTAATAGCTTTTTGATAGTGCAACTGCGAAGTTTTCCTACTGTTACACCTTTCAGGCCTTTTCACTGTAAGTTTCCGTTTCTGCTTTGAATGATCTCATACGTCCCAGCGCTTGGCCTCTGGTCTATATTCTATATTCAGTTCTCTTCACATCTGAGTGTGCAAGTTGCTTTGCTAGTATAATTTTTTTTTTTTTTTTTTTTTTGTTTTTTTTTTTTTTTTTTTTTTTTTTTTTTTTTTTTGCAAATCTCACACAAGCATTGTTCTTACTATGAGTTGAACTGGAGGTTTTAAAGGTACATTATTATATCGTAAGCTTTACAGTCCGACAGACACACGAGACCGTTCCTGATCTACAAATATTTATAATCATTTAATGATCGAATCCAGGAATGATGATAACTGCGTACGTCTGACCCAGTTCCACCGGCCGGAATGAGTGTGTGTGTGTATGTGTGTGTGTATATATTTCTGGAAGCCTCATTTCGAGTTGAAGCTGAGGATGATGACCTAATTACGGTCCGGATGTGTCATTTTCCACGGGACAATGGATAATTACTAAATGTGGCGTTTCTTCTCTCTCTCTCTCCAGGTAAGGCGATGTGGCGCGCTCTCTCATTATGGCGGTGAATAATGGAAGGTAAGCTGAATAAGCATTTAGAGGCTGGAGCTGAAAGGATTTCGGAGGTATTTTCGTATTTTTCCGTCTGTTGCGTAATACTCCCGTTATTGTTCTTTCTTGTTATTTGATCTTTCTTTTATACCATCAAGATTTTTATTTTCGGTATTCACCCATATTTTACACGTTTGGCGCAAATACGCTGTAGTATGGGATTCATTTTTGTATATTGTGTAGGAATTTATGATGACCGACAGAGACATTTGTTTTAAAAAAAATTATGCTCGTTAATAATTTCCATTTTTAAAGCCAGTTCTTAACTCCTAATTTTTTTTTATTTTTTTTTCATCATTATTTTTTCTTTTGTTTTTTTTTATTTCAGTTTATTTTTTACTTATTTATTTATTTGTTTATTTGCAAACCTTAGTCTTGGTTCTATTATCTGCCTCTTTTTTCTGGAGCGAGATTTGCCCTGGTTTTTCATTCACATTTGTTTTCCGATTTGAATAATGGTTTTGTCAATAATTGGCCATTTCTTCTGTCATTCACGGACTTTGTTAAAATTACAGATTGATTTTAGCTCCACCTGACATTTAGTGCGTTCTAAGTTCTTGTGCTCTTTGATCATGCGTATATGTGCACTCATTTTTATTCGTTCATCAATCACTGTTTGTTATATAATTTCATTAGGCACGCTTAAATGACTGTCATTGGATTTCATACTGTGTAAGTCGTACGTAAGACAAAGGACGTGCATGCCCGCCCTTTCTCTGCCGCTTTTTACACGTCATATAAGCATAATTTGAATTACGTAAGTGTTCCAGTTCAGAGCTTACGTAAGACGACCCAGTTTGTGGCAACACTGAGTCAGAATCTTCGTTCGGCGAAAGTGTTCTGGTTTTCTTTTTGCCTTCGAGGGATTTTTTTTTCCCCTTTGCCACTGACTCCTAGTTGGCCGTCCACACTCCACTCTTGCCACTGAAACGTACGGTGAACACACGTCGATAAATCATCGCGCAGAGATAACAGAAAAAGACTAATACAAGTCAACGACTCACTGGATGTCTTAACCAATTGTAAAGGTACTGGAGACCTGCATAAGAAGAGGTACTGTTGATAAAATGCAGTGAAAATAAACTTTGCCTCCCATAATAGAAAGTTAAGTATTTTAGTTAAATAATTGTATGTAATCCAATTGAAAATGGCAAAGATGCCACGTGAATACCAGGGACTTCAAAAAACAATGGCTCTTGAAGGGACAAGTTTTACTGATCATCTCCATAAAAAGTAAACGATGTTCAGCGTCACCACAAGAGGCGGTGGATCTTGGGAGGTTTGGTATTTTACACTAAAACTTAAGTGCCCTTATATTAGGTGTGTTTGCGACAATATAACATGTCATAAACACGTCAAGACTTATCACATCCGTATTACAAGAAGGTTCAAAACAATTCAGCGACTCGTAAGTGCAGAACGAATTTTTGGGTAAATGCTGGATAACCGTAAGAAGCATTCGGTTATCCAGCGTTTACCCAAGATTCTTTCTCCACATAGAGCAGCTGAGTTGCTTTCAACCTTTATGTAATACGAATGCGATAAGTTTTGACGTGTTTATGACATGTTATACCGTCGCAATACACCCACCATCAAGGCACTTCCGTTTTAGTGTAAAATACCCAACTTCCAAAGATCCACCGCCTCTTGTGGTGACGCAGAACGTCGTTTACTTTTTATGGAGATGATCAGCAACTTGTCCCTTCAAGAGCCACAGTTTTTGAAGTCCCTGGTGTTTGTGTGGCATCGTTGCCAATTTTAATTGGGTTAAATACAATTATTTAACTCAAATCTTTCACTTTCTTTTATGGGAGGCAAAGTCGATACAAAATGTTGTTTGATTTTACACATTTTATTGACGTAACCTCCTTTTACGCTGGTCTTCAATATTCAGTTCCTTTACCCCACGTCCTACCCCCTCCTCTCTCTCTCTCTCTCTCTCTCTCTCTCTCTCTCTCTCTCTCTCTCTCTCTGATTCCGTGGCTAAGCACGTCTGGCTCTCGACTAGAGGAAATGTGTTTGATTCTCTGACGAGACGAAGACGGTCGAATTATTGCTCTCAATAAAATCTACTTTACCTTCGTTGACCTAAGCAATAAATTTGATGTCTAGGTGGATTCGTGGCCTCATCAAATTGTATGCTGACAAACGAGAGGAAGCCCTCGACGAGGTAGCTAATCCTCATCCCACTGTGGTGAAATCATTCATAGGATTTTCTGTGTATATATTTATCTATCTAATGTAGTACGAAGGAACACGTCCTTGAGAATATCCTTAAATCCACGCAGAAAGGTAAGTGAAACAGGGACTTGGAACAAGAACTTTCTTAGTATATTCTACATTTTCAAGTGTGAACTTGAAAATGTAGAATATACTACGAAAGTAAGTGTTCTATGTCCCTGCTTCATTTACCTTCCTGTCGTGAATTTAAGGATATATGTTTATATATACGATGGTTTCATGTACCCAGTTATTCAGTTTCAGTACAGTGTCTACCGTCTCATTCGTGTATGTCAAAATGAATCACGAGATACGGAAAAGATAATGAAATTCCCTTTTGTCTTGCCACTGCACTTTCTGAATGCTGGCATTCTCCTCGTGTCTTCAGTAGCGCCATTGACTGCCGGAGGGAGGTTTTTGGTTACTCAGGCTACTGCAGGTGTCCTCTTACCCAGAGCTGCGGAATACTCCTCAAAGGGGAGCCTTCAGCTCGGGGCAGTATTTGTTGTTCTTTGTGATAAAAAGTCACTGCGATGTAGCCTTTGTGGTCGGCCGTATCTTGAATAGGCTGCTTCCTTCCTTCTCCCTTTACTGGATAGAGATATTAAGTTGCCGTCCCATTCGTCTTTACTCAAAAAAAAAAAAAAAAAAAAAAAGAAAAAAAAAAAAAAAAAAAAAAAAGTGGGGGCGGGTGGGATAACGTTATTACTTTCATCTGGAAAAGGGAATATGACAATTTTCTGGCTGTATGCTTCGTCAATTGTGCAGTGTAGTGAAAGTAATTCCTCATACTATTATGAAAGGAAATACATTGTTCTGTAGCCGAAGACATAATATGAATTTACCTCTGGAAGAGTTTGGAATACATTTTCTGGAAGGTTCTAATAATAATAGTCGGTTGTATATTGAATTTTTTTTTTTTTATTGTTTGACATAGGTAAAGTTTGAAGAGAGAGAGAGAGGAGTAGAGACGAGAGAGAGCGAGAGAGAGAGAGAGAGAGAGAGAATTTCTATATTAAATGTACAATTATAAGTGATATATAGCTAGTGAGTCTCTCTCTCTCTCTCTCGTGTTTTATCCTCAAATATAAGCGAACATACACAGTACTCTATGCATATGAGCAAGTACCAAGCCTGTCATCACAGACACGCAGATACTACTACAGGAGCTTAAAAAAAAAAAAAAAAAAAAGTCAGAAGGTGCGTGCGTATAAAAAACCATGTACGCACCAACGCCAAACCTCGTATATAGCTTCCTGAGGCAGCAAAGGAGTCCTTGCGTACAGTCTTCGTGTTCATCGCCGGCCAATTACTCAGACTCTGGTCGCTGGGACGCGGCTGGCTTAACGTTTTCCTCCGCAAACTTCTTTGTAATATGTTTCCTGTGTGACGCCACTCTTATGAGAATCGAGCAAGTTCTCGAAAGCTGCCGTTTTGTATATATATTTTAATATATATTTACACCTGCACATTGTGGATTTTTTTTACCATTCTCTGTATAATAAGAAAGACTTTCTTTTCAAAAGAGCGCCTCTGTGGCGTGGTCGGATTGGTGTTGGCCTGTCACCTCGGTGGCCACGAGTTCGATTCTCGGGCATTCCACTGAGGCTTCAGAGATGTGTATTTCTGGTGATAGAAGTTCACTCTCGACGTGGTTCGGAAGTCACGTGAAGCCGTTGGTCCCGTTGCTGAATAACCACTGGTTCTGTGCAACGAAGAAATACCATACAAACAAAACAACCTTTCTTTTCAATATGCTTTCTTTCACAAGTACGTAATATTTATTAGTGTTATCTCTTAATATGGCTCGTTTGAGCATTACTGCTTACGGTGTGTGCATAAACGTATGCCATTTACGCACCATAATGATTAGTAAATAATAAGATATTTCTCGAGATATAATAAGATATTCTTGTATAATAAGATATTGTACGAGAATTTATTTCTGTGTGACAATATAATTCCTGATCCTAACATATATATATATATATATATATATATATATATATATATATATATATATATATATATATGTGTGTGTGTGTGTGTGTGTGTGTGTGTGTGTGTGTGTGTGTGTGTGTGTGTGTGTGTGTATACATACATACATACACACACCTATATATATATATATATTATATATAATATATATATATATATATATAATATATATATAGTTCAGTTCAGAAATAGAATTACTTCCCCAAGTGAAAACTTGCTACTCCATAACCCACTTTTTAAAGTGGAAATATACTGCCGAATTATATTTCCAGCAGTAAACATAATTAAAATAAAACCTCGTTAATTCAAAATGTTTCAAAAATTATCTACAGCTGAAAATGGGTTTAGCAATGACACGCAGAGCATTAACGTTTTGCCGAGGTGTAAGGGTCGTAACTCTCTCTCTCTCTCTCTCTCTCTCTCTCTCTCTCTCTCTCTCTCCATTTTGTCTCTCTTTGTCATAAAAGTATCCAACGTGGGCAGTATATCATCCTCGTGGCATGCGTGTCTACGGTCTATTTTCAAAGCGTTTTGCTTGTTGCATGTTTATACCATATTTTATGCGCCGTGTGACTATCATAAAGGATTTATTAATAAAGCTGGGTTGTAGTATCGTAGTCGGGCCGTTTATCGCCATGTCCTTCATGTTGTCCCAGGTTAGTGCTAATGCATGATGCTGGTGCATTCAGCACGCGCATGCAATTACATGTCCTGGTGTCAGTAAATACATATATATATATATATAGATATATATATATATATATATATATATATATATATATATATATCTGTGTGTGTGTGTGTACGCACACTATATATATATATATATATATATATGAAGATAAAAGGCCCATAAAACTACTATTTGAATATTGCAACCATATATTTCGTTTCGAGCACACTTCCATCTGTGCTCCTGATCACTTGTGCAACGTTTCAAATAGTGTTTTATGGGCCTTTTATCTTCATATATCTGTTGTATTGCAGTAAAAGACACTCATATATAATGAATTGTTATCACATCACCGTGATTCATATACATACTTTAAGTTACAAATGTCCATTAATATCCAATTCGCTCTATCACGGAATTCATATTGTTTTTCGCACATGTTAACCGAAGGGGAATTTTTTAGTTAATAATAATTTCGTCTTCTCGTGGCTTCGAACCAGCGCACAGACAGAGGCGAAATCAGGACTTCAGTGACGTTACCGAATCCACGAGAGGAGGAAATTATCATTAACTAAAAAATTCCCCTTCGGTTAACAAGTATATAAAATTATATTGATTCCGAGGTAGAGCGATTTTGGATATTAAAGGGAATTTGTAGCTTAATGCATGTGTGTGTATATATCATATATATATATATATATATATATATATATATATATAAGATATAATATATTATATATATATATATATATAAAAAAAAAACCTCTTCCAGCGGCAGGAATGCTGGATGCCTCCAAAACCTCTCTCTCTCTCTCTGACGAGAGTTCTTCCGCCGAGCTTATTACAGTTTTCAGGTCAGAAGGATAAAAAACACATTTAAACTTCCCCCCCAAAAGGTCAAAACGTTGCTCCTCTGCTTTTCGGGAATATGCAAATGACTGCTGCTGCTACTGCTGCCGCTTGATAATATTTCTCGTCGCTTTTATTAGCCATGTGGCAGACAAGACAAGGCAGCTGCAAATTAAGGGAAAAGAGACTATACGCCAAATTTAAGCATATTACCACATACAAATGTGTGTTTATATATATATAGATATATATATATATCAATATATATATATATATATATATATTTATATTTATTATTTATTTATTTATTTTATGCATTAATCTACAAATGCCCTTTAATATCTAATCAGCTCTACCTCGGAATTAATAGTATTCATATATTGCTAACCGAAGGGGAATGTTTTAGTTGATATAATATATATATATGCATTAAGTTACAAATTTCCCTTAATATCCAATTCGCTCTTACCTCGGCATTAATATATTTTCATACATTTGTTAACCGAAGGGGAATTTTTGTTGTTGATATTATATATATATATATATATATATATATATATATATATATATATATATATATAGATATATAATAATAGAAATATAATTATCAACAACAAATTCCCCTTCGGTTAACAAACTGTATGAAATATATTCCGAGGTAAGAGCGAATTGGATATTAAGGGAAATTTGTAACTTATGCTATATATATATTATATCAACTAAAACATTCCCCTTCGGTTAGCAAATATATGAATACATATTAATTCCGAGTAGAGCTGATTAGATATTAAAGGGCATTTGTAGATTAATGAAAAATAAAAAAATAGGAAATAAATAAATAAATAAATAAATATATATATATATATATATATATATATATATATATATATATATATATATAAACACACATTTGTATGTGTGGTAATATGCTTAAATTTGGCGTATAGTCTCTTTCCCTTAATTTGCAGCTGCCTTGTCTTGTCTGCCACATGGCCATATAAAAGCGACGAGAAATATTATCAAGCGGCAGCAGTAGCAGCAGCAGTCATTTGCATATTCCCGAAAAGCAGCGGAGCAACGTTTTGACCTTTTGGGGGGGAAGTTTAAATGTGTTTTTATCCTCTGACCTGAAAACTGTAATAAGCTCGGCGGAAGAACTCTCGTCAGAGAGAGAGAGAGAGAGTTTTTGGAGGCATCCAGCATTCCTGCGCTGGAAGAGGTTTTTTTTTTTTTTTTTATTTTTTTTTTTAATGGAGTGATGTAAAGTTACGGAGACATGGAGAGAAAATCAGGACGAAAAGAGCAGAGATAATGTAGTCGAGTTTTGCAGTTCTCCAGGGATGGTGACTGGCGAGCGTATTCTGATGAATTATTTTCACCGTATTGATGTTGGCGTCTCGCAGCTGTCTGTTTTTTTTTATTTTCTCTTCGGGATTATTTCTGCTGAGTAATATAGCCTACACAATAGGATGAGCTTATTATCATCTTTCGTGGTGAAATGGTTTTATTTTGAAAGTCTGTAACGGGTATAGACTACCAATACTACCTCAGGTAAATGATAGTAAAATGCAAATGTTTTTGCAGTGAAATGTTTTTTTTTCCAGATGCAAAATATATATATATATTATATATATATATATATATATATATATATATATATATATATATATATATATATACATGCAGAAGCTAGCTACTATGTCGTACCTCTAAGTAAATGGGTATGCACTCCACAATGATGTAAAATCCCTCTCTACAAGAAATATATATTTTAAACTACAGAATGATTTTTATATCATTGTGGATCGTATCCCCATATATATATATATATATATATATATATATATATATATATATATATATATATATAATATATATATAGTATATATATATATATATAATATATATATATATATTATATATATATCATATATATATCTATATATACATATATATATATATATAAATAAATAAATAATCACGTGTGGAACTTATATATATAGAAACAATCATCAAAAAATCATATTTGGAACAGGAATAAATATCTGACTCACATCAAGATCGAACCCAGGTCTTTCAATTGAAAGAAGAGACAGCTGCCGGCAACCGGGCCACACAAATTATAAAAGAAGCTGGAACCTAAGTACCACTGTACCTAAGGCTTGACTTGTGCAGGCTAAGCTAAATGCCTTGCATCCCAGTGTTGATTGTTTCTGTCATATTCACTCAGAAAGGGTAATTCGAAAAAAATGCTGTCAGTTGGGTTATTCATACACACACACACACGCGCGCACACACACACACACACACACACAACACACACATATATAATAACTTGAAGATATCTCCTACGCTGTGTGACTGTCCTTTGTCCTTATAATCATACGATAATTTTTTTTTTAATTCACTTCGGCCCAATAATTTGAAGATTTCGGTTATTGTGGCATTTCGTCGTTTTTCACGTAAAAATTTTTGTTGGGTGAACAAAATCTCTGTTTAGCATAATTTGTTTGTATTATTTATTTATTGTAATACTTAATGACATTAGAGACCACGTGAAATCTTTTCTAATATTTCAAATCATCCAATGGCGGGGTAGTGCTGTCAGTGCACCTCACGCATTGTACTGTTGACATTACTTAAGATTCTCTGCAGCGTCACTTTCGGCCTCTAGCTGCAACTCCCTTGATTCCTTTTACTGGACCTTCGTTAATATTCCCTTTATCCCATCTTACTTTCCACCCTCTCTAACAGTTGTTTCATGGTGCAACTTCGAGGTATTCCTCCTGTTACACCTTTCAAATCTTTTTCACTGGCAATTTCCCTTTCATCGCTGAGTGACCTCATAGGTCCCAGCGCTTGACTTTAGCTTAAATCTTATATTCAATTCAGTATTTCAAATCACGAAACTGAAAGTGTCTCATTTTAAGGTATTGAAAGTAATCCTGAACAGAGGGTGTAAGGTGGTCCTTCTTTTGAAGATTTCGGTCAATTCAAGAGGGAGGGACAGTTCTTCGATGTCCGGGTCATTGTCCACGCGAGGACGAATACAAAGAAGATACAGAGATACACAACCTTGCTTTTCTCTGTGTAGACACCTTTGTTGCCCACACCTTCACCCTTAGTTAAGGATCCCCAAAAGCAAATTGGGTCCTTGTAATGATAGCAGCGGCATCAAGGTAAATTGTGAGATGTTATCGGCCAGAGAGAGAAGGGAGGGAGGTTCTAATTGATTTTCCCGTCCAATTACTCCCGCGCTCAATGCATTTCCCATACTTATTATTAAAGCTTTGTTCCTCCCAAAAGCAGTTCGGCGTAATTGGTCAAAAGGATGACTCACACCTGCCCTCCACAGTGATTACCAGTGATTAGCAACCAGTCCGTATACTGAAAGGTTATCATGATCTCTCGCACTTACTTGTGAGACTTCTTAATGTCGATGTTCGTTATCTTGTTTTACGTAATAACGTCTTGTCAGCGCTGTGTACTATAGTAGATTCACATCAACCGTGCATTTGATGTGTAGGCCAGTCCCTTACGACGCTCCTGATTGGCTGTTGATAAGCCAGTCACAGGGCTGGAAACTCTCAGTCTCTCTCGAGAGTTCACATGGGTAGGATCTATGCTCCACCTCTCCTGAGGTATACTTCTTTCAGGAGAAGTGGAACATACATCCTACCTATGTGAACTCTCTCGAGAGAGACTGAGAGTTTCCAGCCCTGTGAGTGGCTTATCAACAGCCAATCAGGAGCGTCGTAAGGGACTGGCCTAGACATCAAATGTACGGTTGATGTGAATCCACTGAAGGTGGTTTGTGTGATCTTATATTTGCCAGCAAGGCTTTTGTCGAATATATCTCGACTAATATTCACAAAATATGTCAGGATGACTATTTATACGACGTATTATTAGCTACGAAGTTAAGTCTATCTTAGTTTAACCAGACCGCTGATCTGGTTAACAGCTCTCCTAGGGCTGGCCCGAAAGCTTAGGTATTTTTACGTAGCTAGGAACCAATTGGTTACCTAGCAACGGGACCTACCGCTTATTGTGGGATCCGAACCACATTATATCGAGAAATGAATTTCTAATCACCAGAAATAAATTCCTCTTATTCCACGTTGGCAGAGCGGAGAATCGAACTGCGACTGCCGAATCGGTAGGCGAGCACGTAACCCACTCGTTCAATGAGGAACTAAAAGTTAGGAATCCATAGGCTATTTTTCTCGAAAACTCAACAACCTATCGATGGGTGAGGACGCTTTAGGCTTGGAAAATCTTGCATTGCAAATGCCCTCCATCACCGAAGAAGAAAATTGAATCGCTCAAATAAATTCTGTACTTTAGTTCCAGTAGCGGTGTTGTGAAGCTATTAATTTTATACAAGTTGCCCCCTGTGCTGTGTGAAAATCTAGGTTTAATTTTAATTACACTGTTTTATAAAACCATCCAACGTTCTTTTCTGTTCGTAGTTCTAAAACTTGAAACCTGCATACCATCCCATGTGATTATATTTGAAACAAGGTCGTGCTGAGAGAGCAAATCGCCGCCAAGCTACTGTGACGTTTGGTTGTCTCTTTTTGTCTCCTCCGAAATTCAATCACCAGCTGCCAGGCACAGGACCCGTCTTTTGTAGAATTTTCGTAAAACTGAAGATAATTTTTTGCATAATCCTACTAACAGACAAACACATTTGAACGATTGGTAACCTCCTTGCGGGAGGTAATGCGATTTGAGTGTAAGTTCTGCGTTGGGTTGAGAATTTGATTAAAAGGACAAAAGCTATTTTAATTAGCATCCAGTTTTAATATTTATCTGTCACAAAGGCATGACGACTGCCATGCGCGTATTGCCTGAACCGCCAGCTTGCATGACGGGTTTGTGTCTGTATAACCTACAAAATGAGATTTTAATCTGAGTTCTGGTTTTAATGACGACGTAATGAAAACTGCAAGATCCTTTAATACAATTAATTGATATCCATTTTCAATAAACGTTTATTAATTACGATGCACAGATGGGTGGCTGTCTCGAACGCAGCGAATGGCCAGAGGGATTGTCGTAGACAGGATCCAGTATCCTGGTTATAGAATGTGTAGGAAACGTATTAATTTCACTCTGCGAGAGATGGAGAAAGGGAGTTCATTCCTTCTTCCTTCTTGTCCAGTTCCAGCAACTGCCAGAGAGAGAGAGAGAGAGAGAGAGAGAGAGAGAGAGAGAGAGAGAGAGCAAGCAATGTGTGGAAATGATGAGATTGGAGGCGGACGCCTTCTCGTCATAGTTTCAAAGAGCAAAACGGGAAGGAGAATGGTTGGTGGTGGCGTTTGATGATGGCGCGTGTTGGGGAGGTTTTTATGTTGGTGAGGGTTATGTTGGTGATCTTCTTGGCCTCATAGCAGCGGCCAGGATCGTGGCGGTTGGTGGTGGGGATGCATGGAAGCAAAAGAATTAAAGATGCCCGCTCGGTCCCTTTCGGGGCGTCTTCTATCAGGGAGATTCCTGTCTCGTGTGGGATTATTGTCCTTTGTACAAGGAGTGCCACTACCGGGTTGGGCAGTTTGTTGTCGAGTGATTTTACGGCGGTGAAAATAATGGAGGCGCAGAAGAAAATGGAGGTAATTTTAACCGGGGTTTGTATATACGGAGTCAGGAGGAAAGTGCAGCGCTCATTTTCAAATTCAGTGGAGAATTAGCCCGACAGACAACCTGAAATACGGGGATATTAAGGAAATTCCTGTTGCGTTGTGCAAGAAACTAGTCCTTGGTTGCGTCTTATGTTTATTGCATGTTGCCTTTGAGGACATGCCTGGAATTAACTCTCTCTCTCTCTCTCTCTCTCTCTCTCTCTCTAAGAAATTCGATTATTCTCAGTAAACGGCGACTGATCCGTATTTGTAGGAGTAGAATTTACCAAGGGAGATGTGTTTCATTGATTGAAATGGCCTTTTAACCACCGTATTTCGTAACATATTGGATTCGCTTTCCTCAGAAGGGCTCCAAATCTCTAAAGACGTACACGAGTAAGTTCTCTTCCCTAAGTGGGTGGTTTCGACACCAAGCTGCTGGTAACAGGACCAGGATGGTGTAATTTGGGAAGGAGAATTTCTTCATTGATTTCTTTTGGGATTTATAGGGCTCAGTTGAAGCCGTAATATATATATATATATTTATATATATATATAATATATATATATATATATATAAATGGATATAATGCGTGTGTGTGTGTGTGTTGGGTACATATATATGTATATCCCAACATTAAGCTACAAATGTCGTTTAATATCCGATTCGATCTACTCGGGAAATAATACCGAAGGGGAATTATAATTGAATAAGTGTGGTTCGTTACTGGGCAGGATCTAACTGTCGAACAGCGAGTACCAAGGCGTTCAGTGGACTCTTTAGACCTCTCATTTGTCAAGTGCGTGTCTGAATATATATACATATATACACAGTGTGTGTGTGTATGCACACTGAAATATATAAAAAAAATGTTTAGTGTGAATCTGGCTTTTGCCTTATGGTACCACCATGCCCGTGTGGTAAGCCTCCTTGGGAAATACCACGCCACTTCTGGGTATAACCGCCACTGCTCTTCTGGGTAATATACCCCTAAACTGAATTGTCTCCGTCTATGCCTATACCGTAAATGATGGAAAAGTAACGGTTGACGTGTAGCGATCTGGATCGAATATTTATTTATTCTTTGACGTTTAATTATTTTTCTTCTTCGGGATGTTGTAGAGGGTAGATAATAAAATACATGATTTTAGTGTATTCATTATTTAAAGTTTCGAAAGCCTTGTCTTCAGTGTTGACCCCTCCCCCAGCCCCCCCCCCTCCCCCCCCCCCCCCCCCCCCCCCCCCCCCCCCCCCCCCCCCCCCCCCCCCCCCCCCACACACACACTACAAAAAAGGACATATCACTAAGTTTAAACATGAAACATTTCTCATGTCAAAAATGCGACAAATACAAGTGCCTTGAAGCAAAGTTATAAATAGATTTTATTTATAATGTATTACATTATAGCATTATAAATAACAGACTATGGGTTAATAACAAAGATTTGCCATCTCTCTCTCTCTCTCTCTCTCTCCTCTCTCTCTCTCTCTCTCTCTCTCTGGTATAAAGCTTAAAGGGAAAGACAATGCCTGAATAATAATTATATCATTATAATTAAGAGACTTTACGATTGTGTTATTACAAAAGTATTGCCACCTATTTGGACCCCCCCCCTCTCTCTCTCTCTCTCTCTCTCTCTCTCTCTCTCTCTCTCTCTCTCTGGTATAAAGTTTTAAAGGGAAAGACAACGCCTGAATAATAATTATATCATAAGTAAGCGACTTTAGGTTGTGTTATTACAAAAGTCTTGCCACCTATTTGGACCCCCTCTCTCTCTCTCTCTCTCTCTCTCTCTCTCCGGTTTAAAGGGAAAGACAATGCCTCAATACTGCAGGGCTTTCCTGTCTTAATTCCATCCTGTACACGCATTCATCTTTCTTTAAAGGCGCATTTTCATGGGAGAACGAGAGAGAGAGAGAGAGAGAAAGAAGAGAGACCTACATGTACACTCGAGTTATTATGCCGCTCCTCTCACCCCCAAACCCCCAACCCCCCACCCCCTTAACTCCGGAACCCCTATACCTACCCTACTCATGGAGTGGCAGGGATGAGGAGGTTTTCGTAGGGTTTTTTCCTTCTTCCTCCTCCGCCTCCTTGGAAAGGAAAGAGTGACGCGAAATAAAAAAAAGTGGGGAAATGTGCTGAATTGCCGTGCCCGAGAGTTGAAGGACTCTCTCCTGTCTACGGACGAGGGACTGGTTCGCAGTGCGAGCGAATCGTCAAAGGGGTCCTGCTGCTGCTGCCTTCGTCCATCCCTCCAGCGACGAGTAAAAAGAGTGGAAGAATGACGAGCGACCCCCTACCCCCTCTACCCCTACCCCAAGCTTCGTTCTGCCATCCCTCGAGACAGAGCGGTGGACTTCCTTCCATGCCACATTGTGATTGCAAAGTTCTTTGGCGTGCACGTTTTCTCAGCATGTTCCCAAAAGAATGAAGATGTTAGAATGCACCTTTCACATGTACATTTTCTGAGCATGTTCCTCCCAAAAGAATTAAAATGGTGGTAGAATGCACATTTTACACACACAATTTTCTTCCCACGTGTCTCTCAAAAGAATGAAGATGTTAGAATGCACCTATAACATGCACAATTTTCTCCCCATGTGTCTCCCAAAAGAATGAAGATGTTCTTAGAATGCACCTTTTACAAGCACATTTTCTGAGCATGTTTCTCTCAATAGAATGAAGTTGTTAGAATGCACCTATAACATGCACAATTTTCTCTCTATGTGTCTCCCAAAAGAATGAAGATTTGTCAGAATGCACATTTTCTGAGCATGTTCCTCTCAAAAGAATGAAATTGGTGTTAGAATGCACCTTTTACAAGCACATTTTTCTCCCCAGTGTCTCCCAAAGAGTTAGAATCTTGTTAGAATGCGCCTCGATCCATTTGTCGGTTGGACTTCTCGAGAATAATTGCTGCCTTGGCCGCCACATTCCGTCTTCTCAGAAGGAGCCGACAAGAATCCAGTTTCCCCCGGTGCCCTTTGTCCTACGGCTATGGGAAACTAGTTGTTGTGGGGGGCGGGTAGATACTAGGTCATAAAAGTCGAATGCGCCCGAAACTTCTGCCCCGCTGACGGATGAGCCCCGTGTACTGTCGGCCATGGTAGCAGAAGTGCTGACGGCCAGCAAGGTTCACCAGCATGCACGTAAACGAACGCAGAAAACTGTTATGCTTCTAAGCGTTAAGCACACGCTTTCATGCCATGACAGTACTGTGAAAGGCAAGTTCTGGAAAGCGTACTGACTGTGGTAGCTTCTCTCTCTCTCTCTCTCTCTCTCTCTCTTTGTGCAACACGATTTCGGGCAACCTCACCTTGTACTCAGCTTGCACCGAATGACAAGAGTCGGTATTGCCCAACAAGGAACTACATAGAGATAGCACTCACGCTGTCTTGCATCAGGTCTTAAGGCAAAGCCTTGAAATGACATCACGCACACACACATACACACACACACACAGAGAACTTGGCACATCTTCCCATGTATGCAATTTCGAAAAAGTAATAGTGGACAGTACACACTATACGCTAGCACACGCACACATGCTTTATAAAGGGCATAATTATACAGTAAAAACACGGTGAGGCGACATCTTGGTAAATTAATTTAATTTTGTATGCATGGAAATTAAAGCGCGCGATTAACGATTTCAATTAAGCTCCAAGGACTTTGTCTAACAGGGAAATTTGCATCCTGGACTTTTACCAACTTTGTTTACTGTATGAAAATGAGGCCAACCATTAACCACCTCACGTGGAAACTAGGTCACGAAATCGCCAAGCTGTAATTAGAAACTTATATTTTTTTTGATCCGTACTTACAAGGTCATCTCGTGACCAAGAATAAGTTGGCGTTAATGGGGAGTGCCTTACTCTGCTCTACGACAAGATGATATTTCTCTGGGTAACTTGAAAAAGTTCTTTATTTACTGGTTTTCTTTTTATTACCTCAGATTTCTTCTTTCTGCATGTCCATTTACCTTCTCTTGCTTAGTATTAAACACCATATTCTGTGGAAGTTTGGATTTCAAATCAGCGGCCCCTGGGGTGGGCTTGTTCCATATCAATAGGCCTCATCTTCTGAATACTACTACTACTACTACTACTACTACTACTACTACTAATAATAATAATAATAATAATAATAATAAGAATAATCTTCCTATAATGGGAGTAATGTTTGTCCGTCCGTTTGTCTTTCAATATCGGCCAAACGGCTGGTCCGATGGGCATGAAACTTGGCGGAGTTATGGTGAAGACCCCTAAAATGGTTTATAATGGGGTTTCATCCTACCTTCTCCCTCACCCCCCACCCTCCGAAGTGGGTGGGCATGAGAAGTGATTCCATGAAATGGAGTTGGTTTAGACCGTGAAACGAGGCTGGTTATGCCAGTAGATTTAGTTACTTTACGAATTTTCATACATAATTTGTGTACACATGTTTTGCTAGTACTAATAATGATAACAGCAACAACAACTTAATTCTATAATTACGTGACGTGCTGTTGGGATTCAGGAACCTGTTTTTATCTGTCGTGCAGTATTTGCTTTGATACTTTTCGGAAAAAAAGCTATTTCTATCCAGTAGCCAAATCTCTCATGATGTTTTAAATTGACGCGAGGAAGGAGTCTCTTAATTGGTCCCTTGGAGATGTTTACCATGTGTACATTTTCCCCTATTGCGTAAATTATCTTTATAGTTTTACATTTTTTTTCTGTCTGAGAATTATTGTATTTTTCTTTAGCAGGATAAGAAAACGTGATTTTGATCTTTGAGAGGCAAGTGGGAATCTTTAGTCTCTCTCTCTCTCTCTCTCTCAGAATACTCTAAATATGCACACAACACACACACACACACACACACACACACACACATATATATATATATATTGATATATATATATATATATATATATATATATATATCTAGTATATATTTTGAGAAAGTCATCCTTATAATAAAAACTCAGGAATTTTAAGAAAAATTTCCATGACATTTTTTTTTTCTTTTAAAAATTTAAAATCCCGAAATTTTGACTATAAGGATGACTTTCTAAATATATAAATATAGACTAAAACAAAACTTCGAATCTGAACCTTATCTTGCAAACATCCTCTCATGGATTTGGTTTTAGGTTTTTTTTTTTTCTTATTGTAAGCGTTGCCGTCACGTCTCTAAAGCCTTTATGAAAAAATAATGTTGAGAAACTTGATAATTCACGAAGCACTTCCTGATTCTTGGTCTCATGTAAAGTTCGATGGCCGAGCTCTCTCTCTCTCTCTCTCTCTCTCTCTCTCTCTCATCTTCTCTCTCTTCTCTTCTCTACTCTTTTCACATTCCTGCAGGAACTGTTATTTGCAAGGAAGTTGGAAGAGTTGAAGATATTTGGAAAGCAAAAATGGTTTTAAAATACGTTCAAAATGAAGGCGATTATAGTTATGTCCGGTTGGGATATATATATATATATACTATATATATATATATATATATATATATATATATATATATATATATATATATATATATATATATATATATTTGTGAACACATATTAACACATATATATGTGATTGTATGTTTGTATGTATGTGCAAGTGTGTGTGTGTTTTTAACGTAAAATTGTTCCCTAAAAGGGAATCGACAATATTAATGTGCAAACATTTGCTTAACAAGGAAATTCACTTGAGTTGCCAGTGAACAGATTAGGTGGCTATTACGAGTCCGGATGGATCTCCGAGAATCATCCTGGATCTGGCATCAGTGCCACGTCCGAGTATTGCCGACTCATTGCTCTTGTTTTCGCTTTTGTGGGACTTGTCATTTGTCTGGATAATGAGGTCCAATGGCGGCTAATAATTCGCCCCCCCCCCCCTAACCCCCCCCCCCCCCCCCCCCCCCCCCCTTACCCCCCCCCCCCTATCCCCCCCCCCCCCCCCCCCCCCCCCCCCCCCCCCCCCCCCCCCCCCCCCCCCCCCCGTACCCCGCCCCCTAAAAAAAAAAAAAAAAAAAAAAAAAAAACCCCCCCCCCCCCCCACCCCCCCACCCCCCTTACTCCTCTCTCCCCTCTCCCAGGCCTCCACCACCGTCCATTGCAATTTTGAGGCTCATAAGGAATTAATACGGTCATGACGATGAAAAATCTTTCTTTTTCCTCAATTTGTTAGACCTGTTTCATGCTGCCGTAATGACCAACCCTGATTAGTGTTTTCAGATTGGGAGCGTCCCTCTTTGTGAAGGAAGTCATTTTCAATGTTGGCAAGCCTGGAAATATGTCGGGTTTTGCATTCATTTGATAGGAATGTTACTAAGTACCACAGTCTACTTTTGATTATTCTTCAAGAGGTATCTGATACTTTCTTATTGTATCGTAATTGCATTTTCCATGTCTTTCAAAGTGTTCTTTCATCTTCCATGTAGGCTAATGATTCTTTTGCACAACCGTTTTCATTTGAGATTTCCATAATTCCTGT
>NC_087203.1:37869647-37872147 GCF_015104395.2 Macrobrachium nipponense
CAAAGTTGGAATTCGCAATGAAATCAATGAAATCGCCGATCCTTGACTGCAGATTATTGCTGTATAATATGTTTCTTGTCTGGTTTGTTATTAGTGTTGCACGTTGCGGGTACATGCCATTCGTCTCCGCTTACTCGGAGAGTAAGCCTACGTACCACTTTGTTGTTGATGTTTTTGTTGTTGGTTGCCGAAAAAGGTCGAGTTAAGATACAGGAATTTTAGGAAAGGATATTTACGATATATTTATTAGAATGAAAGTGTAAAAAATAAATAATGTGCGTTTTAAACAGTTCATAATAATTATATTTAATAGAATGCAGCGTATTTATTTTAATTTTCGTAGGTGAAACAACTCTCCATTTGACCCTAGATTTCAGCTGGGGGCCCAAGTGAGCTGGAGGTCGGATCACGCTTTGTTTTATTATGCTTTATTTGACTGTAACTTTATCCAGTGTTAAATCCCAACCATTTTCGTCCTTATTTTATTATATAATTGTCATATCAGCGACAACGTGTAATTGTTTCCCATTTTCACTATAATTCTTAAAAAACAAATTCCGTTCGACTAATATATCCAACTCATTGCACCTGCATCATTCAGTCCTTTAAGGAGCAAGATCAACTCATCAAAGCTTCGAGTCATGCTTCTTACAGTCGCGAGATATAATGGTTTTCATTATCCACTTTACCAGTGCAATATCTAACCCCGGGTTCAAGATCAGCTCGTCGGCCCTCTCCCCAGCCGCCAGGTATTCATTTTGCACGGTTACCAAGTCCTGCATTTCAGGTACATGATTTAATCGTGTGTAGTGGACTACTATACTTCAGTATTCTTTCGATAAGTTTTCTGTGGTCTTCCTTAAGATTCCGATCATCCTGTATTACATAATCGGACCTTCTCTAATTATCGTCGATTATCCCACCGACGCACAAAAATCCAAACTTGTCCAGCTGTGAAATTCCATTCTCCTCTGCAGGGCGCAGATGTAGACTTCCTTCTGGACGACAAAAAGTGCCACTTTGTATGACTAAAGCTCGTCCTGTAGGATTCTTATTTCGGTTTCATAACCCTCTTTCATCAGTTTATTGATATATATTCATTTTGAATTATCGCATTTGTTTTGCATTTATTGATATATTTATGTCATATGATCGCATTTGTTTGCATTTATTGATATATTTATGTCATATGATCGCATTGTTTGCATTTATTGATATATTTATGTCATATGATCGCATTTGTTTATATTTATTTATATATATGTCATATGATCGCATTGTTTGTATTTATTGTAATATTTATGTCATATGATCGCATTTGTTTGTATTTATTGATATAGTTATGTCATATGATCGCATTGTTTGTATTTATTGATATATTTATGTCATATGATCGCAATGTTTGTATTTATTGATATACATATTTATGTCATATGATCGCATCGTTTGTGTTTATTGATATATTCCTGTCATATGATTTTATTGTTTAGACTTGTTCACGTTGTTCTTTGGGAATGTATTACCATATCAATGTCATTTTTTTCATACTAAATGCATAGTATAATTATTTATAACAAGAGTTACGTAATACGTTTCCAATTAGCTCTCCTAATAGTGACTGGAAATATACAATATATAATTTTATTAGTCGTACATTTCTGTTTCAGTTTGTTGTTGATCATATTCAGACATAAATAAGCAGTCGCTGTCTTTTAAAACCACAAATATATATATATAATATATAAATAATAGATTAACTATAATAATTATAATATATATATAATTATCAAATGTACCCTTATGGTAATTCAGCACTTTCCACATCGTGTACTTTTCAAGACTATAAAAAAAAAGCTGGCTTCAGTTGAGAAATATTTTTGTAATAATTCGAGAGAGAAAACGTTGAATTTTGTTTTCTGTGATTTTGCTTTGACACTGCTTAATTGGACGTAATTCGATGCCAAAACTTCACGGTTCAAAAATTTTCGCTAACGAGTTTTTATCTATAGGGAAAAAAAATCAACACGTGCAAATTTATGATCAGGCCAACTTTTATATATTTTCTATTTGGCTCATGTTACACTATCTATCTATCTATCTATCTTTTCAACTATTAATTCTTTTACCATAGGAAAAGAGTGTCTTTTACCAGCTCTCCGGGAAATTCTGGTGGATGTTTCATCTGATTTGTAAGCCTCTTATTACTTGGGTAATAGCTTCATACAACGGGAATAACAACAACTGTTTTACGCTGTTTTTCATTCAGTCTTTGTACCTCTGAAGTGGAGCGAGAAGACGAATAGTATATATAATATATATATTATATATATATATATATATATATATAGGTATTTATTATATATTTATATATTTTCATTTATGTTAACCGAAGGGGAACTTTTTGGGTTTTTTAGTTGATAATAATTTCGTCCTCTCGTGGATTCGAACCAACGCGCACAGAGGAGAAATCAGGACTTCAGTGACATTACAAGTTGGCCCA
>NC_087203.1:37874647-38017147 GCF_015104395.2 Macrobrachium nipponense
TTATCTACATCGTTATCTTTCATTTCAGTTTTTCTTCACTTACGTCAATGTTTAAATACCCACATCATAGCTACATCTTGTATCCAGACCAGTCATGTTTACAAGGATTCTGAAACACAAACACTAACCACTCTTGTGTCATCCAGGCCTTTCTCTCTTATGTATTTTACTTCCTGAAAATATTCCATATTACTAATTCCTTCGAGCCAGGGCAGCATGTCTCCAACAGCATCTTTTATTAGTAGTAAGATATCCAATTGCTCATCGGCCTTTTTCTCCGGATTGACACCCCTTAAAGTAACGTCTACCTAACCTCCTGTTTTCATTACTTCATTTCTTCTTACGTGTAATTAGTCCCAAATAATCTGTTTTGTCCCCTTCTCCAAATCTCTCAATTTACTCATTTCACCACCTGTTGATTTTATTTCCTCCTCCAATCCTCTACCACACCCTCAAACGCTCCATGTTGAGTTGAACCTCGTCCTCAGATTTTTACTTCTCTTTTTCCTTCAACTTAGCCCATTTTTCATAACTATTCTCACTATGTAATATTCATACTTCATACTTAGCAAACTCACTTTTCTTAGTTACACATTTTCACCCCTTCCTCTCCAACTTAAACTTCTTTCTGTTTGGAATTTGCTTCAGGAAAACAGTGATCACCATCAAACTTGCTCTTGAGCCTACTCCATTTTATCACATAATCTAGAATACTTTTTTCTAACACGTTCCCTTTCCCAAGTATGTTTATGAATATTATATAGAAACCGCATTTTCTGCTACTTCCTCGCCATTCTCATTTCAAAAAATTCCATACCTATTCATAACCAGTCTCACTATCGCTTATTCTCGCTTTTAAATAATTGAGCACAACAATCTGTTCATATTCTTAAAACTAGCTAGGCATAGATTCGTACTCGCCTAAACCTCGTTTTCACTTGCATTCTTTATCACTCTTGTCATACATACACTCTCTGCTACTGCTTTTGCTCCTGTGACACTTTCAGTCTTACCAGTACAATCAGCAAAATAACGGATATTTATTTTTTCAGCCATTCCAGAGTCTTCTTGATTCTACAAGAGTTCTGACTTATAACTATCCCAGACGGAGTCATTGTGTCCTGCTTATACCCTCATAAAGTGTTTCAAGAAATCAACTATCACACATTTCTTGACTCCTGCACCACATGCACATTTAGAACTCCAAGTATTGTACATTTTCTTAATTTTATGCAATGTCAGCATTTGATTTGCGGTGTAAACCCACCGCCCCTGCCCATTTGGTTACTGACACCACACAGAAAGTGGCAAGATTGCTATTGTTTCCATTTTCTGTCATTCCACAGAGGAGTGAAAGCTTGGGTGAAGAGGCTCATCAGTTATTTAGGAGACATTTCATCTACCAAGGGGTCCACAACCCTTTTACTAGGCAGTTATTTGCTTTTGGGTACATGATATTTGTCTCCCAAAGTATTGGCGGGTGATATATATATATATATATATATATATATATATATATATTATATATATATATATATATATATACTTTCTCTCTCGAAGAGGGTGATTTCAAATGGTGTTTTTCAACCGACTCTTATCTAGTAATTTTAGTGGCTGCCAGTCCCTGCCCTTCTGCCTTACCCCTCCCTCCTGTTCCCACCTACGAACCATACCTGTAATCGACTGACCGCCAGATGAATAATTCACTCAATCAAAAGAGTCCAAGGGATTTTAAAGGAATGGCCACACAGCTTCTTACTCGTCTAGTCTTAGGAGTCTTTCTCCCATTGACAGAAAGTCGTTGAGCCTTCGTATAGAAACTCATAAAGACTCGGACCCGTAACTTAGATAGTTATGTACCAAACTGAATAAATCATACATACGTTGAAATACTGAAAACCTCAGGGGTGGGGGGAGGGCGGGTGGGGGTTGTATTAATAACCAGATATGACAACTAGAGACCGCGGCATTGTATGACTTAGCGGATTGACGTCACGAGCGTTGGCGAAAACTATTCATATAGATGTGGCGATCGGATAATCCATGGATTATTATTATTATAATTATGCATTTTAACAACTTTGTGAACATTGCAATACTGTGTATTCCTGGAACTTGCGGTAATGTCATCTGGTGATATTTATACACGTGGAGTCGCATAATTTCAGTAATTGAAAAATAAATTGACCCCAGGTTTGGATAACATCAACCACGGCATGCTGCTGCAATATTGATCTCTGAGAGAGAGAGAGAGAGAGAGAGAGAGAGAGAGAGAGAGAGAGAGACTTGAAGCTGGGCGTTATATTTAGGCTAAAGAAATGTCACTGCGTGGAAGCGTCGGTGTTTATATATCGGTACAAGCAAACACTTACTGACAAATGCTCTGACACATAGTACAGTATCCTGCGTAGAAATTTCACATAGAGGTGACTCGAAGTCATCCGTTAGTGATCAGGCTTATCCTCTTTTTGTGAGAGCGTGCGCGTGCGAGCGATTTGACACACATTATTTTGAAAGGCGTGAGTGACGTATAGACTTGAGTCGAATATTCCGGGAGTAATTAGGCTTATTCGTGTACGGTACAATGGCCATTGGGTTTCGGTAAATGCGGTACAATAGGTTCTCCCTTTCTCCTTCTAGGTAATCTCCTTTATCTGTCTCACGTTGTAATTCCTGATTTGTTTGTTTAGCCTGATTCCGTTGTGTCTTGTATCATCAGTGCTTGGCGGTGGACTCTAATGGCTGAACCGTGTACTATTCTTTTCGATAAAGTCTTGTCAACTCGAGATGAGCTCTCCTTGGTTCTGGTGTATGATTTTGTTCGTCCTGGTGATCAGTAAATGTTACTGAGTTGGGTACAAATGAAATATACCGATGAGCTTTATACCCTTAAATGTCTCTACAACTCGTTTTTTCGTGTCTTATGTTGTAGTAGCTATTGCTCATCTGTTTGAAATACTTCCTATCGCTTATTCGCGGGGTATACCCTAAGTACTTTTCATGTTATATCTTTATATTATTGCACTAGTAGCTGGCTTGTTTTAATGATTTATTTTTTCCTCTTTTCCAGGTGAGTCCGATATGCCAACGAACCAGTCAGTGTTTGCTGATGGACGAGGTACGTTTTTGTGTTTCTTTCCAGTCGTGATCCCCAGTTCCCCTGGCTCCGTTCCCCCGCCTAATACATTTTCTTCCCCTGCTTTCCTCCTTCGTCTCCCCAGAGTAATATTGCTTCTTTCAACAAGCGATGTTAAAACGAGACCCTTTAGGAGCGCAGCCTTCATCACAGGTGTTCCAGCACAGGAAGCCTCGGTCTTTTCAGCCCCGGAGAAATATATATTTCCTCACCGCGTCTTTGTCCGTAGCAGCTGCCCAGGGTGTCACAGTGATTATGGTTAATTTTCTTGTCCTTTTCATTTTTTTTATTTTTTTTTTTATTTACAGTGTAGGAAAGTTGTATTTGTAATAGTCCTTCTTACTCATTCATCAAACTGAGTTTAGTTTTTGTATACTTTTTCTAACCTAACGATATCTTCATTGAAAAATACTTGGTCCCCTCTGAACATGATTTTGGAGCCCTCAGTGGCGTGATCGGTATGGTGTTGGCGTGACACCTCGGTGGCTGCGAGTTCGATTCTCGAGCATTCCACTGAGGAGTGAGAGATGTGTATTTCTGGTGAAAGAAGTTCACTCTCGACGTGGTTCGGAAGTCACGTGAAGCCGTTGGTCCCGTTGCTGAATAATCACTGGTTCCATGCAACGTAAAAACACCATACAAACAAACAAACCCTTTTATCTACGGAAATGACAAGTAAATCATTTTTCTTCAGATTATCTCGATTGAGAACGTTCATTGGTATTATGTGTGACTGATTTTGAGTTTATTTCTGCTTTCAGAAATAAACTGATTTTGAGTTTATTTCTGCTTTCAGAAATAAACTGATTTTGAGTTTATTTCTGTTTCAGAATAACTGAATTTTGAGTTTATCTTTCTGCTTTCAGAAATAAACTGATTTTGAGTTTTTTCTGCTTTTCAGAAATTTACACCTGATTTGTGAGTTTATTATGCTTTCAAGAAATAAACTGATTTTGAGTTTATTTCTGCTTTCAGAAATAAACTGATTTTGAGTTTATTTCTGCTTTCAGAAATAAACTGATTTTGAGTTTAGTTCTGCATTTCAGTTTCCTTTTCATTCGAACTCGCATATCTGTTTAGAGTCCTTGTCCTAGTGTGAGAGATGTCTATAATGAATGCAGTCGCTCGATGAAATGCATCATCTTCGCTTACTCGGGGAGTGAGCCTACACACTACATTGTTGTTGTTTTTGTTCTTGTTGGGCTGGTAGGGAAGCCTTGAAAAGATCTGAAATAGGTGTTTCGCGTTGAGTTGAAGATGCAGGAATTTTAGGATATTTATTGTTTATTTATTTGAACGAAAATGTAAAAAATAAGTAATGTGGATGTTAAACAGTACAGAAAAATTATTTCTAATAAAATATAGCCTATATATTTTAATTTTCGTTGGCGAAATTCATTAGTCCTTTTTATCACATGAATCACGATTTAACTGTTGCAGGTTTGTTTATGTTACTATTACTTATGCTAAACTATCATCTTGTATTTGTTTTTCTGCCATTTACATGTGGTTATGTTTCTGTAAGTTTTCCATATTGTTTGATTATTCAAACTACTTCCATTCATCATTGTGCAGGTTCTTCCTTTATTTGGATTTGGATTAAACAAATAAACGTCACTGATTCTTAGGTCCCTGGGACTTAGTAACATGAGGTGAGAATTTCATTGCTCCGTTCAGCTACATCATTTAAATAAAGTTAACAGAAAATCGAACAAAAATGAAAAGGAATTGGCTGCATGATTTCCATAACTGAGAGAGAGAGAGAGAGAGAGAGAGAGAGAGAGAGAGAGAGAGAATGCTGCGTCAATAATGAATGAAGTGCGAGAGGGACGAGACGGAGGGATCCAAAGATCAATAGAAAGCCAATAACGTCAATCTCAACTTTAATAGTCCTTTTAGAATCGCGGGGCTTTTTTTTTTTTTTTTTTTTTTTTTTTTCTCCTCGGTGGTGTTGAAAGCAGCAAAGGGATCTCGTTCCAGGGCTGTCTGCTTGCTTGCTTGCTTGTCTGCCTGCTGCCTGCCTGCTGCCTTGCCTGCTTTCTCTGGCAATATATTTCTCTCTCATCTCTCTCTCTCTCTCTCTCTTCCTCTCGTCTCTCTCTCTCTCTTCTCTCTCTCTCTCACACACACACACACACACACACACATATATATATATATATATATAATATATATATATA
Organism: Macrobrachium nipponense; assembly: GCF_015104395.2. NCBI lineage: Eukaryota > Metazoa > Arthropoda > Malacostraca > Decapoda > Palaemonidae > Macrobrachium > Macrobrachium nipponense. Next base: position 37,879,964 of record NC_087203.1, read on the forward strand.
TATATATATATATATATATATATATATATGCGTGTGTGGTTAACGTATATACTAGGTGTCTCTGCGTATGTATATTTCTTCCGTGTATATATGTATATGTTTCTTCCGGCGTCGATTGGACATGTGTAAATATGCGCACACATGGATTACACGGGCACACATAATATGTTTATCCTCCCTCACACTCTGTGCTACAGATGCGTTGATATCTAGAAATTTATTCTTCGCGTCTCAGTTGCCCGAAAGATTTCCTATATCTATTTTGACGTTTAGGTGCGTTAAATAATTGACGTGATGGAAAGTGAAGTATCTCCAGCCGTTTTTGAGGTCAAATTGACATGTGAAGGCATATATATATATATATATATATATATATATATATATATATATATATGTGTGTGTGTGTGTGTGTGTGTGTGTGTGTGTTGTGTGTGTGTGTGTACGTACGTACGTATATATGTATTTATATATATATATATATATATATATATATATATATATATATATATATATATATATATAATGGGTGCCATAGCTGGGGTCGAGAAAAGGGACATGAGGTCAATACGGAGGCTCAGTCCATCAGAATACACTTATAATAAAAGTCGGCGAAATGTATGTAGTGAACAATATATATATATATATATATATATATATATATATATATATATATATATATATATATATATGCTGCGTCAATAATGGATATTAGTTTTATATGTATATATTTACTTGAGGATGTGTATTATGACTGTCTGGTATGAAGTGTTCTGTTAATAAAAATAAAATTTGTAAATTTATCACAGTATTTATTTTTGTTCGTATATTTTCCTCAGACCTCTTCATTTTAAATACTTATTTACAGACTAGAAACATAGGCATCGATTTGTAAACAATATCCCCTTGGCTGGAGTTTAGGGCCACCGGAAATTTTATTGAATTACGTTGTTATTTATACGTTTATTGCAAGTACGTTACAACACGCTATGATCGCGTCCGTACGTCGATGTTTTTGTATCTTATACGAGTCAGTAGGTCGTCGTAATTCACAGTGATAATAGAGGAAACCTCCTGAATTATCGAGCACTTTCCACCATCATAAAAGTGGCCCTGAACATTAATGGATTATGTATTAAGTAGATTCTGTGCCGTTCGGTAGAAGAAACGTCCATACATTTTAGCCTCTGTCTGCCTGCCTGTCTGTCTGTCTTCCTGTCAGAGGCTTCCTCTCCCCTTTTGCGTAAATTCTTTATGACTGGCTGCCCTCAATCATTTAAAAGTTTCTCCCTTCCCGCGACCAGAGAGGTCGCTGTAAACAGAACAACTTTTTATTTATCTTTTTATCCGGTAGACCTCTACCTGCCTTTCGACTTCTACTGTTTATTTATCGAGTCACATTCTTTTGTCACCCTTGAGTTTCAATTACCAAATGTTATTGGACGAAGAACTCCGTCAGTGCACCGCGTGAGTAGGCATTACTTATGGCTCTTTGCTGCGTCCCTTCGGCCCCTATAGCTGCAACCCCTTTCATTCCTTTTACTGTACCTCCGATCATAATCTCTTGCTTTTTCCTCACCGTCCACCCTCTCCTGACAATTGATGCATGGTGCAGCTGCGAGGTTCTCACCCTGTTTCACCTTTCAAACCCTTTTTGCTGTCACTCTCCGTTTCAGCGCTCAATGACCTCATAGATCCGAGCGATTGACCTTTGGCCTAAATTCCATATTCTATTCTATTGGACAAAGAAGAAAATCGGCAGATATGACGAATTCTGTGACATCTTTTCTAACATTCTGCATTCTATTATATAGCAAGAAGGAGAAAACACTGTAAAATTTCCTTATTCTAAAATCACGGCAGATCCTACGAATTCCGTGTCATCGTTTTAACATTCTATATTTTATAGGAAGAAGAAGAAAACGCTTTAAAATGTCTTTATTCTAAAATCACGGCAGATCCTACGAATTCTGTGTCATCTTTTTTAGTTCAGTTTCAGTCCCAGGGCAAAAATACTTGGCATGATGGATGTCTTGAGCCTGCGTCGCCCTGGTATTTTATTATGCGAGGTAAAGTGGTTTCAGGTAGCGAACAAACAAGGGCAGGAAGGAACAAACAAAGTCGTATATTCGGTGAGATGTATTGTTTAAGCTATTTCTTTCAAAGGAGAAAGAGAAAGGGGAAGGAAGGGGGGGGGGGGTGAGGTGGATGCCGGATGGATTTCACGAAAGCCTTTGTTTATAATCACCTTAATAACAGAGTGAAGTTTCTGTGTTGGTAACATTTTTTTTTTTTTTTTTTTTTTTTTTTTTTCACATGTAGGACAGAAATATACCAGATTTTGTGTTACGAAATAGCAGGAAAGCTAGAATGTATATCCCTATTACTATCTTGGAAAGTGTCTTGCAAATCGTTTAAGTTAGTATACTATATATATATATATATATATATATAGATATATATATTTATATATAGGTTTCTATTTTAAATGAATTATTAAAAAATTTGGCTGCAACTTGTACACACACACACAACACACACACACACACACACACACATTACTTACATACTTATATATATATATATATATATTATATATATATATGTATGTATATATATATATATATATATAGTATATATTATATATATATATATATATATATATATATATACATTATACATGTCAGTCGTGTTTTTTCCTAATAGCTTATATATATATATATATATATATTAAATATATATAATATATTATATATATATATATATAATTTATTAATATTATATTATTATATAATATAATGCATTAATACAATGTCAGTCAAGTGATTTTTCCTAATAGCTTATGGCTCCAGAGAGAGAAAAAAAAGGCATTGTTCGTGCGTTCTCCTATTGAATAACTACAAGGAAGAAAGATGGAATTATGATATATAGTTTGGCCTACTAGTTAAACAGAAAAAAAAACTTGCAAACTATGAAATCTAAAGGTTATTGAACCTATGATAAGAAACCAATGGAGAAAAGGTTGAATGACCTCTCGCATAAGTTTGCATGCCAGGAGCAACCCTTAGGCTGTTGGGTCAGGTCAGTGTTGTAAGGATAGGCGTCTCATCTGATCAGAGTCTATTGTAGTGTCAGATGATGGCCAAAAGAGAAAGTTAATCGCTACAGAACCTCAATTTGGTAGTGGACTGTTGAATTCAAGGCGTTGTGACATGTGTGTATAGGTTTCGATTTGTTGTTATCACTTCAGATCCACTTGAATTCATTGTTTTGTTGATAAAGGAATCTGGCCCCCATTTCGCGTCTTCTGAGGAGTCTTCAAGAGAAAAAATGTAAAGTTGTGGGGCTCGAAGAGATTGGTCAAATAGCGGTAAAGCAGAAATCAAGGCAAATTTAAGTCATTTGAGAGTACCTGCGTCATGACGTACCGAATTTACCAAAGCAAAGTGTGCTGTCCATTTTTCTTTAATAATATAGAATCGTATTTTTTCTCCATCATCTTCATCTATGTGAAATATGGCTATACTTAGTCTTGCTTGTGCAACTTCCACTCATTTCCGGGCTCTCTTTTCGTAGTTCCCATCCAATTAGGTTCGGTCCTCCAAACCCTTCTGATGCCCAAAGGAGCCCAGCTGACACTTAACATGTACTATTATTCTCACGCGCGTTAAGGACATTAACAAGCCATGTCCATCCTTCTTGCATCAACTTCCCATCTACATTTGGAGCTTCCTTAATGTCAATTATGGTATGGTATTATTTCTATCGCTGTCCTACCATCTGACTTTTGAGTATTTTCCTTAAGGTTTTACTAAATAAGCCCCGTAGAGGGGTAGTGCCGTCAGTGCACCTCATTCAGTGTAATGTAGGCATTACTTAAGGTTCTCTGCTGCGTCCCTTCGGCCCCTAGGTGCAACTACTTTAATTCTTTTTACTGTGCCTCCGTTCATATTCTCTTTCTTCCATCTCACTGTCCACCCTCTCCTAACAATTGTTTCATAGTGCAAGAACTTTCAAACCTTTTACTGTCAATTTCCGTTTCAGTGCTGAATGGCCTTAGTTGCTCCAGTGCTTGGTATAATGCCAAAAATCTATATAAATCAAAATACTCTCAAATAAGCAAAATCTTGTAGACATAGTTTCATTGTCATACAGTCATTCATACCATTTAGTGATACAGATCGTACTAAGAACGAGTCTAATCTTACTTTGGTATTCAGTGCCAGTCTGTTGGATTCCCAAGTCTTATTTAGCCTGCCTGTTGTTTTATGTGTTTCATTTAGTCTCTAAGTGACCACTAAATTCCAACTCGAGACACCTACATTAGCAAGATTCGCCCTTCGTCTAATGTTATTTCATCCCTGGTTTTCGAAAGTTTGAGTCCCATCTGTCTATAGATATATGATGTAGCCCGTCAAAAGCAAGCTTTGTGAACCGTGCAGTGTTTGTTGATTAGAACGCCATCATCATCTTACTCTAAGTCTGTCAAGTTTTATCGTTAATCCGCCCTAAAATTTCTCTTCGAACTACGGCCACTTTTTAAAAAAATTGTAAAATCTATGAGGAGGTAAAACATATCCCTGTAGCATCCCGTTGCTGACTGGGTCTTCACTTGACATGGCTCTCCATCACGAAGTTTGCATCTCCTTCGTTCATATATAACTTCAATTTGCTTTATATATATATTTAAGGGAATGCCAAAGTAACTCAGTGACTCACAAATATTATTGCTCAATGGTTACGCTGTTGAATACTTTCTCGCAAATTAACAAAAGCCAGGATCATGCCGCTGCATGTCGCGTCTTTTCAATTTGATTTAGGGTTCTTACGTTACAACATCGTGTTTTCAAATTTTTTTTTTCATTTATCATTACATTCTTAGCACACCATATGTTCGGGGCTGGGGGCCGTTTTTGTTAAAAGTACCTGTCCATTTACGTGACAGAATCTATCTATGGAAGATTCACTTGTTATATATATATACTGAAGTATATGACCATCCCCCAATGTATGTATACCATACCATATATAAATATTATATATATATATATATATATATATATATATATATATATATAGTTATTATATTGTGTGGGTGTGTGTGTGTGTGTGTGTGTGTGTGTGTGTGCCGTGTGCGCGTGTGCGTGTGGTGTGCTTCTGTGTGCGCGCGCACGTATGCAGAAACGCCTGTCTTTATGAACAACACATTAATATTTTACATATGCTGTGCTCCTATGCAAGAAAGTACTGCATTCAATTCTTTTGTTTTCCAGGTCCCGGAACTTTAACCCCTTTTGTTATACGGTAAGCGGATCAGAGGAAAAGGGCGCTCTTTGCATTTCCAAGTCCTGTTGTTAGGGTCTGTCTGCGCCCCCCCAAAAGGTGTCCTTACATACGCCTGCAGGCTCTCGATTCATTCCCCCCCCTCCTATCTTTGATAACGCGACTGGGCGATTCGTATCGGAGCCGAGTCAATTCCGTAATTCCTCGTTTGCCCTCCAATCCCGGGTCGCATTTATAACGGAGGATTCTGACACGGGAGCGCCTCTCATAATTGAACACGGTCATGGATCGCATTAAGATATTACGATATTCGCTCTCAAGACCCGGCTGAGGGAGGAGGAAGGCAAATAATGTCGAAATCAATGTTGACCTTATCTTCTTCCTTCCCCTCTGATTCCCATCCATCCTCCTCCTCCTCCTCTTTTTCTTATTCCTCCTCTCCCTCTTTTTCGCTTCCTTTTCTCCTCTCATTGGTGATTTTGTTTCAGGGACGCTTTCAGTTGCCGGGTGTGGGAGAATACAAATTCTTTTCAGAAAATGTGATTTTAAAACGATGAAGAGCCATATCTCTCTCTCTCTCTCTCTCTCTCTCTCTCTCTCTCTCTCTCTTCGGAAGTCTTGAAATTTCCAATTCTTAAAGCGGATAGCGAAATGAAATAAAAAAAAAAACCAGCCAGCACAGAGAGAGAGAGGAGAGAGAGAGAGAGAGAGAGGAGAGAGAGAGAGAGAGAGAGAGAGCGTCTCCCGTCCAAGCAAGTACACACCCCTCCATTCAGGCAGGGTTCTTCATGTGCTGTTTATTTGCCTAAACATAAAATCCAGTTCTGCTCTTCGTTCAACAGGACCCACACTTACTCCACTTTGCAGCTTGGACTTGGCTCGATCCCCTGTCAGGATCGTCAGTTTGAACGGTGGGGGGGGGGGGGTGTCAGGGGGATGAACCATGCTCTCTCTCTCTCTCTCTCTCTCTCTCTCTCTCTCTCTCTCTCTCTCTCTGACAGTTTTATGTGAAATAAAGTACAAATAATATAAAAATAGGATTTTTGTTAAAGTAACGAATGAAGAGCAAATGAATGAATCTCTCTCTCTCTCTCTCTGTCTGTCTGTCTGGTCTCTCTCTCTCTCTCTCTCTCTCTCTCTGACAGTTTTATGTGAAATAAAGTACAAATAGTATAAAAATGGGATTTTTGTTAAAGTAACGAATGAATAGCAAATGAATGAATCTCTCTCTCTCTCTCTCTCTCTCTCTCTCTCTCTCTCTCTCTCTCTCTCTCTCGTAAAATTTTGTTTTCGTTTTACAAATGACGAGAAGTGAAAATTTAATTCTAGTTGTTAATTTTTGATCGGTTAGCTGATCTTTAATTTTGGCGAAACTTAAAAAAAAAAAACAGTTCAGTCTCACTTTCCCTCTCATTCTGGCACTGTAGGAAATGATCAGTCTTTTCAGACGCCTCGTAAAATCCACTTCGAATCCTTGACTATACAATATAATGCCCAACTATTCAGCCCGTGCCATCGCATCGCACTGTCGTGTCTACGTAGGTCTGCCCTGGATGTCTGTCGAAACGAGAAGTGTCCTAGACTCTTCTCTCTTTCCTCTTCATATCTCTTCCGGGAAAATGAAGTGATGTGACTTGTCCCCCCCCCCCCTCTCCACACACCTCCCTTCCCCCCCCCCCCCCTACCCCTCACATCCTGGTACCTTCAGATTCATTCGACAAAGCTTCGCGTTTAGAATGATTTTTTTTTTCTCCAATGTTGGAGGAATATGCGTTAGAATTTACCCTACTGAGATCGTACGTGAAGCACAGTGGTTTACTTATATATATACACACACACACAACACACACACACACACACACACACACACACACATATATATATTATATATATATCATATATATATATATATATATATATATATATATATGTATATATACTATATATCAGTTACTAACAGGACCTCATTGAATCTGGATGGTTTCTAGCGGAGATGTATATTCAGGGTAACTAAAAGTTATACTACATGCTTTCTAGGACTATAAAACAGCCTTCATTGTCTACGGATGATATCTCGTCAATGAGGACTGTTAGTCCTAGAAAGCTTGTATAACTTTTCCTGTGTGTAAGTGATAATGTTACACCTTCTGAATTGAACCTCTGTTTTGCTTGATTTTTTATAAAATAATCTTGAAAGAACGTTTCCGTTCATCGAAAGGTCAAATTGTTCTTGTTGTGACATTAAATATAACCTCGCATTCCCCCGTTAGGGTTTCGTCTGGGGGAAAACCGGGCTATCATACAAATGGTTGCAACGCTTCATAAAATGTTTCTTCAGGGCAAAGCCCTTTGAGTCTTGATAAATCCGAGCTGCATTTTTGCCATTTTCCATCCCTGTTTTGGACGTGGCTGTCACGTCTGAGCTCCTGCTTCTTTTGTTGCCCTTTGGACGGCGATGAATCAAAAGCAGTTTTAATCTGACTCACTTTCCACTACTTTATATTTTCTTTCCCTCAGGTATATACGTTTTACTGTTGACGTTTTTTATGAACGCAAAATGTTCGCTGGGCAAGAGCTTTCTTGGCAGGAGGCCACTTTCACCTCGTTGGGATAAAAAAAGGCATAATCGTAAATGTCATAAAATGTACCTTTGTTAATATATAAGGTTTCATCAACTGTTTCTCTCTCTTTCTATAGCCTTCTGTGAAGTTCTCTCCCAATGTTTGTATTCTTTGGTTTATATTCATTTCCTTATGTCATGAAGGAAATTTTCCATTTCATTTCCAACTTTCTTATGGGGTGTTTAGCCCATCGTTTTATGCATGCATACATACATTCATATATAAATACATGCATGAACTTTATATATGTGTGTGTATATATGTACATACATACAGGAAGAATGAAAAGAGTTAAATCCAGTTTATTTATTTACTTTTGCTGTGTAAAAAACTGGCCCAAACCCTACTGGAACGCAAAAGTCAGATACTCATTAAACAAACAGTTTACCTCGAAAATCTAGTCCTCTACATATGGCAAACTCTAAAATACCAGGTCACTCAGTCAGATAACTTTCACATCTCACGACAGCTTTCATCAGCTTTTTCCTCCCAAAAGCTGAATCTGTTCCTTATGGTAATCTGAGCAAAGCAGAGGAAATCAGAAGTTTACGAGAAGAGGATGGGGACGACTTGAGTTTCATAACGAAAATAGCTGACCGGGCAAGCAAAGAAGGAATTCACTGACAAATCTCTGGGTTATTGTCATCTGAAACGATGAGAGACGAGAGAGAGAGAGAGAGGAGAGAGAGAGAGAGAGAGAGAGAGGCCGCTCAAAAGCAAGATCGATGTTAGCAGTCTCGCAGGGGAGGGTCTATTAAAATCATTATTTTCCGGGGAAGGGGGGGGGGGGGGGGGGGGTGGGAAGGGGGGGTAGCGGGAACCGGGAAAGAGTAATTACCAGCACTTGCGTGCCTTCCCCTAATTACAAGAGAGCACAGCGTTTTGTAGTTATTTCTTGCGGCCAAGTATACCGTAGACCGCTGGTGGGGTTATAATCGCTCGTATAGCGCCGTGACATTTCTTTCGTAGGCGCTTTCCTGTAACCTGGGTGATCCTGAAGAACTCCGTGACTTCATTTGTTGTGCGTGTTCCTTCTTTTCTTCTTGATTTCTTTTTGTTAATAAAGTATATTGTAATCCTTTTCTTAGAATCGGAGAAATACTCCTCATTTTTATTTTGATGACGTACATAATCTTGTATCTTTTCTTGTTACGTACGAGTCCAAAGTTGGAGATTGATATGGGTCTTTAAGCCAAAATTTGGTTTTCACAAAAGAACGCGCAAGTAATTGCAATGACGTGCGTGAGGTTGCAAAGTCGCGCAAAAACGCATGTGATAACAGTTTAACATTTATTTTTTTGTTACCTCTGAAGCTCTGAATGTAAAGTAATGATAATAATCAGACGTTTTTTGTGTTAACGTCCAAAATATAAACGGCATTGAACATCAAGTTCTGGAAATGATTCGGTGAAAATTTTGTCAGGAACTTCTATATTTGAAATTAAGCCAATTATAAAGTTTTCGAAAAATGTATGATTTAATTGAAAAAAAAAAATTTAAATACAAAAATAAAATAATAAATCCTTCGGGCTAGTCCTGCGAGAGCTGGAAAAACTATTTTAATAATAATAATAATAATAATAATAATAATAATAATAATAATAATAATGATAATAATAATAGTGATGGACTCCTAAGGAGGCAGGATGCGACCCGGAACCCCACACTATAAATACCACCCAGTCGAATTGGAGGACTGTGATAGACCAAAAAATAAAATAATAATAATAATAATAATAATAATAATAATAATAATAATAAATCTTTACACATGGAGGACTGTATGCTCGTCTTCAAGTATTATCCCGGCAGTCGGATACACACCATTAGGATTGCCTCCATCACTTTGCGTCCAGAAGGGGCCGTGGGTGTTCTGAAAGCTTGACCTTCGACCGGTGCGACGAAGTTTACCTTTAATAAAAAGGTAAAGGTCGATCGAGCTGCATTTGCGTCAAAACTGCTGAATGCCAGGTAATGGACCCCACTCTTTAAGAAGGAACTGCACTCGCAAGGTGACTCCAGGGTCTTGTTTTGGGCTTTGAAGTGTCAGTGCCTTTAATTGTGCTACCTTTTTTATTTATTTATTTTATTTTATTTTTTTAATCAAGCTCAACTGCCTATGTGGGATGTTGATGCAGATATAAAGACTACTTGAGTGATTATGTGAAAGGTATTCACACAAACTTGTGTGTATGTGTTATATAATAAATTATATTAATATATATATATATATAATATATAATATATATAATATATATATATATATATATATGTGTGTGTGTGTAAATAAATTCTGTTAAAACTGGATACGTCTCAAGTTTACAAGGCCCATTAACACACACTGTGGTTTAAAGCTAATGACTACATTTCGGTGGACTAACTTCCACCTTTGAGCGCCTCAGTGGCGTGATCGGTATGGTCTTCGCGTGCCACCTCGGTGGCCGCTAGTTCGGTTCTCGGGCATTCCACTGAGGGGTTAGAGATGTGTATTTCTCGTGATAGAAGTTCACTCTCGACGTGGTTCGGAAGTCACGTAAAGCCGTTGGTCCCGTTGCTGAATAACCAGTGGTTCCATGCAACATAGTAAAAACACCTTACAAACAAATACAAACTTCCACCCTTATCAAGTAGTGAATGCTACTTGATAGGGTGGAAGTTAGTCCACCAAAATGTAGTCCTTAGCTTTAAACCACAGTGTTTTATTGGGCTTTTATACTTGTGAGTGATAAGTGTGAGTTGGTGTTTGTCGTGTGTGGTGGGGGTTGTGATAGTGCGCGCCGCGCGCGGCGCAGCGCGCGGGCTGAAAGATTCTAGCAGTACCACCGCCCCCTTTCGTACCACCCCACAGATAAGGCTCACTAGCAGCACGTCGAACCCTCTTAGGCATCCTGCGCTTCTTACATTCATCGATTTACATTATACAGTTATGTAGAATTCGTACGACTGAATGTGCAAGATCACAAGCCGGTGCACCCGCGCCCTTGTGAATGTGAGTATCTGTACAAATGTAGTTTCAATTTGGTGTGTACATTTTATGGTTTACTCTAGACTCTAGATCATACATAAGTAGTGGAAAATTGGGAGATGAGTGACATAGGATATATATATATATATATATATATATATATATATATTATATATATATATATAATTCTAATATAGACACATAATGATAGTTTGATGCTAGAGCTGATCTCTTTTGAACAACAAGATGCAACACACTAGAGATTCTCCTTTTCTCAACAAAATAATGACAATAATAACAATAATAATAATAATAATAATAAAATATAATATATAATAATTATTATTATATTATTATTATTATTATTATTATTATTGCTTCTCATTTCTAACGGCCCATTCCGCATGGGCTTAGTGTCATCGGTGCATCTCACAGGATGTACTGTAGGCGTTGCTGAAGGATATATGTGGAGTCCCCTTTTAACCGTTTACTTTACCTCCATTACCGCTTCCTCTGCAGTTGTAACGAACCCCCCCCCCCCCAACCTGCCTAACTATTACTTCTCAGTGTACTTGGGCTTTTCCCCCAATTAAATTTTAGGACCCTGTAGTGCGTCTTACTCATTTTTGGGTTAAGTTACCTTCCTGGTGTACTTAATTAAACTTCATTCATTCATCTCGTATATCAAAGAAGCTATATTTCACGTTCTTTTTAATAACAGCAATAAGAAACTTTACTGTCATCATCACTGTCAGGAATTTAGGCCAAAGGCCAAGCACTGGGACCTATGAGGCCATTCAGCGCTGAAATGGAAACTGACAGTTAAAGGGTTGATAGGTGTAATAGGAGGAAAACCTCAAAGTAGTTTGCACTATGAATCAATTGTTAGGAGAGGGTGAAAAGAAAGATGGAAGAAAGAGAATACGAAAGGAGGTGGAGTAAAAGAAACGAAAGGGGTTGCAGCTAACGGCCTAAGGCACGCCGCAAAGAACCTTAGGTGATGCATACATGGAGAACAGTAAAATAAGAGAGAGGGGGGGGGGGATGGGGGGGGGGGGGGTGGGGCGAGATAAAGGTCAACAGCTCCTTCGCCTCGTAATTCATATCCGGAAAAAGGCGTTTTGCCCTCCGGATTTTGAGAATAATGGCCGTACACAACGAACGTTTCGGCGTCGCCAGAATTGCAGCGCTCATAAACTCCGGGCAATATTTCACCTTTAATGGAACTTCTTGGAATATTACGAAGGCTTTTTATGCAAAGAGAATTCCACGGAGGGGGCTATGATTCAAGTGAGAACAGCGCATTGGTCTGTGTAAACTGGACATATCGTCCCTCTCTCTCTCTCTCTCTCTCTCTCTCTCTCTCTCTCTCTCTCTCTCTCTATATTATATAATAATATATATATATTATCATTATATATAATATATAATAGATATATAGATATATATATATATCATATATCTATAAATATATATAAGATATATATAATTATACTAATTATAATAATATATATATATCTATATATATATAATAATATAAATATATATAATATCTATATATCTATATATCTATATATAATATATATATATATAATATATATAATATATATATATAGATAGATAGAGAGAGAAGAAGAGAAGGAGAGAGAGAGAGAGAGAATCGTTTAGAAAAATGGCCAAAATTTTGCTTCGGCTTCATAATACTTTAAACCGTTCGACTTGTGACTACGTATTTTCAAAGAACTGCGGCTTCAGCAGAATCTAGGAACGTTGCAAAATATTGTAATCGAAAAATTTCATTGACTAGTGGCGTGAACAAAACTACTAGGTAGTCGTCGTTTTATTCTCCAATAGTTGAGGCAATGGTCTGTCATATTAAGGATGAGTGAAGATATTAACAAATATATATCGGTCAGTCTGCATCCGTCCAGTAATCTTCAAGTACGCTGATCGGGTGGCTTTTCATCTTCCGTTGTGGGTACATTAAAGATCTGGGTATTGGTTTCTGATAATATCTGCTCGTTTAGGAAACAAATATTCTTGATACCATCCTATATCTCACGCGTCAAATCGAAGACGACAGCGGTGAAATGATACAAACCTCAAAAAGTTAAAGATGATGTTAATGCAACCTATTGACCAGATGGCCTTGAGGCATTCTTTTCAAACTTTGAAATTTTACGGTTGACGGAGATGCACTTAATCCTGTCCAAGTTCGTAAATGACGGGAAACTGTTATTGTCTTTAGAAAATAACGTATAGGTAACTTAACTCATATCTTTTTGGTTTGGTTCTTCAGTGTGGATTTGTTGTTAGCTCAGTGAGTAGAGCTTGAGGGTGAACTCCAGTGAAACAAAAATGACATCGAGGGATTAATCTTTCACCATGAATTCCCTTCATCATCGTTCAGTGCTCTTTTGTAGCTCTGTAATTGAGGATTCCGAGTATTTGGCAGCAGGTGTTACAGTTGACTTTAAACGTTGGGCTATTCGTTATTTAAAAATGCGCCCTGTATTGCTAGCAGAGTTCGGAAGAATTCATAAATCGACCTTTTTCTACCTAGAGAATCATAATGATATAGTCACCTAGAGATCTATTGTCTTCATGCTTCCAGCTTCCATGCTTCCAGCTTCCAGGCCCCTTTATCTGTTCGAAGTGGGGGTCAACCTCATTTCAAAAAGGGACGTTCCAGTATCATCCTCATTGTGCGACATTCTGGAATTGAGTTCCAGCATTCTTATTCTGCTAAGATGCCACGATGCCCTGCTGTTGTCCATGATCCTAATTCCTGTAGATCCATCTAGTCTAAAACTGGATCTGGTATCTGATCAGTGTTACGCATGTTTGTGTTTTTAAGTTTATGGCTGCATATGTATTAATTTCGTCTTTGCTCTCTCTCTCTCTCTCTCTCTCTCTCTCTCTCTCTCTCTCTCTCTATATATATATATATATATATAATATTATATACATATATATATATATATATATAGATATAATATATATATATATATATATATATATATAGATATATAATATATAAATATATAATTATATATAATAATATATATATATATATATATTATATATATATGTGTGTGTGTGTGTATGTGTGTGTGTGTGTGTGTGTGTGTGTGTGTGCGTGTGTGTGTATAATAATGCACTTAATTTTGCTTAGTTCTCGTCTTCCATTTTTCCCCACCTGATTAACTGTAGACGTCTGGTAGGCAAGTTAATGATTGAAACGACTTGCCCTTTAAGAGTGAGAGGAAAGTTTGACGGACGAACGTAAAGAACCACAAGCAGTTTTGGCATGTGTCGGGGCGGGAGCACATAGTTGCGCATGCGCGAAACCGTTCGGGTGAATGTGAATTTTTCAATCTATATTTGTAGGTGTTTTCTCCTCTGTTGGTGCGGATCGTTTGCAGGTAATATTTCAGAGTTGTAAGCCGAATCTGAAGGGGGATTTGAATGTGAAAGAGACGATTTAGAAACCATTACAAGGGATCCAACCCGCGATTGAGTTCCGAGTGTTTGTTAGCGTTTGTTTGAGTTTGTTTGCAGATTTTGAACGTCGCCAAGAACGGGGGACACGTCGCCCAATCCTGTGGGTTAGTCCGAAGGAGATGGTTTCCTACAATGGAGGAATACTGTGTTGCATTTCTTAGTAGTGTTTGTGGTTATTTAATTATTTAATGGAATTCTTCAACTTTAATAAGGTTAAGATTAATCCATAAACATGCGAAAGGTGTTGAACACCGCCAATATAGAAAAAAAACTTAATTAGTTTGAGCATAATGTATGGAAATGGACTTCTACGCGCGTGTGCACACAAACAATTGTGTGAGTGTATCTGAACACACAATTGTGTGAGTGTATCAGAACGTGTGTGTGTTTATGCGTATGCACGTATGCGTGTATTTGTAAGTATGAGTATATGCACGTACAAAACACTTGCCTAAGTCCAATTACTTGCACATCTGACTATAAAAAATTAGTTTTCACAGGTTTTGACGCTTCATGGACTGACCTCCACTTGACGTGGAATGAATGTTGGGAGTTATGAATCATTTCTCCCTTCAGCATTTGATGCACTACATCTCTTTAATTGCTCTGCCGTGGCAATGGAGTGACCTCTCGGAATTCTCCGAAATAAATTGAAATAGTTTTCTCTTTACTTTCGGATATATTTCTCGCTGCTACATCCGCTTTACATTCCACCGACGTAAAGAGGAGGTATTACGGGGCGGACGGATTAACTTGTTCATTACCAGGTGTTATGAACTGCAGCGTCCGATGTCTCTCTTATTTAAACGCGATGGAAATCTATTTGTAAAATGGCCGGATGGAGATGAATTGCCAGCGCTAATTGCCTTGACATCGTTAGATTGCTGACAGTAATTGCATGCGTCGCTGAATTACTATTTGCAATTCAGGTCGTAGCCTGTACTCTGTTAGGTCATTTGGCGTCGTTCTAAGTATTGTTATGGAGAGAGAGAGAGAGAGACCAGAGAGAAATGGACGGAGAGAGAGAGGAGAGAGAGAGAGAGAGAGAGAGAGAGAGAGAGAGAGAGAACGCTTGGTATATCAGCTTCCGTTCGCCTTTATGTGAATTTTTTCGAATAAGCTCACTCCCGGATTATGCATTTATGTGAATTTCAATTTTCATATCAAACGATTCGCAACAACAAACATGTAATAAGGGAGGTGTTGTATTACCATACGCATCCAAGCTTTTTTTTTAGCAAATGCATACATATTCCGGCGATTCGTGGACCTCTTTGTGACCTAGATTTCTAAAATCCGTTGCGAGTTCCAAGAATTGTATTTATTTCTTTGTTTCTTGACTTGTTTTCTGTGTTAGGTGTGGTTAGGTCGTTAGCCATAGAAGTCACACTTTTCTAGTATCCTGACTGTTGTGATGGGGTATGTATGTGTATGTTGGGGCGGGGGGTTGCGTTTGATAGCCGCCCCCGCCCCCCTCCAACCCCACCTCCACACACGCACACACATGCACACGCACAGAAAGAATTGCCTACCTAGCCTGGAGATATGACGGTATTTTTCCTTCCGCTTGGAGAGATTCGAACTTGCTTCGTGCGAATATAGAGTCCAAATTCCCGTAAGGGGGTGGTGCCGTCAGTGCATCTCAGGCGGTGCACTGTAGGCATTACTTGCAGTTCGTTGAATCATCCCTTCGGCCCCTAGCTGCAACTACTTTCATTCCTTTCACTCTGTTTATGTTCACGTTCTTCCATTTACTTTCCACCCTCTCCGAACAGTTGTTTCATAGTGCAGTTGCAAGGTTTGGCTCCTGTTACACCTTTCAAACCTTTACTCTCCGTTTCCGTTTCAGCGCTGAATGACCTCATCGGTCCCAAAGCTTGGTCTTTGTCCTAAATTTCATATTCCATTTCATATTCCAACATACACCGCTGAAATAGCCAAGGGAGGCATTATTCAGATAAGGGTTCCTTCTTCCGTTCTTTTTTTTTCTTTTGTTTATTTATTTAAGTGGCTAATAGACAGATTAGCACAAGGAACGTCAGAATAAAAAAAACGAAAAAAGAATTGTCATAGCGGTTGTAGGGTAACCAGAAAGTCACAACTTTAAATTTTAATGATATGTGTACTTTGAACAGCTGTTCGATTCAGCTGCCCTTGTGCCAGCACAGAGTCTTCCTCAGTGGGCAACCCTCGCTGTTGTTGCTTTGAAGTAAAGTTTTTTATATATATATAAAATAATCGTGAATAACAACAGCAACCTTAGCTGTAAGAGAAGTCAAGATATGGCCAACCAAGAACGATACGTATCCGGAACTAATTATATTCAGGCTCATGCGCACCACAAGGGCCAACTCCAGTTCCCGGAGTTCAAGGGCTCTTGGTGGCCATTCGAGTACCGCGTGTACCCTTGGAATTGCATCTTGCAGGCCCCTGAATTCGGCCCGAGAATATTCTTTCCATAATCCGGTTTTGCTTTGATGCCATTCCGGGATGCTGCTAGCGGTTTGTTTGACTTGCACGCATGCACAGAAGTCATTTTTGCACGTATACTCTGTTGCATATCTTGCATTACAGTTCATTTGAAGTCTTGTTATAGAGTGCAAGTGCATGGCTGTAACTAATGCCAGTAGTTGCTTCATAATTCTTCGAGAATGGAATGTTTCATTATTCGTTATTACTATTAATTTTGACAGCGGCTTTGGCTTGCGTTCTTCGCTGTCGACATTTGATAGTAATCGACTTACGACTAATTTTTCACGGTAATACACGTATTGATATTTTGCTCTCTCTCTCTCTCTCTCTCTCTCTCTCTCTCTCTCTCTCTCAGGGGTAGTGCTGCCAGTGCCCCTTCGGCCCCTAACTGCAACTTCTCAATTCTTTTACTGTACCTCCGTTCATATTCTTTCTTCCATCTGACTTTCCACCCTCTCTAAAAATTGTTTCCTAGTATAACTGCGAGGGTTTCCTCCTGTTACACCTTCCAAAGCTTCTTAATCCTGTCAATTTCCTTTTTAACTATGAATGACCTCATAGGTCCCGGCGCTTGGCCTTTGACCTAAATTCTATGTTCTATTCATTTTCTCTTTTCAATCGAAAATTAGTATCAGTGACACATATATATGTCCATGAATATCATGCAGGAAGCGGCAAACCTCATATACGCGGAGTGTACGAATTATGGAAGCAGCGAGCATCGTGGATCCGGTGATAAAAGGGCCTTTTGAATTCTCCATAAGGCTCCGTTTGCATTTGCAACAGGTCCATTTGAATAAGAGCCCGATGCTGGAAGTGCGTTCGCCTCAACTTCATCAGAGGAGCAGCACTTGGTTATCGGTTCAGGGAAAACAATTCCATTCCTCTCTTTTGCCGAGACAACGCGACAATGCCGGAATGGAATTTCTCGTGGCTGGGTCCATTAAATTAGGGTGGGCTCTTTTTTTTTTTTCCATCTGCGTTGATAATGTTTGGCTTGGTATTATGAGTTCCTCTCTCTCTCTCTCTCTCTCTCTCTCTCTCTCTCTCTCTCTCTCTGTCTGGCCGCTTGAGGATTTTTTTCGGCTTCTGTTAGACTTACGTCTTCCAAGAGGCTGGCCGCCACTACATTCGGTCTAAAGGACACAGCTTTTCATGGTCGAAACTTATACCTTTTGTCTTACTTATGATCCATATAAAAAGGCCTGCGTGACCTATTCTTTCGACTACCATGTAATATATGTTAATGTTAATGTTTAATGGCTGTGGCCTTGTGTCAACTAACCAGAAAGTGTGATTTGAACGCCAAGTGAAATGATAATCATCAAATGCCAATACGACCGAAAACAGTGAGTGTTTGTTTTTATTTCACTGTCTGACTCAGTTAACGTAAATTTTTAACATTGGACCTTAATGAGGACCAGGGGTGTGGTCACTGGTACACTGTTACTGTTATGGTCACCTCACATGGAAATCGTGTGTGAGGTTTTCTTGTTTTGTGAATGCAGCTCTACTTACTAAATTAAGAATTGCATCACGCTGGTGCAAATTAGCACTTTAAAGCGCTTTGAAACTGGAAGCTCTTCATAACCTTTTTCAATTATAGGTGAATGGAAAGGTTTAAAAAAAATATATGTGTATCTTAAGTGAAGTCGGAAGAAAAAGTGAACTTACTGAATAGCGTGAAAAAAAATCTATTCTGGATGACTTTAAATTACATTTTTATTTTATGTAGTTTTATTTATTTATTTATATTCCTGTTGAAGAGAATTTGTCAGCTTTTAGACCGTGTAAACCTCAGTTACACAATCTGGTGTCCCTACTTGTTTATTTACCGTGTGCCAGTCGGGTAAGCCATATACATCTTACAGAATGGGATCTCCTGTCCGTGCTCTGGGCTTTAGTATTTGGCTTAACGAACGATTCTCTCTCTCTCTCTCTCTCTCTCTCTCTCTCTCTCTCTCTCTCTCTCTCTCTCTATTCATTGCTTAGAATGACATGCAGGTTATTTTTACGTCTCGTGAGACACACTGATGTCCAAATAAGTTCTGTGATGATGCATCTATATTCACGAGAATTTCACTTACGATTCTCTATTTAGTGACATCAGACTTGAGCAAATCTTATTAGTTATAAGCCTCATCAAAGCATATCTTATTTAAAAAAAAAAAATTACCGTTCATGCAAGCTCGTTCAAAGGGAAAACCAGCGCCTCAGTGGCGTGATCGGTTTGGTCTTGGCCTGCCACTTCGGCGGCCGCGAGTTCGATTCTCGGCCATTCCATTGAGGGGTCAGAGATGTGTATTTCTGGTGATAGAAGTTCACTCTTGACATGGTTCGGAAGTCACGTAAAGCCGTTGGTCCCGTTGCTGAATAACCGCTGGTTCCATGCAACGTAAAAACACAATACAAACAAACAGACAAAGCGAATATCATATAAAAAGCTCCTCGAAGTTTATTATTTACAGTTGAACATATAATTAATGTTATCATTCACAAAGCTTTCAGGAGTTTGATGTATCAAAATTTTTTAAAGAGTTTTTAGGGCAAAGTTCGTCCTTAGCATTTTGCAACAGTCTGTGTATAAAAAGAGTCTAGCCACGCGGACAAACTTCAGGAAGCCTGTCTTAACATATAAAGGAAACCTCCAACAAACGTCTGCCTGATTTTATGGTAATGTAGCTAACTCTGCTTCCGGCTTCTGTTTTTCCTGTTTACGCCAAAAGAATTATCAGTTGCTTCCTTTGGAGACATATTCTTCCTTTTCTTTTCTTCTATTGTTTCTTTGTTCTGGCTCTGAGAAGGATATATATTTCCCCTGCCCAGTCGGCGTTCGTATATGAAATTAACACAAATGATAGTTTCTAATCTATACAGAAACGTCGATCCAAGTCATTTCTGTGTACTGATACGTATGGATTACTGCTTGTAAATGCTGTAAATAACACAGTGAAAGATATTCAGCTAGATATTTACTAGAAGTATACTACAGAAATGCTGCTTATATCGCAGATAATTGCATTATATAAATATCAGACCGTTCAATGAACACAGCAAATTACAACATGGGTAAATACTATCAAAATAATACATTACGACTGAGCATCTAAGTCTATTCCTCGAAGGGGGGTGGTGCCGTCAGTGCACCTCATTCGGTGCAATGTAGGCATTACTTAAGGTTCTTTGCAGCGTCCCTTTGGCCCCTAGCTGCAACTACTTTCATTTCTCTTACTGTACCTCCGTTCATATTCTCTTTCTTCCATCTTACTTTTAACCCTCTCCCAACAATTGTTTCATAGTGCAACTGCTTTGAGGTTTTCCTCTTGTTACACTTTTCAAACCTTTTACTGTCAATTTCCGTTTCAGCCCTGAGTGGTCTTAGTTGCCCCAGTGCTTGGCATAATGCCAAATATCTATATCTAAATAAAAACGTCTTAGTATATCGACCATTTCCCATAAACCAGAAATTTATGATACTTTGATATATCATACATAAGAATTATTTGGCTGAACATCTTAGTATTTCCATAGACCAGGAGAGATATCAAATAGGAGTGCAGCCTGGCAGGGCCCCTATTGTAGATTCACATCAACCGTGCATTTGATGTCTAGGCCAGTCCCTTACGACGCTCCTGACTGGCTGTTGATAAGCCAATCACAGGGCTGGAAACTCTCAGTCTCTCTCGAGAGTTCACATGGTTAGGATGCATGTTCCACCTCTCCTGAGGGATACTTTTGAAAGACATATCCCTCAAGAGAGGAGGAACATGCATCCTACCCATGTGAACTCTCTCTCGAGAGTGTGAGTTTCCAGCCCTGTGATTGGCTTATCAACAGGCACTCATGAGCGTCGTAAGGGACTGGCCTAGACATCTGAATCTACTATAGGAACTGTGTACGAACAAACGAGTCAATTAAAGCTACAACAAAGTTACTGCTGAGTTAACTCGAAAACAGCCGAGCATCTCAGGCAATAAAAAAAAGTCTGGGGACGACGGAATTAAATTACGACTTAAAAGAAAAAGTACACCTCGCCACAGGGGAAAAAGGAGAGCATTTTATAACCGTGATCATAGATAAGGCTTAAAAGAAATTAGGTGTGACGGTGTACTGGTCAAATAAGGGACAGTACTTTGTATGATGTAATTTTTATTATGTACAAATTCTCATGGAGAAGGCCAATGTAGTCTTTAACTTAGTGCCAAGTTTCAGCGATGCAGAATACTCATATGAGACACATAAACCAGAGTATAGGTAAAGTACAGGCATAACTATATATATATATTATATATATATATATATATAGATATATATATATATATATATATAAATATGTATATATCTACTATATATATATATATATAGTATATATATATCAATTTATATATATATATACATAATACATACATAATAGATGTTCCGTCATACAATGTGAATGTACCCTCATTTGACCAGTACACCGTCACATCCTAATTTCTTTTAAGCCTTATTTATAATTACGGTATATATATATATATATATATATATATATATATATATATATATATATATATATATATATACATACATACATATACATATACGCAAAAACATACGATTAAGGTAGTATTATACCCTCTCTCAGCTTTACGAAATTCGACAAATCTCACAGTACTAATGCTAAATGAAATTCTACAACAGTCTTACAGTGACAGTAAAGTTTATAATAATGGAGGGAAAACAGAAGCGAATGGAGATGTCCATCTTTTTTGATGGAACAAAATCCTCATCAAAATCACAATCTGTGATCTGGCTTATTGCGTAGCTGAAAAAACCGAACAAATAATTATTTGACGATTTCCTCAGATCTTTTAACCTCTCCGGTCATTGACGTCTTTGTGTGATACTCCAAGATACATAAATCACCTCCCCCTAATCGGCACAGTCACTATTTTTGCACGTAAGCAAATGACAGTTTTTATTTTATCCACCCCCCTTTTTTTTTACAAGTTAGTATCTCAGCCGCTCCCTGTATTCACTGAATTCCCAAAGATAAACGGATCTGTTGTTGTAACTCGTATAATTTTTTTTTAGATAAATTCAAGGAGAAATTCCATGGAATATCTAGACTACATATTGTGAAGTGAGACGGTCAATAAATTCTTCACTTAAATTGTCATTTATCAATTATTGCAGACTATTTGACAGTTCTGGGAAATTTCACTCGCGCTCTAGTGCTCAAATAAACCCCCCGTAGGGAGGTAGTGCCGTCAGTGCACCTTATGCGGTGCACTGTAGGTATTACTTAAGGTTCTTTGCAGCGTGCCTTTGGCCCCTAGCTGCAACCCCTTTCGTTCCTTTTACTGTACCTCTTTTCATAGTCTCTTTCTTCCATCGTACTTTCCACCCTCTCCTAACAATTGCTTCATACTGCAACTGCGAAGTCTTCCTCCTGTTACACCTATCAACCCTTTTACGATCAGTTTCCATTTCAGCGCCGAATGGCCTCATTAGGTCCCATGGCCTTTGGCCTTATTTCCCTATTCAATTCAATTCAAATCAAAATAAACCCTACGTTTTTCATGCACTTTTAAGCACTGAAGTCTGCGGAGGGAGACACTCGACTTTCATTTCTCTGATTCTGACGAGCAGCCGTTGCAGTGAGACAGAGTACATACTGATTGATTCAAGTTACAAGTTTATAACCTTCCTACCTGATTTTTTTAAAGCTTTATACTTTTTCCCTTGATACACGCTCATTGAGAACAACAAAAATATACCCATGTGACCCCTTTGTTTGATGACGAATGTGATGTTATCAGTGGGCATGATAAAATAAAAACTATTAATTGTTCACTATTCATTAAAATAGAGGAAATCGACAGGGATTACCTGGGAGAGAGAGAGAGAGAGAAGAGAGGAATGCAGACGAGACGAGGACGAGAAGAAGCGAGAGAGAGAGAGAGATTGAGAGAGACAGTTGTCAGTTCAGCTGGCGTATTTTGAATGACCTGGTTCGCAAGATTTTCTGTTCCATACTGACAGGTTTTTGTTTCGATAAAATTTGTAATTGCTGATAATACGGAACTATGCATTCTATGAAGAAATTTGGGATTATCGAGGTACTGTAACAAAATATATTCCTTATAAAAAGTTAATTTCTGTACGGATATGATGTTAGCTTTGAATTTGTATCAAATATGTTAATTTTACTCTGCCAGCCTTTTGTGTGTGTATCGTGTTTTCAAAGTTAGTTTTAAACATAACTTATTCCATGACCATGCAGACTACATAACATAAATAAAGTAGGAACAAGGTAATGTTTTACGAATGAATGAATTCTCTCTCTCTCTCTCTCTCTCTCTCTCTCTCTCTCTCTCTCTCTCTCTCTCTCTCTCTCTCTCTCCTATTTTAGGAATGAATGAATCTCTCTCTCTCTCTCTCTCTCTCTCTCTCTCTCTCTCTCTCTCTCTCTCATATTTTAGGAATGAATGAATCGCTCTCTCTCTCTCTCTCTCTCTCCTCTCTCTTCTCTCTCTCTCTCTCTCTCTCTCTCACAGTTGCTCTTCCTGAATCGGTCTCCCAACCTTAGAAAGAAAACTGTGGAGTGACAAACCCGTTTCCCCTCGTTTTTGGTCGAGTGAATGCTCAGAGAAACATAAACATTTGACGAAGGTGAGGGTAATCATACATTTTCATGCTTTAATTGAGAATTTTCTGCTATTATAATGCAAGGAAAAATGTCCAGTCTCTGAATAGCTCAGGCTCTTTGTTACAATTTACATTAGGTCCCCCATCCATCCCCCCTCTTTTTTTTGCGCTTCAGGTTTCATTGTGCTAATTATTTTTGAAAAAAAAAAAATGCTAATCATTCGGTCTTCCTGCCTTACGTCCCAATAATACTTTCCAAGATTCGATATCTTATTTTAGAGCATAATTTGCCAAATCAAGTTTACCTGAGGAAATCTTGCAACATTTTTATTCTGATTTTATTTTTATTTGTTTTAACTCAGGCGCGGGTGAAGAAATTTTAGCTATACGAAAATACACTACATTAAGAGTTGCAGTGTCAGCAGAATAATAACAAAACATGGAGAAATTGAATTATCACTCAAAACAAGTGTGCTATAGATCTTCAGTCCCTTATGCTGGATTTGTATTAGTTACATAAATTCTAAATCTCCCTTAAATACCTTCACACTCACATACATACATCATACATACATACATACATACATACACAAAGAATAATTAAATTGACGTCTTCACTTTAAAGATGAGTCCCTAGGTCTCTCTCTCTCTCTCTCTCTCTCTCTCTCTCTCTCTCTCTCTCTCTCTCTCTCTCTCGTTCTTTGTTGCCGAATACGACTCACAAAGGGCAATCAAGGTTGAGCCCCTATTTCTGGCATTCAATCATCTCCAATAATGCATGATGGTTGGGGCATTGCCTTTGATGAGTCTTTTGTCCCTAAGGACAGCTAGCCATTAGTATTTGACCTGTTGATTCGCCTCTCTCTCTCTCTCTCTCTCTCTCTCTCTCTCTCTCTCTCTCTCTCTCAGTGCCCATAATTACGGAGATCGAATGTTTGACTACAACACTTTGTTTTCATGAACACCACACGGAACACACACAACAACACAGCACAACCAGCACACACATATCATATAATATACTATAATTATATATATATATATATGTGATCTACAGCAACGTGTGTGTGTTGGTGTGTGTGTGTGTGCAAAATACGAACGCTCGACGTGCAGCTCATTCCAAGAAAATCCCTTTCGGGACTCCGTCCTTTTTGGAAAATGAAAAGAACAAACGGCCCGCACTTGCCCATACACATCAGGGAAATAGCCGTAGCAAATCTTTAACGACCTCACGCTTCAATCACAATGATTAATAATTATATGCTTGGTATATTATATATATATATTATATATATATATATATAATATACTATGAATATAATATTAATATTAGGAATAAATTTTCAGGAATTAATTTGGTTTAATAAAACGTTTCAAACGAGAAAATGTGCGACGAGAATCTAATTCTTTCAACATATGCTAAGACATCTTGCGCCTATTTTAATAAAATACTTCATGTACTTGTTGTTGTTCCTCTCCTCCTCCGTCCTCCTCGCTCCCTGCCTCCTCACTCCTCCTCCTTTGACGCATGTTCGTTTTACCTTTCCACTTCATGACCTTGTTACTGCCTTGCATGCGCGCCGTCCACGTCCTTTGTTAGTGATTTTGCATCGTTCTTTGTGTTAATGATTTCCACGATAGAGATAAACAGAATGCGAAGATGATTTCCTAGCGAAAGTCTTTGCATCACACCCGCAACAAATTCCTACCGAACATACCCAAACACGGGCTGGGTAAACGGTTTCCACATTTCAAGTTCTACGGGAGAATGATGAAACCACGTTATCTGTAGGGATAAGTTTTGGCTGTGCATCACCTTAAGAAAATATTGTTTGTGAAGAACGATCTTTTTTTTTGTTTTTTTTTTTTTGCCTTTTTCTATTTATTAGGTCTCTTCTGTCCTTTTCCTTTTTAGTGGATGTTTCAAGTGTGGCCGCACCAAGTGTTTGTTTTGTTTTCTCTTGGGTTCTTTCAACGCCTCAACGGCCACGCCCAGGCTAAAACCAAAGGTTTTAATTTATTCCAGAGGAGTTAAAGAAAAAACGCATAATATTAACGTTATAGGCCCACACATCTTGAATATTAATTACGAGCATGATAGATGCAAAGAAAAACACTACGTGACTCTGTGACCAATGATTTATGAATGATGCAGTTAATTTATCAACAGAATTTTGTATCACAAGAACCAATGGATATCAGCAGAGAACTAAAGGGGCATTTATTTCACATTAGAATTGACAGTATTAATGAAATATTTTAGTGGTCGCCTTTTAAAGTAACGTTTGTCTTCCACAGTGCCGTTTTCAATCTGGAATTCAATGTGGAATTGGCCAGTTATTTAATATATACCACCAATGTAACCGATTCTTTTCCGGCTGTGGCAAAATGTATTTCTGTATATTGACCGTCAGTCATTTATTTATTGTATACACATATATCTCTCCTGCGTCATAATACCCTTAACAATTGTGCGAACGATAATTAAATTTTGCGCTTCCAGTTTTCAGCTTTTTTTCATTGATATTCAATTGAGATAAAACTGTGTTAAATTTTGGTTTACATTATTCATCATCCACCCATGTTTATGCTGTTGGTTCATTTGTCTCTGAAGCGAACCCGATCAAACTGGTGAGTGGCAGCAAATAGTAGGTACCTATCCATTCCATTTGATTTTCATTCGTGCAGCCAAAAACAGTGATTGGAGGAAAAAAAATAACCTGTAGGTTCAAGGTTAAATAATCAAAATATAAACTATTATTTTTCTGCACGGCTGTAGGTGAATCCCCATTTCAAAATCATTTTAGATGAACAAATTAATCGCCACCGCCCTGCGGAAGTCGAGAAACAGAATGTGAATGGGTACCAGCTTCGGGGCCTTTCAAAACTAAGTATATTTATATGATATATATACTATAAGGTATAATATATAGGTAATACTTATAGTATATAATATATTATGATTTATATATATTTAATATATATTATATTATATTAGCTATATATATAGTAGTGTAAATATATATGTTGTGTGTGTGTGTCGTATAGATAGGACATGATCTGTACGTTTGCACATTATATAAATTCATGCATATAATATTATGGATAATACTTACCACCGCCATACCAACATAATATATCACCAACTTCTTCCTTCAAGAAATGATATCCAAAGTTGGGGGAGAACTATAGGGCTGGGTTTCACTTAAGGTAGACTCGTTTGGGTGAGGCCCTGGTGGCCTACCGAAGACGCGTGGGTTTGGGCGGCCGCATGATTGGGCTGGGATTCGAGCTTCTTACCTTCTTTTTTTGTTTTTTTTTTTTTTTTTTTTTGCTGTAAGTACCGACCAATTTTTTAGTTTCTCTTTGTGAAGGTTGATCCTTGGGCAGACAAGGGGATATGCCTGCCGTCCTGTCGCCTTTAACATGTACAGTACATGAAACAGAACTGGCTTCGTTTTGTCTGTGTAATCTCTTGGTATTGGTGCCTATAGAATCCTGTTATTGGGGGAAGCAAGACATCTTATTTTTTTAAAAAACATCTCGGCAATATGTTTTTTTAAGGGATAAGGAAGATAATATATAGGGCGTCAGCTTTGTAAAGCGAGATGACAGAATAATTTTATTTCGTTTTCCTTAATATGTAGTTTTTTAGGAAACAGACTTCCTGATATTTTAAATTTAATTAATAAGAATTTTTTAAAAAATCCTTCCTTTGTTACTTTTTTTTTTTTGTAATTCATCCTGATAGGTAACTTTTTTTGGAGCTTGTTTTATTATTTCTGTTAGTTTAGTTTCTTTACCGGGTTAACTCCAAATGTACGGTAAAAAAATTCGGTCCTATAAACCTATAAAAAAAAAAAAAAAGGCACACCTTTACAGATAATTTTACATAAAAACAAATACAAAGGACCTTCGTTCGCATTTAGCAGCAAGAAGTAAATTTTCTTGTTGATTCAGGAAGGCAGATGTTCCATAATTGTTCGACAATAGAACACTTTTTGGTGAAAATGATAAATGTTAAATTTTCCTACTTAGTGCAGCGACTACGGTAAACCTTTCCAAATTTTTTTTCATAATATTCTCATGTTTATTGACTGGATGGAGCTCTGGGTCTTAATGGAACTGGACTCATATTATATTCTAGCCAAGCTTTCTGAATTATAGTTTATTGATATAATGATCCGTAGTTGATTTTTACGAAGCATAAGAAGAGTCGTGCATTGACTGAAATTCTATAAATGTTTTCCGGAACTGAAAAGCATTAAAAGCAAATGAATGAATCTCTCTCTCTCTCTCTCTCTCTCTCTCTCTCTCTCTCTCTCTCTCTCTGATAGGTTTATGTGAAATTAAGTGCAAATGGTATAAAAATAGGATATTTGTTAAAGTAACGAATGATGAACAAGTGAGTGAATCTCTCTCTCTCTCTCTCTCTCTCTCTCTCTCTCTATTAATAGGCTTCTTCAAAAAGAAAGAAAAGAACAAGGAAAAATTCTGTTTGCTCTATCGAGCACTGTATTGAGAATACATTTAGGAGTTTCCAAATGTATTTTGAAATCAGAAAAAGAGCTAAAATATTAATTACTCGTTCTCATGATGAATAATGTTGTACCGTACACGCAATCATCCAACCCACAATTTTACAGAATAAATTCCCTCTATTTAACCAGACAAAATATTTAATGCTTAAGTAGAAACTGCTCTGAAATATAATGCTTTAATCTTTTAAGCTCCGTATGAATTTGAAGCAAAAACTATGGTCTCTATTTTTTTCCTCTATGAAATTATTAATCTCATCATTTTTAACATTATAAGTATACTTCTGTAGGTTCCAAAATGTTATTTTCGTATATCTGTCTTCGTGTTTTAATAGCATTTGAAGGTCCTTTTTTCGCCTTCTTCTTTGTTCAATATTATGTGACAGTTTCTAAAATTACTATATAATGCTTCTCTGTCTCCCATTTAAAATAGTACATAAAGTTTCAATATGAAATTAGTATATAATGTTTCCTTGTATAATTGGTGTATAATGTTTCAGTCTATAACTAGCATATAATGTTTCTATGTAAAATTAACGTCGTGTATGATGTTTCCTTATCAAATTATTACATAAATGTTTCTGTTTTTTCCAGGTAATTTTCATGGTCACTGGTGCTAAAGAATTGCAGTTTGGACACCAGGTGAGTGTACCGGTAATTATCCCAGTATCTTATGCTTATGAACGGGTCTCGTTTAATATGAGTCATAAGAAGTATCAGGTGCAAGGAGAGAGAGAGAGAGAGAGAGAGAGAGAGAGAGAGAGAGAGAGAGAGAGAATCCTATTGCCAAGTGGACGCAAAGACGTATTGACTTACTGTCAGAAACGAACCGTACCCAGACGGGCAGACCTTTTGAGTTAATTTACGAATGGGTGGACATAGTGATTGTTATCGGAAAGCTTCTACTACTACTTGTGTACTTAACGATTTCGTCGTCGATAAAGCAGCTGTTGTGGTCCTTTGAAAAACAAGAGCGTCAATGACAGCGTCACTCTCAGCGGCAAAAAGCGCAGGGACTTCTGCGACTTAAACATTTCCCCTTTAAGGATATGCTGACCTCTCACCGACCCCCCCTTCCCCTACTCTCTCTCTCTCTCTCTCTCTCTCTCTCTAGCTCTCTCTCTCTCCTTTCTTGTTTAGCCAATCACAATGTCTGAAGGTGGTCTAGGAAATAAAAGGGCCAGAAGTTTTCCTCTGAAGATCAGGTCATTTTGGAAAATCTCTTCTGGAATGTGAAGGTTTGATTGCTCTTGCATATAAGACCGAAAGTCATTTATCGATGGGAAGTCTTACTAACGTAAAATATTCGCTGATGAAGAAAGCAGCTTGCACGCGACTTTTCATTAGAATCCATGCTGCCCCTTCATTTCCTGCTGAAGAGTCTTGGTTATTCTTTCCTTTCATTTCCTGAAGACATGGAAGGGTCAGGTTACATTATTTCCTTTCGGCTCTGTGTGTGTGTGTGTGTCTGTATTTTTACATATTAGGATTTCCAGTTAAATTTAGATACTTTCAGGCACGTCCGACCCGAGGAAATTTTCAAGGCGTGATTATTATTTCCAGTACTACCACAAACGGAATGAAAAGCGCCTCAGTGGCGTGGTTGATATGGTGTTCGCGTTCCTCCTTGATGGTCGCGGGTGTTCGATTCTCGGCCATTCCATTGAGGAGTGAGAGATGTGTATTTCTGGTGATAGAAGTTCACTCTCGACGTGGTTCGGAAGTCACGTTAAGCCGTTGGTCCCGTTGCTGAATAACCACTGGTCCATGGAACGTTAAAAGCACCATACAAAAAAAAACAATGAAACACATCAGTATTTTCACATTGTTTTTCGAGACGGCAATCCCCGCTCCCTCTTGTTTCCCTGCAGCAGAGTTGTGCAGCCTAATACAGTAGTGGATGTAATACAGTAGTAGATGTAATTGCTCAACACAGCCTGGCTTCTAAACCATCGCTGGCAGGAGTAATTCATGAGGGACTGGAGTAGAGATTTTGTTTCAGCGTATAGGCAAAAGAGGGCGATTCCATTCCACACCAGAACACGCCGTTGGCCTCCCAGGCTTTAATTATTACATTTGGACTTGTCCCCCTTTTCACTGTGGGTAGGGAGAGGAAACTGAGTGTGCTTAGCTTTGGCAATTCTTCTCTAATTTCCTACGTTTTTTTTTTTTTCTCCCTTGTTTGAGTACTTGATCACGTACCATAGGGGACCAAAGTTTTTGCGTTTTACTTGATCGTTAGTTGCTTTTACATTCTCTCTCTCTCTCTCTCTCTCTCTCTCTCTCTCTCTCTCTCTCTCTCTCTGCATGTGCGGTTTGTTAAAATTATTATAAGGCAAGGGTGCAACCCTAGTTGAAAAAGCGGAATGCTGCAGGCTCAGTGGCCCTAATAGGGAGAGCATCCCAGTGCAGAAAAAGAAATGAAAAAAGAATAATAAAAAAGATTAAGAAAAAAGCGAAAACTTAAAAATATAATAAGGTAAAATAGATAAGACAAACTGCAGTGAGACTCGTAACATTTTGTTCAACAAAACAGTATCTACAAAAAGTCTGAACTTTTTGAAATTCCAGCGATCCAGCGCAATGAGCCAAATGAAAAATGAACATGGAAAAGTTGTCGTTCATTTCTTTTTAAATGACCGTCATTGACTGCGAAACAAACTTTGCTGCCAGATTCTGAATAGTCGACAAACAGCGCTGTTTTTCTCTTCATGGACTTGTGAAAAATAACTACTTGTCAGTAATAGAGAGCTTATTCTCCATCGTTACGATTAATATTGAAAATTCTGACATCCTTTAACTACAGTATATATATATATATATATATATATATATATATATATATATATATATATATATATATATATATATATATGTGTGTGTGTGTGTGTGTGTGTGTGTGTTTTATATATATATATATATATATATATATATATATATATATATATATATATATATATATATATATACATATATACACGTGTATAAATCATCCCTCTATTTTGGCAGGGTAGGCAAATCCTGAATGTGACCATTAGATTAATACGCTCGCCTTCTTGACGGATAACTCCCAAAATTCAAACGGGTTTAGAGTGGTTGCAGTCACTGATAGGTTAGTCTGTCTACTCCTGGTGACAGGTCATTACTTACCTGTGCTGGTAGGAGGTCAGGCCTCTAATTAACGTCACTGGCAGCGGTGCTGAAAAGGTATGAGTGTCTCGAAACCTAAATCTTGAAAAGTTTTAAAAGAGATGTAATTGTGAGGAGACGCCTGACGACTGTAGTGCCTCAGATTATTATTATTATTATTATTATTATTATTATTATTATTATTATTATTATTATTATTATCCAGAAGATGATCCTTAAGGGAAATACAGAAAAAGATCTCTTATTCAAAGTGAGTTTTTTTTTTTAATCGATTAATGGGAGACACTGCCTACTACCAAGACTACTCGATTTTATCCGTTGAAAAATAACCTCGTCTTCTCCATTAGTGTCATCAGCGATATTATATTTAAATGTTTACATATTACTCGTCTGTTCGTTTCTTTAAAGTAAAGTTAATTGTTGCTAATTCTTACGCCCCAGTTGATTTTGCAGATCTCTTGTTATTCCTTCTGAAATTGGCAGTATCACCTTTTCGATTTGTTTTTCTTACGTCAAGTGGTTTGATATTCCTTTACTTTGTATTAGATAATATATCAATGTTGGTGCGCCCATATCCTTTGATGTACTTACATACTTATGTTTACTCATATGCCTGAGATTAGAAATGTAAATACCGTAATTCCTATCGTTCCCTTACACTTTTCCGTAAGTTGCTGATGATTGCAATAAGGTGTCGAAATTATAGTTGGGCTTCCTTTATAGCTACTATTACTGCACTATCACGATTATTTATATAATAACTGTCTGTTTGCATCTTAACAAAAGGTCTCATTCTATTGTGGGAGCTTCAATTATTTAGGAAAATGCATGAGAAATAGTTTTATAACTCATTCTTTACGGTAATTACCGTTGTATCGTGACCTTAGTGCTTTCACTGTTTACATTTTAAGCCTTATTCATTTGAGTATCTTGATCACTCACAAATTCAAACATTTGAGTAATCCGGTAAGATAATTTGACATTTTTGTCAAATTAGGCTCCGTTTCAGTGGATGAACACTAAGTAAGGCAACTGAAATTCGTAAAGGATTTCTCAGGTTGAAAAGAAAGCAACAACCAAGTAACTTTCAGATTCTCATCTTTAAGAAACTCAGGGCGAGAAGGCGGTCGTGCAACTCCTTCTTTAAGGAGGAGAATAAGAGGAGTCATGATTTCATGATTTTTAATGAGAATTCAAAGATTATCTTCTGTTAGAAATGAAGCAGACAAGCAATCACGCCTTTCCTATTCACAAAGGATTCTCATAGTGTGATTTGGTGCGCGGCTTTAGGTTATGCAATGTGTGATTGATAATTACTATCTGCGGAACCCGTAGGGGGGTAGTGCCGTTAGTGCACCTCATGCGGCGCACTGTAGCCATTACTTAAGGTTCATTGCGGCGTGTCTTCGGCCCCTAGCTGCAACCCCTTTCGTTCCCTTTACTGTACCTCCTTTCATCTTCTCTTTCTTCCATCTTACTTTCCAGCCTCTCTTAATAATTAATTCATAGTGCAACAATGAGGTTTTCCTCCTGTTACACCTTTCAAACCTTTTACTGTCAATTTCCGTTTCAGCGCTGCATGACTTCATAGGTCCCAGTGCTTGGCCTTTGGCCTGTATTCTATATATATATATATATATATATATATATATATATATATTATATATATATATATATATATATATATATATATATATATATATATATATACTATTTGCGGATTAAAATAGGATTCTTTCCTTTAGGAGAGGAGGGAGAGAATTAACTTGTATACGAACTTCTTGGAAGGAGAGGCTGTCAGTATGAAGAGGATTATCTTGAAAGCGCAGGATTTGGATTAGGTAATCAGTCTCATGTTTTGGAACAAAGTTTTACGTAATTTAATAGTAAGACTTCAAATCCTTTCTGATTTGTTAATTAAAAGGTATACCAATGAAACGAACTTTTATTTAAAATATAGAACTAACTTTCGTCTTTACAATGGAAACTGGAAATTGAACGCGTTGATTCTATCTGGGGGAAAATATAAATGAAGGATCAACATTATAGCCCTGGGAATTAAAGGAGCGTTCGTTTGTTAAAGAGTAATTTTGAGAGTGAGAGAGGACGCTTTTATGTATTTGTTTATTTAGTTTTTAAATTGGTCTCTGAAAGCCAAGACAGCTTCATAGAATGATACGTGTTACTTTTTATTATAGGGTATTCGCGTAGTGTCAATAACGAATGACTGCGTATGATTTATCTGAAAGATTTCACATTTTGAAAATACTCAACTAAAACAATATTTTCCCACATAAAATAAATGATCCATGAGAAAACTTGAAAGAGATTTCCTCTCCATGTAAATTAGACAAGAATACCTGATATTTATTCCTTAAAGTAAATTGACAACGCTCTGCCATAGGTTGCGTTCGAAAAAAATACTTTAATATCGGATGAAGAACATAGCGGTTTTATGGAAAATGCAATATCCAAAATCCATCCAAGTAGCACCTGCCAAGACACCTCTTCTTATCTTAGTACTGCCTTTGGAAAGTTATCAGCCATCTCGAGAATGCTCATGTCCTTCAGCGTTTCTTAATCTCCGCTCAGATTCGGAATTCTCCTCGCTTCCGTATTCCCAGGTGCTTATAATCTTTTATTCAAGAGGTGGGTTATCACGTCTTTCTATGTAAGTTTCCATTCTTTTTCACTCTTTTTTTTATTTTTATCTGTATTTATTTGGGGTGGGGGTGGGGTGGGGGGGGGGGAGGGAGGGAATGAATGTATTAGTAGTCCGTCCACATGTCGTTTGTAATTATGACAGACAATTCATTATCAAGTGGTCAGAGAAAAAGAACTTTGAAAAAAATTGATGTAACAGAAGAAGACAATTCATTCTTTAAAGCGGTCGATATCTAACGTCATATGAGCGCTTGATAGCGTAATATATCCCCGATTAGGAATGGCCTTTCGGTTTTAAGGAAAGAAGTAGACAATTTATCATCCTTGCCGGTTCTAATGTCCTTTTACCCATGAAATACTGCCGCCGATAAATTACGGGCCCTCGCAACCCAGCCAAAATGACCAACATGGTGAAAAGCCTGCGTGCTTGCGCTCGTGAATTATGGTTCCTACTTTGAACTTGTGGTTTAAGCTTGCAGTCATGATATTGTGCCAACTCGACCTATGTTCTGTGATGCAGATGCAACTCGCATTACACCAAAGTTTACAGATATAACGCAACAAATACAGTCGACCATTTAATTTATGTAATATGAGTTATGAATGATACCGATGAAGACAGTCTTCGACAGACGGAAGTAAATTATAACAGCTTTTAAGACTGCGCCTTTTGGTAAAAGAACAAAACACTGTTTTAAATATTGAGGAATTGACATTTCAATATAAATTTCTAATTTTGGTTAGATTTGCACATCTTAAACACATGAAGGTGAAAGAAGATGAAACTCACATTTCTTAACAGGGAGATGCTCCTTCTCCTCCCTCTTGCATGGTTGGTTCTCCACGGAATAATACCCTTTTCGGTTCACAATTAGAGGGGATTACCATATTCATGTCTAGGGAAGCAGTTGGCACCGTTTGGGTCTCGAGTAGATTGGATTATATCTGTTGCATGATGGGTGAGGTGAAAGAAATGACTCGCATTTCAACGGTCTGTTCTCTCGTGGCTGACCTCGGTTTTCATATTGAAATGAAGAGATAAGAAAAAATATTGTCGTTTTTTCATTTTTGCCGTTTTAATAACTGTTTTTTTTAATTTTACTTTTTTTTTTCAAAAAATCACCATAATCATTAAAGAAAACGAAAAGATAGAGAACTTGTGGCTTTCTTACATGTGGCATTTTTGAATAAGGAAATGAATATACTTGCATAATAAAAACCCACAATTATATTGTTTTTTGAACGTGAATGCAATTTGTTCGAAAGTCTTAGCTTTTGCCTTTTCCGTAGTAATACAACTTACTATATAATTGCGGATCATTATTACACAAACTGTTTTTCACGAGACTGCGAATTTCTTTGCATTACTCAGATAGATTCACGATCCTGATGAATTGAGACATCTCTCCCCACTGAACTACATGGGGAAACAAACACGGAAGTCAGCATGGATGTAAAATTGGGTGGGGGTGGATGGAGGAGGAGGAGGAGGAGGAGGAGGAACAGGCGGGGGCTGTGGAAAAAAGACCCTGTGATAGCAGATTTGCATCGCGGCAGGGTCCCCGAAAATGCCAATGGCGCCTAAAAGGGGGAAGTGGAAACGGTTGAGGAATGCTAACTGGAGCGGAAATAGAGGAGGAAGCAACAAGGGTCTGAAATGCCAAAAAGAGGGGACGTGAACGATGCTTGCAAAAGAAGAAGAAGAAGAAGAAGAAAGAACCTCGAGGAAAAACGCCTGGTTGCATATTATGACGGACGTGACGCCTTAATTTTAGAACAGTCAAGTAGGGGTGAGATGCCCTTATACAGAGAAAGTTACAGAGAGAGGTTGTAGAGATTTTTGTAAGAATGCCATGATAATGTTTTATTCACTGGCTATATATATATATATATATATATATATATATATATATATATATATATATATATATATATATATATGTATATATATAGTTGTGTGTATGTATATAGTTATAACCAGGAAGGAGATAGAGGAGAGAGATGGGAAGAGACAGAGAGAGAGAGAGGAGAGGAGAGAGTGGAGAGAGAGAGAGACGAGAGAGAGAGAGGTAAACGGAAGTTAATGTTACACACGTTTAACGTGAGTCTTTATTCTGATCTTTGATTAAGTGTATTGACGTCAAAAGGAAGAACTTGTCCTACTCATTAAAATATTACATTCATTAAATGTTTAATTGGATGCATTTATCACCTTACTCAGAGACTTGACAGACGGGCGGATTTCAAAAATGGATGAAGTGACAATAACGAATATTGTTTTGCATTCACGCATTTTAATATTCAAAACTGCTGTGAACAGATATTTGAAAATAAGTTTTCTGTACCTCATGACAACCCCTTTTAAAAAAGGGCCAATAAAATAAAACATATGAATAAGTCATAAGAATCGAATTGTTATTTGGGGAAATCGTGATTGGCCCGAAACAGGTTCACGTAAGGTACATCCGATAGAGGTTTCTTTCCCGTTGGGAAACGAAAGCAGAATTTACGGATGAAATACTTATTGCTACTTGAAGTCTCTGCGGGCGTTCGCTTTCCGCCCTGCAATGGTTATAGCTTCTCGAGGGAGGCTCGGTTATGGCCCTCCTGAGAATCCTGAAGGAGTGGTTCTTGCAGTTCGTCCTCAAACTGAAGGGGAAACAACGTATGAGTTTCCCCCATCTGCCCTGAAGCTGAAACAAATCGTGAGTTCCTCCCTGACGCCTTAAAATTGTTTGATATGTCAAGTTTCGAGTATGTGTGCAGTTCCTCGCTGGACGAGTGGTTTTCGTGCACGGCTACCAATCCGGTGGTACGAAGTTCGAATTCCGGCTCGGCCAACGCGGAACCAGAGGAATTTATTTCTGGTGATAGAAATTCATTTCTCGATATAGTGTGGTTCGGATACCACAATAACCTGTAGGTCCTGTTGGGTTCCTAGCCGCGTAAAAATATCTAATCCTTCGGGCCAGCCCTAGGAGAGCAGTTAATCAGCTCAGTGGTCTGATTAAACTAAGATATACTTAACTTATGGGTGCAGCTGCATTGGTTGCAAGTCAGATATTGGTCAGCAAACTGATTTTTAAATTAACTTTCAAGCTACTGTGGTTAAAGATATTTGCTCACTTATGCTATACAGGTGAGTGCCACTTTTTATAAAATAGTCTAAAAATATACAGGTGTTGCTTATTCATACAGGGGAAAGTTGAATCAACATTGAATGCTGATCACGATAGCCTTTAAATCAAGCGTTCAGTCGCACCAGCAATAATGCTAATAATAATTCGGTTATAGTTTCAATATGCAGGACATCCCATCTTTTCTGTTTTTACAGATGTCTGTAGGGCAACTGTTTGCGTATCATTGTTAATGTCAGAAACATAAATTTTGAAGTTAGCATCAGTAGACAAGTCGCCCTCGATTAACCAAAACTAGTCGGCCCCAAATCAAGGACAGAATAATTTTATTTTTTATTTATCTTCAAATGATTACATATATTTGCACACAATCACAACATTGTTTATTAAATGTGTGACACCGACGGTTTTTGTTTTTATATAAGCTCAACCATTCACAAATAATCTTTTCATCTTCATGTGTATATTTGTTTTGTGAGAATGATAAAGATCTATATTGGTATCACTGGGTGCCGTATGCATTTTGTCGTCCTAAAGTGAACGTCAGACCTCC
Source organism: Macrobrachium nipponense (assembly GCF_015104395.2). Taxonomy (NCBI): domain Eukaryota; kingdom Metazoa; phylum Arthropoda; class Malacostraca; order Decapoda; family Palaemonidae; genus Macrobrachium; species Macrobrachium nipponense. Next base: position 37,917,478 of record NC_087203.1, read on the forward strand.
ACTCGAATTCCTGTCTTCTATGTTGCGAAGTTCAAGGTCTCTGTAGTAGACTTTTGCCATGTTGATATATATATATATATTTTCACCCGCATACTGAAATGAAAGGTCCCGCGTAGGTGGCAGCCAATCTTAAATTCCTCAAATTTCTTCGATAAGTGCGATGGAATTTGTGTAACTATATTGAAATCTAAGCCGTTCACTCCCCCAGATAATGTCAGTGAAAGATAAATATCGCGTTCACAATCAAGGCTTCTAAAACCTAAAAGGTCTCTCTCTCTCTCTCTCTCTCTCTCTCTCTCTCTTCACGTCTGCGTCTGTCTCGTCTCCTCTTCTCTCCTCTCTATTCGCATTTCCAGAAGCAGGTTTTGGAAGTCAAGATGAAAGAGAGAGAGAGAGAGAGAGAGAGAGGGGGGGGGGGGACCAGAAGAGCCTCTCTTACACTTCCCTCCATATCCCTCTCCCTCTCCCTCCTTCTCTTTGCGTACTCCTCTTTCCCCTTCTTTACCACTTCTCCCCCTTATTTTCCTTTGTCCCCTTCCTCTCTTCTCTTTCCTTGCCTTCTTCCCTCACGCTTTCGTCGGCCGCTCCCTTCTCTCTCTCTCTCTCTCTTTAGTTCACCTCTCCTCTTCTTTCCTTGTCCCTTCCCCTCTTTCCTTTCTTTCCTCTCCCCTCTTTCATTAGCTCCCCTCTCTTCCTGTTTCATAGCCCCCTCCCTCTTCTCCTTTCCTTGCCTCATCCCTTCCTTTTTGCTTATCTCCCTCTTCTTCCTCCTCCTCATGTTTCCTTGCGTGCAACCCTCCTCCTCCTCCTCCTCCTCCTCCTCCTCCTCCTCTCCTCTCCTTGGTCCCTTCCCTCCTCCTCTTTCCCTTATAGTGAAATTGTCAGTTGCGATGAAAAAAAATTCGTATTGAAGATGTGTGATGCATATGACGAAATATCAGTTCGGAAACTGATTTTTCTTTTTTATCAACATTAAGCTTTTGAATTTGTTACCACCATAAAATGAGGGATTTTCATTTCGTGGATTTTACCAACACCACGGTACCTCTCTTGTACCGATAATAAATATACTTGTCCATTACTTTTAAAGCCTACAAAAAGTAAATTTCCAATGTGTATATACTGTATATATATAAATATATATATATATATATATATAATATATATATATATAGATATATATCATATATATATATATATATATACTATACAAAAATGGGTGGGATCGCGGTTTCGACTAGATATGCATGATTGGGCTCGCGTGAAAAAGGGTTGGCAATTGCTGACCCAAAGGTTAGAATGGAATGTAGAATTTTTGCCCCACTCCAAGCGCTGGGACCTATGAGGCCAATCAGCGCTGGAAGGGAACTTGATAGTGGAAAGGTTTGAAAGGTGTAACAGGAGGAAAACCTCAAAGCAGTTGCACTATGAAACAATTCTTTGGAGTGGGTGGAAAGTAAGATGGAAGAAAGAGAATATGAACAGAAGTACAGTAAAAGGAATGAAAGGGAGTTGCAGCTAAGGGCCAAGTTACACTGCAAAGGACCTCAAGTAATGTCTACAGTACACCGCATGAGGTGTACTGGCGTGTACCTTTGCCTCCGTTGCGGGCTAACGGAGGCAAAGGTTAGAGTAAAAACGACCCATCTAGAAAACCCGGCTCTAACTTCTAAACCCGAAGCTCTCTCTCTCTCTCTCTCTCTCTCTCTCTCTCTCTCTCTCTCTCTCTCTCTCTCTCCGGAGAGGAACCGCATTTGCAAGAGTCACACACACTAATTTAAGGAAGCTTAGCTTCTCCCAGCTCTCCTCTAGAATTGGAAAGCTTCCTCGTGTTGTGTACCCAGAGCCTTGGAATTTACCTCAGCTCGAAAGCCAGATTTGTTGTACCTAAGTAGTCCAGTTTTAGATGTATCCCGTAACCTTCCTTGATTTGGACCTTTTCACCCCCGTCATCTCTATAGACTTGGAGCAGCGCCTCAGTGGCGCGATCGGTATGGTCTTGACCTGCCACCTCGGTGGCCGGGAGATCGATTCTCGGGCATTCCATTGAGGTGTGAGAGATGCGTATTTCTGGTGATAGAAGCTCTCTCGACGTGGTTCGGAAGTCACGTAAAGCAGTTGGTCCCGTTGCTGAATAACCACTGGTTCCATGGAACGTAAAAACACCATACAAACAAACAATCTATATATTTGGACTGCATGAACTTGAAAGACGACAATTGGGGGTTACTTTGACTTAAAAGATCCCACTTGATCGATCCCCGATTTGTGAAGCCCTTTACACAGGGGTATGGAAATGAGAAGGTTGAAATCTCCCTTCTCATTGTTTTAAATGGTCTTATTCTACGTGCCAGATAATGGTTACATTCATTTGTTATTTTTTGATTGTATTTTATTATTACCCTTTCGTCATTTTCATATGACAATATGATCATTACCTTCATTGTTCCTGCGTGCTTACACAAGCTGCAGGTAGTGACTGGAGCATTTTGATAATTGTTCGCAAAGGCTCTATAGACAGTTTCGTGCGGCTGCAAAGGTTGAGAGAGTACGTGGAACAATGAGTGCGCGACCGTGTGAGGTGCCGGGACCTGACACTGCCCCTGAATAATTCAGAGCAAGGTTCGTTTTGAGCTTATGAAGTATTCCTAGGTTCTGATGCCCCTACCTCTCGAAACTGTCCTTTGTCAACCTCTCTTCTAGTTGTTTTCTCTTAACAGTAGCAGTAACTTGTTGCTTGTTTGAACTTCAAACGTATTCGAGTCACGATTTCAATGGTGACGACACTTCAAGAATCTTGAGCGTTCTGCCATTGTAATTTTCTTTAGCGCTTGATACATCTTTGCCATTGCATGGGATTCTTTTACAATTCCTCTTTAGGATTCCAAGCTGTCGCTTAATAATGACTTTACCGGTTGGACAATTTACTTTACCATTTCGTTGTTTTGCGGATAGAACTTTTACACCTTTCCTAATTTATTGAGGTTCCTAAATACCTACCGTATTCAACACCCACATTGCGGGCCACCTTTGATTTTGATTTTTGTCTTTGCAGACCCGGTAATTCTTAGCATTTTGGAATCATAAAAACTTGTTCCTGTAACAGTTACTCCTGTTACATCTGCTCCCGATGAAGAAAATTGTATCTATCCTATGAAGAAAAACTAACATTTACAACAAAAACTCTTAAGGAATGGAATGGAATATATAGAATTTAGGCCAAAGGCCAAGCGCTGGGACCTATGAGGTCATTTAGCGCTGAAAGGGAAGCTGAGAGTAGAAAGGTTTGTGAAAGGCATAAGAAGAGGAAAACCTGGAAGTTGCAATACGAAACAATTGTCAGGAGAGGATGGATAGCAAGATGGAAGAAAGAGAAAATTAATGGAAGTACAGTAACAGGAATGAAAGGGGGTTGCCGCTAGGGACTGAAGGGACTCTGCAAAGAACCTCAAGTAATGACTACAGTGCACCGCGTGAGGTGCGTTGACGGCACTACTCCCCAGGGGGAATAAACTCTCAAGCATTGCCAATTATTCCTTATTTACAGTTACGTCCTCTCCTCCCCTACCCCCGCTAATAAAAAGGCAAGCTATACATAGATATCTGGTAACCTAGCATGTTCTTTACACAGGCTCAGCCATAATTTCTGCATCTCCATAGCGCCAGCGATAAATGGAAGTGATGGCTTAATTCTGACGTCGTTAGCGTGTGGTGAAACCAGTGGTCAGTTATGGGCCATCGACGAAGAGTTAACGCCCCAGACAGGACGCAAGAGTGATTGCTTATATAAATTTAGGTACCATAGAGGCCATAGAGTCGCATTTTTTTCCTTTTAGTAGGGGGTTACTGCGGTAAAAGTGGAGGGGAGGAGAGGTTACTGCTGCCAGTGTGGTTTACGTAGCCCACTTTAGGGGATACTCAAGGTTTTTTCTTTGCTTGCTTTCCGCCTTTTAACTTTTCATCCATAACTTTTGATTTCTTCCAACTTCTTCGCCATTACCCGGCTCCAATTTTCACTCCTTATTTTAGAACGATTTCTTGGGGGCGTGTCCCCAACAGGGTCGAGAAATGCGACTTGGTGGTCTTTTTAAACTATAGTAATAACAAGAATTAATTAATAGTTTGTATGAACAGATCTGGAGTAGAGAAAAATACCAAACTGATTAAGGAAGACATCATTACAAGTATATTTAGATGTATATTTCAGTCATGCTGAGTTTTCGAGTTGAAAGTTGTCTTCTGGTGTGATGAAAGGTAATATGGAAGAATTTCTTCAAGTTTCTCTTGGTTAATAATGTGTTGCAAGAAACGAACGATAAGCGACTGCGTTTATTCACAAGGTGTGTGTGTGTGTTTGTATCGAAATATTAATTTTTATACACAAGTTGTGAATGTATGTAAGTATGTATTTCTTTCATGGTATTCTGATTGCAAGAAAATAGTATTTAGGTTTACCCGCATGAGTCTTCGTTGTGATATATCACAGCACAACTTACTACTTTGATCTCCCTTGATCTGCTGACTGACATGCTTTGCGAGCGCACATTCTATCCCATAGCTTAGAAACTGGAACAGACTTAACGGTGAGTTTGAAAAGATGGGAGACCTGGAAGATCAAAAGAGGAAAATGAATACAGCTAATGAAGATGAGTGATCTCATTAAGGGAATGTGTGTTTGGAGCATTTTGCCGCAGGAGGAGTGAGTACCTGCGTCCTCTCGCATGGGTGAGCACTTTATCTCGTATCTTCTGTGACATCATCATCATCATCATTCTCCTCCTTGTTATTGAATCAAAAGGGCATTGGTGTGTTGGGCCTTCAGGGCCCCTCTTCAGGTGGTCTTCTCTTGCAATAAGGTCCTTCTCCCATAGTCCCTTTTCTTGTTTTGGGAGATCGATGCGACAGAGAGCCCTTGGAGGACTCTCCACGGAGGGGTTAACTTCCCCCTTATTCCTGTCTCCCTTCTGCTTTTAGATTCTTCAGCGTTATTTTCCCCCCCTCCCAACTTTCCTTACGTGGCCTCGTCGTTTACGTTTTGTCGCCTTTTCAAAACGTCCCGCCCACCTCTACCTGCTCGTTTTTATTTACTCTGTTCGATCCACAGCACAACTACTTTCCTCTTTAGTTTGATCATTTTTTATTTACATAAAATGTGGATTCCTTTTGTGCTCTAAAGGTTTGCTGTACCCATGTAAGGACGACGAAGAAGATCCCTTTGAGCAAAAGGTTTCGTCGTGTTTAGTTATCTTTTATTGATATCCAATGAAACGGAGTCAATTTTAATATTGATTATATTAAGCAACAAGGTCTTATCATTATGTATTTCTGTCATTGAGAAAAAAATCAGATTTTTTTATTTAAAAAAAAATCAACAACCTTTCAGCTAGAGCAGTGACGAAGCTTAGATGATTGCATAAACTTTTTAATTTATGACTTAATGTATATAAGCAAATACATGAATGTTCTGTTAAACTCAGGAGACAGTATAGTCTTTGAGTAATTTTATCTATACTGTATAGCACCATTAATTTGCTTATATATTTGACCCTTGACCTTTTTTGAAGGAGTGGAGTGCTACGCCAAGTCAGCAGAAACAAAAAACAGAAAAGTGGTTTGGTGCAGGATTTCCTGGGGTTATCATTCCCATTCTTATGCCTTCTTTTCCTTCCTTCTCTTCTGTTTAAGCCTAGGGCAGATAAAGGCCTTTTGTTTGCCCAAGCGGGGAGCCTTCACACCAAGAGAAGATAAACTTTGAGAGTTTTTACCCTATGGATGGCTCGTTTTTTCTTTGGTAATGACACGGAGGAATGTAGTGGGTGCAGTCATTCATGAAAGCTGCTGTCTTCGGAATACCACGCTACACTGCAAATTTATATTCAACCCATCACCAGGTAGGCAGTGATAGACCTCGCAAAAAAAAAAAAAAAAAAAATGGGGGGGGGGCGGTCCCGTGTTTATAGGAAAATGTATGCAGACATTTTCAGACTGGTGGACCATAGCCCGAGAGAGCTTGCATCGCTCTGACTTGGCTTGGCTCTCTCTGGCTGCAGAAACACATCGGCTTTATGGGGACGCCAGCTGCAATCATTTCCGCCTCGGTAACACGTTCTGCATCATTGACCATTTTCTGTACATGATTCCAGTGTCCCCCGTCGCCGTAAAATGCAAATGTTTCCATCTCTGGACAGCGTGTCGCGAGCGACTGTCCTCATCAGGGTAGGTTTCTTTTCTTCTCCCATCCAGTGTTGTATTCTGGCAAATGAAGGACCGTCGGTAGTGTCGCTATAGCTGTCGAATGTAACCCGAGTTTATAGCAGATAACTTATTCGTTGCATTGTTTGATTTTACCTTATTTCGACGGCCAACGCTTCCGCTCACTTATTCACTACTGTTACTGAAAGTGGTTCTTCCCCCTCCTCTTTTACAATTGCTACTGCCGCTGTTGCCGTCGATGCTACTAGTACTACCACGAACTTAAAGCTAACCTACTATTAATAGCCGCCAGGATTACGGCTGCATCAGACCGTGTCTACCTTGTTAGTTGAAAGAGATGGTCGCAAATTTACCGCGACAGATAGCGACAGGACGCCGAGCAGAGGAACACCAGACGCGGAGAGGCCAAAGAAAAATAAACAAACGAACAGATGACGAAGGAAACGGTGTAATATGACCCAGCAGAACTCAGGAAATTATAGGGAAATTGATGAGGCCGGGAACAATAAAAGAAGTAAATTGAGAAAGAGACAGGGAGGGGGAGGTGGGGGAAGGGGGAGGCTTATGCAGAAACATGGCAGTTGAAGTAAATTCAAGGTGTTTCTCGCACACTGGACGTCAGCTATTTATTTGCAAGTACCTCACCTCCTACGCTGCACGCAGAGAAAATCATGTTACCGAACAACAAAGGATTTCATTTTATTATCGGCTCTCGAACCATTTTTTTTTTCTACCCATGACCACAATTTTCAGATATTAAAGCGTAATGGGCCGAAATGAAACTATGATAATTAATTTACGAAAGGCTCAAACGAAATAGAAATTTATCCGAAAAGTGGCCAACACTTCCTGCTTTGTTTCACGTATCGATCTATAGCCCTCTATAGCCGCCTCCTGTCTGCTACTTCATCACGAATCCCTGTCTGAGGTACTAAGCGTCCTCGCTCTTCCTCCTCTTTCTTTTTTGCTTGCTTTTTCTCTCTCTCTTTTTTTTCGTTAATCTCATACGCAGGGTTCTACTTGAACTAGTATTCAAAAGGCGTCTATATTTGTTTTTGAGACATTAATTAGTGGCAACGTTCATGCACGCTCATATCCGCACTGAGAATATTAATTTTCTGATCTCTTGCTGTCTTATTTTTTTTTTTTTTGGTTTCCAAGACTTTTTGATGAGGAGAAAACTGCCAGGTAGAGAGAAGGCGTCTGTTTGATAATCATGAAAATAAGCGTCTGGTTAATATTAACAAAATTGTTCCCTTACATTCAAGTCTGGCGATGCTTGTGAAAGCACTTTAAACCTCTTTTAATTTATTTTCGCGCATTGTTTGCAACAGAAGCTCCTTTCATTTATTTTCACATTCTTTGCCACAGAAATCCCTCTCAATTTATTTTCTTCATTGTTGCAACAGAAGTCCTTTCCTTTTATACCCATTCTGCAGAATCCCTCTTTATATTCCCATTGCCTGCAACAGAAGCTCCTTTCATTTATTTTCACATTCTTTGCCACAGAAATCCCCCTCAATTTATTTTCCCATTGCCTGCAACAGAAGCTCCTTACATTTATTTTCACATTCTTTGCCACAGAAATCCCTCTCAATTTATTTTCCCATTGCCTGCAACAGAAACGGTAATAAGTTCTTCAGTGGATGGACACGGATTGATCGAGAGAGTTTAGTAGACACCCAAGAGCACAGGAGGCAGATTGTTTGTGTGTTGAAGGGTTCCTGTTGGGTCTTTTGTTTCAATCACGCCTCTTCGTTCAGGCCGCGAGCCAGAGTCCGCCCTCTGATACTCATCTTCCTAATTAGCATGCATGAGCTCCAGATATTGCTGTGAACCTCATATTCACTCAGGATATATTGTATTAACTAGACTTACGTGTGATGTATATATAATTAGCGTAGTTCTCCACGTATAACTCTCGCCTCGCCCCACCTCTCTCTCTCTCTCTCTCTCTCTCTCTCTCTCTCTCTCTCTCTCTCCTTATTTTACAAATAGATAGTTTTCTTATCACCAGTATTCTTCTCATGGAGTTGCTGAACCCACGCCCTCATGCGTGGACCTTCAAGGAGCTTATATGCCGACGGCTTCCAACCTTGCTTCAATTAGCTGATCGCACGGCCAGTAGTATTGCGAACGTGACACACACACACACACACACACACACACACACACACACACACACACACACATATATATATATATATATATATGTGTGTGTGTGTGTGTGTGTGTGTTCCATATTTTGAATAATTTTCTTTTCACGAGCCAGGAAAATTCCATTTTTTCTGTTTGGCCTAGTGATTTACAAAGGAGAGAGAGAGAGAGAGAGAGAGAGAGAGAGAGAGAGAGAGAGAGAGAGTTTGGGGGAGGGGGTCGGAGTAGGTAGCCTTAAAGGTTCAAGGTGCTGTCATTCAGAAACTCCAACTTGAAATCTTGTGCGGTTATTTCGTACGGACGTGAAAATGGAATACCAATTACCACCTGATGACGGATCACTTCTTGAGATGCCAAACAACTGTCACTTCAAGAGGCGGTGAGTTGCACTGAGATGAGCTCAGGGTAAGAAGTGTCAAAGACGAAACGTGAGGTTGTGTCATAAACTTGATTTATTTTTATCCGCAAAATCATGGATGAAACTATGTCATTTAAGACTTTAAGAACCCATGACAGACTCATGATTCCAGTGAAATTGATTTTTGGTTGGGATCGATACTTATACATTCACTAAATACTTTACGAGCAAAAGGGTAATGAGCTAAGAAGGCGTGGTCCGACCTCCAGCTTACTCGGGACGCGTGCAAGATTTTCCCGTCACCCATAAGTTGTAAACATTATATTCCTAACTTTTAACATGAATTAAAACGCGCTAAAATCTGCAGTCAACTAGAGCCTTGCTTCACCAACGAAAATTGACATAAATACGCTATAGTTTTGTTAGAACTAATTGTTCTGTGCTGTTTAACAAGCGCATTATTTATTTTTTACATTTTCATCCTAATACATAAATAAATTGCGGATTTGTATCGGAGTTTTGGCGATATGTGCACTCCCTCGATCAGGAGTCTATTCACAAATGTTTTGAAAGAGACCCTCTCTCTCTCTCTCTCTGTATATATAATATATTATAATATATATATATATATATATATATATATATATATATATATATATATATATATATTAGATATATATATATATATAGTAGATATATATATATAGTATATATATATATATCTTAAAGACTGGAGATTCCATGGAGAAGTTTCCCTATTCCATGCAAACTAATGATGACGTTAAAAGATAAACAACTCATGTCAGGTCGCCTTTGATAATGTACGTATTTTTGTTCCTCGCACTTTTTAGAGTATTTTAAAAGCACAATAATTCTAAAAATACCGTTTCAATATTCTAATATTTATCTCTGTGTTTGACTCGTAGTGAATTTAAAGATGGACTCCCCAGTGTTGACATCTCCGAGCCGCCTACGTAATGTCATAGTTAGGGTCACGTGGCCCTCTCCATTATTGTGGATGATTGTATACATGCCGCAGCAGACCTTCAGGGCAAAGGAGGCGTCCTCAGAGAAAGGGAAGGGAAGACGGAAGGGACTACAATAGAAAAGGACCTTAGGAGGCCCTTTAATCCCTCTAGAAGGGTTAGAGAGATGAAAAAAAAAAAAACTGGGTTGGTAACTTTAGGCTAACGTCTTTTTTTTTGTACTATTTTTCTTTGGACCTGCTCCCTAATGCGTCATTTGCTTTTTACATGTTTTTGTTTCTTAAAAAAAAAAGGTAGCAGTGTAAAAAATATTGTTTGTATGTGGGTAGTAAGCGTTGGTACAGGCATGGTATGAAGTGGTATTGATGAACTATGACGGCATTTCAATATCCTCCCCATAACATACGCCTTATTGGATGTGATTACGGATACGCAATTAAGAAATGGGGTTGCCGAAAAAAAAACCCTTATGGTCTCGCAACGATTACGATTTCATATTGCCAAAAAGCCGACCGGAAAGTAAATTGCATAGTGGAAAGTAAACAGTACAGTCTTTTGTTAAAAAAAGAAATTTTTTTTATATAATTACTCGCTTCATGAAAATGCCACTGGTTTTACTAAATTGGAAAATACGTTTGAGGTTTTAATGATTTTTTTTTAGAATGCTTCAGAGCGCATTGTATCTTCTTACAAAATCATTTCAGTGCTCGTCCCACAAATCTGTTTATGTTTAATTAAATAACCACAACAGGGTGAGACCGCCGCAGGGGGATAGTGCCGTCAGTGCACCTCACTGCGTGCACTGTAGGCATTACTAAAGGTTCTTTGCATCGTGACTTCGGCCCCTAGCTGCAACCCCTTTCATTCCTTTTACTGTACCTCCTTTCATCTGATCTTTCTTCTATCTTGCTATCCACCCTCTTACAACAGTTATTTCATAGTGCAACCCCAAGGTTTTCCTCCTGTTACGCCTTTCAGACGTACCTACTCTCAATTTCGTTTCGAGCGCTGAATGACCTCACAGGTCCCAGTGCTTGGCCTTTGGCCTAAACTCTATACTATTCAATCTCTCTCTCTCTCTCTCTCTCTCTCTCTCTCTCTCTCTCTATATATATATATATTATATATATATATATATATATATATTATATATATATATAATATATATAAATATATATATATATTCATATATATATATATATATATATATATATATATATATATATATATATATATGTGTGTGTGCGTGCGTGCGCTTGTATACGTAAATAGATAGATAGTTAGACAATGAAGTCAATAAAAAAAAAAAAAGTGGTCCCTGTTTGACCGTAGTTGAGAAAAGAGCAAAGTGTGCGGAAATAATGACATCCTTCGAAATTGTATGCCTGAATGCTGACCATTTTCACATAAGCATATCCAGCGTATCCATCCGGTATCCCCTTCATAGTCCCAGGTAAGGCTCATCCAGAGGGACTTTCTTCACTTTGGCACTCGCTAGCATCCTGGCCCAGTGCCATGTCACATGCCTAAGATGTCAATCGATTGCGCGTTTGGAACACGTCCCGATTCCGTTGTGGTGAAGTTCGACCTTTCGGATCCCCGTAACCTCCCTCGACCTGTTTCACGGGGAAAGGTCTTGATTTGTGTCTGAAGCAGAACTATCTATATCTATCTATCTATCTATCTATCTATCTATCTATCTATCTATCTATCTATATACACATATATATATACTATATATATACGTATTTATATATATATATATATAATATATATATATATATATATATATAAAATTATATATGACATGAACTTGAAAATCATTTGAAGGTTAAGAAAAATATCGTAAAAGAGAGAGAGAAGGGGAGAGAGAGAGAGAGAGAGAGAGAGAGAGAGAGAGAGAGAGAGAGAGAGAGAGAGAGAGAGAGGAGTTTCAGGATCTTGCAACTGTCGTCCTCAGAGGATTTGCTGGACTGAGGCAGGGAGGAAGATGAGAGGGGACAAGAGAGTCCTTCGAGTCCCTTTGTGGCATTTAGTGTCCTATTAACAAATGTGGTTCTGCCGGCGCAGGTGGGCAATCTTACCTTTACCTCCAAGACTATATTCTAACTTGACGTTCCTCAGAATTCATACATTTTACATATTTTTCTTTGGCGTAAGTTGATCATCTTCTACTTCATTGTCTGGTATTCATATTCTCGCTAAAAGCTGTTTTATAAGACTGATATTCAGAAAGATTATATACATAAATTATTTATTGTTTTTGTATACGTACTACAATTATTGGTATACATATAAAAGAAAAATAGTATAACTTACATACATTTTTTTCGGGATGTTGTTTTAGCATAAAAATCACGCGGAATTGATTGACCTCATAGTAGTGCAATAACAAGAATAAAAAATATTGTTAGAAGAAATCTCATCAAGACAACAAGGAAAACGACTTGAATTTAAGCACACTCGTAAATATTTCATGTATTTCGTAAGTCTAAGAAATATTACTTGAGATAAAGACGGTTGCAGAGAGAGAGAGAGAGAGAGAGAGAGAGAGAGAGAGAGAGAGAGAGAGAGAGAGAGAGAGAGAGAGAGAGATTTTAATGCAATTGAAGTGGAAAAAATATGTTGACCTATTTGTTGCTATTTCTAGGGACTGCTCACAAGGCTATATTAGTTACCACGAGAGATTTGTTCGTTAGCTCGTCCCTCGAATGCTCATTATTTGTTTGTATGGTGTTTTTACGTTGCATGGAACCAGTGGTTGTTATTCAGCAACGGGGCCAACGGCTTTACGTGACTTCCGAACCACGTCGAGAGTGAACTTCTATCACCAGAAATATACATCTCTCTCACGTCAATGCAATGCCCGAGAACCGAACTCGCGGCCATCAAGGTGGCATGCCAGGACCATACCGATTACGCCACTGAGGCGCTGCCTCGAATACCCATGCAAAAGTAAACCTGGGAAATACTCGAATCGTTTTTCTAATTAAGGGTTCTGGAAAGACGTCATCTCGCGTGTCTCGTCACCTGACACACCTGCAGGTGGGATTCAGTCAGTTCAATAAATGGTGCGTAAAACTCACAGTATTAGAATTTAAGTCCTTTCATTTAATCATTTTAATACCCCTTTCATTTTTCCTTCGGTTTTTCCCATTTTGTTTTTCATCCGGATACTCTAGCGTGGTTTTTGTTGGCAAAGGCTTACTGCCTTTCTACTTTAAACAGCGTTTTCTCTTTATGGCTCCAGAACGAGAGAATGGAACTTGTACAATAATTTCTGACAGCCTGCGTTAGAGAGAGAGAGAGAGAGAGAGAGAGAGAGAGAGAGAGAGAGAGAGAGAGGCTGAAACACAAAGAGTCAATATCTCGATCGTGGCACCATTGTCCGGGTCGCGCAGGGAAAGTGAAGAAGAAGAGTGACAAATTTAACCTTTAGTATTATTCTTGCGAACTCAAAGGATATTGACCCTTAAGCGTTTACGTCACAAAGGTCGCTTCCTGCTGGTCTTGGGAGGGATAACTTTTTTTTTTTAATAGAATTTTCTTTCGCAGAGACCTCACTCCTTTTCTTTCAGCCTATTTCAATGGAAAACGAAGTTTTTTTTTTTTTTTTCTTATTGAAGAGTAGGCCTAAAAATATCACTAGTATTATTTCTCAGAGCCTTTATTCCTTCTGCTGTTTGAGAGGGATCGGAAAGACTTGGCAGACGGGAAATTAGCTCGATAAAAAGTGCCAGTATAATAATAATAATAATAAATTTATGAAAGCCAGGTGCAATATACAGTATCTCCAGGTTCAGTCATCATCTCATTAATAATATTGCTTTTGTTCAAACATTTACTAACTGATCAGAAAGGACCATTTTTTTCTAGGGTTTTGTTGCTTCTGCATTCATTTGCTTTTGCAAACCAATTCGCTGAGAATTAATTTTATCAAAAAAAATATTGTCTCCATATTCCAAATGTTGTACGTGATGCTAAATGCCAAAAGTGTGTCCACAGTGGGTTTTATCTGGTATGTCTAGAAACGTCCAGCTACTATTTGGACTTGATACTTTATAGTCTGGATTGATTTTGAAATAGTTACTTGGTACCTATATATCTTGAGGATTTGAGCTTGTGGCTACCTTGCAAGTACATTTGAAAATCTCTCTCTCTCTCTCTCTCTCTCTCTCTCTCTCTCTCATTTATACATATTAGGCATTAGATATTTGCATTAAGCACAACTTAACACTCACAATTACTCCCGTTTCCAGGATGAGTCGCCTTCGGTGGCGGTCGACGCGGGTGTGAACGGTGCGGCGGTGGTGGTGGTGGCAGCAGCAGCAGCAGTAGCAGTAGCAGCTGCCCTAGGTGGTCTTTGGACTACCCCAGAGGAAGAGTAGCGGCAGCGGCTACTCACTGACCAGGGCAAAAGGAATCCATCCCCGCAAACATGGCCACGGAAGGGTACAGCGTGACGTCAGAGGCTGTCCTTCAGCACGTCTTCTGGGTGGACTGGTTCCACAAGGCTCCGCACATCAACCTCACCCTCCACTTCGTGAACGCGACCTTTGACCCTCTGTCGCCTGTCTATCAGGAGGTTGGTGGACCTCTTGTCAGATCCATACCTTTAAAATGGTTTTCGTAGATTTAGATTTTTAAACGTTTCAAGGGACTCTTTGAAAGTCTCCATAAGCGCAGTTGACTAAAGTTTAGTGTGACGATTAGAATCGCAACTTTTAAGAAATTTAACAAAATTCCACAAAAGTACAATTTACTTATTGGTCTGAAGTAAAAAATTTGTTACACAGTTTTATGTCTGTACCATTCACGGATCAGATTAAGCTGGATAAAGGTGGCTAATTTCACCATTGCTTAGTGTAATAAAGGCGGCAAACCTTTAGAATCTAGACGAGAATTATAAGAGAATTTAGTCATTTGCAAATTATATCGATTCTGTTTATAGAAATGAACAAGCAGCCTACATGGCCAAAGCAGGTAATGCTTTTTCTACTAAGTATAGATTTGGAAATGTATATTGTATATAACCGTATGATGTCAGTAAGACTGTTCCATAGATAAATCCAAGAAGATGAAATGTATTTTTCACAATTGCTCCAAAGTAGTCTCCACGGCAGTACCAAAATAACCCTCGACATTTTCTTTTTTTGTTTAGTATCTGCTGTACAATGTTTAAGACACAGCCCAGCTTCAGGTTCTGTAGAAACTAAGAGTATCCATTTATATCACGTAAAAAAAATATAAAGTGATATATCATTAACCCAATGAATTTCGGGAAAGGATAAAAATGGGGTGCAGTTAGAACACTGCTGCTGAAAGCAGAGTCATCTAATTTCAAACTGGGTTTCAGTTTCTCAGAAAAATCTCTGAGCTCGATTTCAACCGAGTTTTACAAAAATTAGGATGATTCAAGTTAATATAGCAAAAGCCTTGACAGTCGTCATGTATGATGGAGGACTAAGGTGACTTTCCTACAAGTAGAAAAGGTCTTTGATTCAAACCAATGTCTCCGTTTAGAAACTCTGGTATACAAAATTCGTTGAACCCCCACATATTCCGAGCTACACTTCTGACACAAATTTGCATCATGTACATGCAAACATTGACCAAAGTTAGCTAGTCATTGTTTCCTTTACTTTTTTCTAAAACTACTGGAAAACACAATTCGAATCTTTACACTTTAAAGTCTGTTTTACTTCTCATTATATTAAATTATTGATTTCGTTTGATACACAAGGCGAACTTTTCAATTTGTATATAAATTTGTGCCCAAAGTGCCGTTGGGAATGCGTGGGTAGTTCAGAAAACTTGTCACCTTTGTACCTCTAGGTAATTAGCCACCTCCGTCCGCCATAAGGGAACATTTCCACGGTTTTTGCAATAGTAATTTGAATAATTCTGGTTTAATATTTTACGTTAAGCATTGGTTAAAACAGAGCAAAGATTATCAGAGATTTTTTATATAGAGAAAGAAACCCAGCTTGAATCAGGCAACTTTGCTTGCAGCAGGTGTGTTTAACTGAATCTCATTTTTATCTTTTCTCGATTTTAATTTGTTGATATATATTTTCATGTTTTTTAAAATATAAATGTATAACTACTTTTAATTTTCACATAACCTGAAGATGGACATACATCCGATACATTGTACAACAGACTAAAAAAAGCTAAAGAATATGTTGAGAGTTGTTTTTGTACTGCAGTTTCTCTCCCAACTTAGATTTCCTTCATCTTGTTCCATACCATTTTGATAGTGGAAATAATGTTGCAATTTTGTACATGAACTTCCCTGCCAGATATATACTTAGCTATAGTCTCGACGTTCCGACAGAATTTCAAATCTCGCGGCACACGCGACAGGTAGGTCAGGTGGTCTACCTTTACCCGCCAGCTGGGTGGCGGGCGTATGAACCAATCTATCTCTCCAGCCAGATTTTTTTTCTGTCGCTGAAGCGATAACAACTGTTGTCGTTTCTTCCGATATCTTCTTCATTTCTCGCTTGCCTGGAGATTGATTTGAACCATTTGGTGACGTATTCGCTCTATGTTGGCTTGGCATACGCTGATTGTGGACCGTTATTGACTTTGCGCTGGATTTTCCTGTAGAATGTCTGATTTTGATTCTGTTTCCAAAACTCCGGTTTTGTTTAGAGTATGTGTGACCGATGGATGTAAGGTGAGGTTACCGAAAGCTGCGGTGGACCCTCACACTTTCTGTGTTAAATGTAGGGGGAATGAATGTTCGTTTAGTAACCCGTGTCAAGAGTGTGAGGTTTTGAACGAAGAGGAATACAAGGCTCTTTCTTCTTATATTAGGAAACTTGAAAGGGATAGGGTACGTAAAGCTTCTTCAAGGAGCTCGAGCAGGTCGAGAATGAGTGAGAATGAAACTAACCTTAATGTAGTTTTAGAACCTTCCTCCCAGGTCTCAGCTCCTGCTCCCCGCACCGAAGCCGTAGATTCGTCTTCGGAGGCGGCGGCCTCAAAAGCTTCCTTGTGTTCTAAGGAAGACAAGAATCTTCGTATGAGGCAAGGTAAGAGTGTCAGTGATGATAAGTGCAGTGTACCCAGTGATGTGGAGGGTGCGTCTGACCGGCTCCTTAGTGCCTCCAGGCCTAGACCTCTTCCAGACTCCCAGTTCCAGTGGAGGAGGAAAGTCGAAAGCCGCAGGAGGGCTAGGGAGAGCCCCCACCGGTCAGGCGTCCCTAGGCAGATCCTGAAGTTCGCTCCCAGGCTGCCTTGGATCGTAAGAAGAAGAATACTCTGCGCCAGTGTTTTTCGTCATCCTCTTCTCCTTCGCCGAAGCGTGGGTGGAGCTCTAAGGAGGCGTCAGCCGTTGAAGTAGGGCTGCGGAGGCTCCCTTCAGTACGTTAGCGTCCAGCCCAGAAGACTTTTTCTGATGTAGCTTCCGTGCAAGCAAAGAAGCCTAGGAGATCCGGTGATCGCCCTCCTTCCTCCCGCGCCTCGCGCTGAGCTTGCTTCGGAAGAAGATCCTGGAGACTCTCCTTCTCGAGTACTAGCGGGCCTACAAGCTCAGATCACAGCCTTGGCGGACTCCTTAGCATCGTAGGATCGCGTAGAAGGAAGGATTCGTCGCTCCCGATCAAGAGATCGAAGCGCGTTTCGTCGGAAGAGCGCTCTCCTTGTAATCGGCGTTCTCCTTCTTTTGAGGATTCTTCTACTCATCGTAACATTTCACGAGAGGAACACCACTCCGCTCGGAGGTGTCGAGACGCCATTCGACGGATAGGCGCTCCTTGGACTATGAAGATAATTTCCTCAAATCGGATTCCTGCCTCGGGTAGACCTCAGCCCCTTCTGTTTCTCCTTCTTCTAGAGTTCGTGCAAGAAGAGAGAGTCGCTCAGGTCATAGAAGACTTGGTTCGTCGTCGCCGTCTCTCTTTCTTCTCCTCGTCTTCTCAGAGAACCCAGGGAATGCCCTTCTGAAAGTAGGCGCACTTCTCCTTCCGACTACTATAGTCGGGCGTCGGATAACGTGACTGGTAGGCGCTCATCGCATGGAGTTCGCTCCTCCCCTGTAAGACATCAAGAGTCTAGTAGGAGCCCTGCTCCTGGTAAGCGTCATTCTTTTAGTAGATGTTCGCCTGGAGAAAGACACCTTGATCCTCGGTTGCTTCGTTCTCCTAGTAGGCGCTCTTCGTTCTCGAGACTCCCTACTCCTCATCGGTCTCCTCTTGCTAGAAGTCAAGAACGCCTCAAGCGCCCTGCTTCTGTTAGGCGCTCGGAGCCTTACAGACGTTCTCCCCCTCGGTAAGGACCAAGATCTCGCCGAACGCCCTGTTCCGTTTAAGCGCTCGGAGCGTAGCAGCCGCTCTCCGCTTCGTAGGCATTCAAGAGCCTCTCGAGCGCCCTGCTCCTGAAAGGCGCCCTATTTTTAGCAACGTTTCGCCGCTTGGTAGGCGCCAGGATTCCACTAAGCGCCCTGTAACCAGATAGGCGCTCGGCGCCTAGTAGCCGCTCCTCCTCACGATCGCGCCAGGATCTTAGCAGGCGCTCTCCCTCTACGTAGTTTTCCCCTAGGGATAGACCCGTGGTCTTTCTAGAGAAAGGAGGTCCTTCCTCTTTTGATGTTAAGAGTTTGTCTGCACTTAGGAAGGAATGCGAGTTTAGACAAGAATTTTCGGATAAGCGTCCGTCTTTTACAACTCGTCGTTCTCCTGTACGCCTCTCTACTTTGGAATCTTCTCCTCATTCAAGACGTTTGTCTCCTTCATCGCACTGTACCCCAGCTAGGAGGAATCATCTAAGGATTCTCATAAGGATAATCAGCCTCGTTCTCTCATCCTCTTTCTCCTCTTCAAGAAGACCAGGAAGCCTCCTGAGGAAGAAACTAATCATCGGCAGCAGTTTTTCTTCGTACAAGAAGCTCACAGAGCTTCTCCTTCAGGGAGTTCGGAGAGTCTTTGAGCCCTACTGCTCCTCCTTCTCCACACTCGTTGTTCTCCACAGCGAAAGCAACGAAAGGATCTTCGTGCTTGAGAATGAAGCCGACTCTTTCTATGAAGAAGCGCTCAAGAGTTTCGGTTCATGGATGCGCACTAAAGAGGAAGCGGGGAAAACAATGTTTGCCTTCCCCTCCGTCGAAGCTTTCAGGAAGGACAGGATTTTGGTATGAGACAGGAGAACCCTTGGGACTGGCCTTCCGTCGTCAGCTGACGCAGATTTTTTCGACACTAGTAGACGCCACTAGAAGATCAGCTTTGAATTCGGCCAGAACAACGTGGGCAATGAATGAAATGGATCACATTCTAAAAGGCATGTTTAGAGTCTTGGAAGTTTTCAACTTTCTCGATTGGTCCCTCGGAGTCCTAGCCAAGAAAACTCAAGGACCGGACACGTTTTCTCCGGAGGATTTGAATTGTGTCTTATCCTGTATGGATAAATCGGTGAGAGATGGGCCAGCGAAATAAGCTTCATTGTTTGGAGCAGGGGGCTCTTGAAGAAAAGATCAGTATTTTGCTCATTTTTAACAAAGTCGGTCTCACATGCTCAGAGATCGTCTTTGCTTTTTGCCCCTCTATCTACACAGCTGTTTCCTAAACACCTGGTTCAGACATTTCGAAGGCTCTCTCTGCCAAAGCTACGCAGGACCTGCTAGCACAGTCTGCAAGGAAACCGCGCCTACCTTCAGACTAAGACAAGAAAAGCTAAGCCGACCTCTCAGGAAACCCTTTCGAGGGGCATCTACCTCTAAATCCTCTTCCGTTCAGAGGTCAGGCAAACCGAAACAGAAGAGGGAGGACTTTTACGAAGTCAATCAAACCTCCCAAGTAAGACTCAAGTCCTTCAGACAACTGTAGGCGCCAGGCTTTTACAGTTTGCAGAAGTCTGGGCCCAGAAGACGGCAGATCCGCCTGGACCCTGTCAATTTTGAGGAAGGGCTATCTAATCCCGTTCTCTTCGAGGCCTCCCTTGACGAATACCCCGAGGGAGTTGACGGCCAGATTACAGGGACCTCATCATGAATCAAGCCCTCCGACTAGCGGTAGATCAGATGCTGGAAAAGGAGGCGATCGAACTAGTGGCAGATCATCTTTCGGCAGGCTTTACAACCGCCTGTTCCTAGTTCCGAAATCCTCAGGGGGATGGAGACCGGTGTTGGATGTAAGCGCCCTGAACTTCTTCGTCGAAAAGAAGAAGTTCACGATGGAGACCACTGCCTCGGTGTTAGCAGCACTCCATCCAGGGACTGGATGGTGTCCTTGGACTTACAGGACGCTTACTTCCACGTACCAATCCATCCTTCCTCGAGGAAGTTTCTAAGATTCATGATGGGGGGAAGAATCTTCCAATTCAGGGCCCTGTGTTTTGGCCTCTCCACGGCCCCCCAAGTCTTTACGGCCATCATGAGGAATGTGGCACAATGGCTTCACCTAGAAGGGGTGAGGATTTCGCTCTATCTCGACGATTGGCTTATAAGGGCCAATTCCAGAGATCGTTGTCTGAAGGACTTGAAGAAAACCCTGGATTTGACTTATTCCTTAGGACTTCTGGTCAATCTACAGAAGTCAAGTCTGATTCCCGCTCAAGAGTGCGTTTATCTGGGGATCCAGATGAACTCTCTGAGTTTTCGGGCTTTTCCGTCACAGGAGAGGATAGCCCGGGGACTCGAAAAAGTAACAACCTTCTTAGGGAAAGAAGTATGCACAGTGAGGGAGTGGATGAGTCTTTGCTGGGGACGCTCTCCTCACTGGAGCAATTTGTTTCCCTAGGAAGGTTGCACCTGAGACCGCTCCAATTCTTTCTTCATCGGAATTGGAGTCGTCCTTCTCAGGATTTGAAGTTCTCCCTGTCAATTTCTCTTCAAATCAAGGAGGAGTTAGCATGGTGGGCGGATCCCGACAAGTTCTCGCAGGGACTGCCGCTTCAATCCCAGAACCCCAGCCTGGTGTTGTTCTCCGATGCGTCGGAAAATTGGTTGGGGGCGACTCTGGGAACCAAAGAGGTGTCAGGAACCTGGGGGGGGGACCAGTCTTCCTGGCAACATCAACAAGAAAGAACCTAATAGCCGTGTGGCTTGCTCTGAAGGAGTTCGAGTCAGATGTGACAGGAGCAGTTGTGCAAATAAACTCGGACAACACCACGGCTCTGGCATACATCAGGAAAACAGGGGGGGACGCATTCCTTCTCTCTGTACGAAACCAGCAAGAGATCTTCTTCTGTGGACAGAAGAAAGGGGGATAAAACTTCTCACCAGATTCGTACAGGGAGAAAGGAATGTAAGGGCAGATCTCCTCAGCAGGAAAGATCAGGTCCTTCCCACAGAGTGGGACTCTGCACCAAGATGTTTGCCAGAGCCTTTGGAAGTTGTGGGGCAGGCCTCTCTTAGACCTGTTTGCAACTTCAAAGAAACAAAAGACTGGATCTGTATTGCTCGCCCATCTCGGATCCAGGAGCAATAGGGATAGACGCTCTCCTACTCGATTGGAAAGGACTCGATGTATACGCGTTTCCCCCTTTCAAGATTCTGGGTGGGGTTGACTTTAAAAAAGTTCGCAGAGTCGATTTCCGCGAGGATGACTTTGATAGCTCCCTTTTGGCCAGCACAAGATTGGTTCACAGAGGTGCTGGAATGGCTAGTGGATTTCCCAAGATCGCTTCCTCTAAGGAGCGATCTACTCAGACAGCCCCACTTCGACAGGTACCACAAAAACCTCCCCGCTCTCAGTCTGACTGGCTTCAGACTGTCCAGAAACTGGTCAGAGCGAAAGGCTTTTCGTCAGCAGCTGCTAAGGCAATCGCTAGAGCGAGGAGGTCTTCCACCTTACGAGTGTACCAATCGAAGTGGGATGTCTTCAGAAGATGGTGCAAGAGGAATAAACGTTTCCTCTCCAGTACCTCTGTGAATCAAATTGCAGACTTCTTTTTTATTCTTAAGACAAGAATGTGGCTTAGTCGTTTCGACGATTAAAGGCTATCGTAGTATGTTGGCGAATGTCTTCAGGCACAGGGGCCTCAACTTATCGAAGATAAGGACCTACAGGACCTTATTAGGTCGTAATACAACGAAATGCAGTATCTAAGACACCTAGCTGGAATTTGGATGTAGTCCTTCAATTCCTTGGGTCCTCTAGGTTTGAACCCCCTAATTCAGCCTCATTCAGAGACCTTACCAGGAAGACACTGTTTTTTGATGGCTCTAGCTTCCGCCAGAAGAGTGAGTGAGCTTCAGGCGATTGATGGTAATGTGGGTTTTAAGGAGGACTCTCTCATTTGCTCTTTCCTTCCTGGTTTTCTTGCAAAGAATGAGAACCCATCAAGTCCATGGCCCAAGAACTTCGAGATTCGTGGGTTATCTTCTTTGGTAGGAGAAGAACCCGAGAGAACTCTTTGCCCAGTGAGAATGGTGAAATACTACCTTAGAAGAAAAGAGCAACTGAAAGCCAACCGAGAGGTCCTGTGGTGTTCAGTAAAAGAGCCTTAACTCTGTCCATTGTCGAAGAACGCATTGTCCTTCTTCTTGAGAAGCCTCATCAAAGAAGCACACGGATCCTGCAGAGAAGAACATCTTAGGCTTCTTAAAGTGAAAGCACACGAAGTAAGAGCCATAGCAACTTCTCTGGCTTTCAACAAGAATATGTCCGTGCGAAATCTGATGGAGACAACATTCTGGAGATGTCAGTCAGTGTTCGCGAACCACTACTTACGTGATGTGAGAATCACTTACGAAAAATGCTTCGCCTTGGGCCCGTACGTATCTGCGGATTCAGTGCTGGGGCATGGAGCTGGAACTCATCCTTGTTTAGTAGTATAAATTTTTCCCCTTGTATTGTTGTTGTTGGTTGCCTTAAAGAGGATGCATGAAGGCATCTCTTTAGGTCGTAATACTAATCTTTAGTAGTTTGGTTAGGTGGTCTGATGAGGTGTTGCTCCTTGCAGTAGTAGTGGTTAGGACCTGTTAAGATAGGAACGAACTCCCTTTAACAGGATCCGACTTGGATTCTACACACAAAGGGATCACATATCCCAGTGGTAGATCCGAGAGTCTTTCAGCATCAGGTCACGTCCTAGCTGTAGCTCTCCAGGCAACGCAGACTCAGAGATAATATCAATGAAGTCTTCTGCCTGAACAGGTAAGAACCAAGGTTATTTATATCCTACAACATCAGTTGTTTTTCTATCTCTCCTTATTACTTTAGCTGTCTCTTACCTCCACCAAGGGTGCCAATCAGCTAAGTATATATCTGGCAGGGAAGTTCATGTACAAAAATGATATTGTTAAACTACAATAAAGTTTTGTACATACTTACCTGGCAGATATATACGTCTAATGGCCCACCCAGCCTCCCCTCAGGAGACAGGTGGAAAAGAGAAAAATCTGGCTGGAGAGATAGATTGGTTCATACGCCGCACCCAGCGGCGGGTAAGGTAGACCACCTGACCTACCTGTCGCGTGTGCCGCGAGATTTGAAATTCTGTCGGAACGTCGGAGACTATAGCTAAGTATATATCTGCCAGGTAAGTATGTACAAAACTTTATTGTAGTTTAACAATATCATATTCTGTAGGGTAAGCATTTTACTGAAGTCAGTTCTGGGCTCTCGTTGTATCTTCAAAAGTTTTGCTCCATGAAAGAGAGAGTGTACTTGAAGTTTACTAGGCATACTACTTAGACATTTATATAAGGTACAACAAATTTAATAAAATTCGAATTACGGCACAATTAGTGTTAAACCTCAGTAGCTATCCAGTTTGACCAAAAACCATATAGGTGCCTATACTCGGTTTTTTTCCATCTGTCCACCCGCCTGTGGTGTTTGTGTATGGTAACACTGCGTCCCGGGCTTTAGATAGTACTTACATTCAGCTTACATTCAACAATAATAACAATATCCTATTTCGAATATTAACGATGTAATTCGCATACAGTAAATTATTAAAACACTTTTCAGTTGCAAATGTACACCCAGATATCCTTTTATTTACCTAAAACTTACACACAGCGTAAATATTTAAAGCCCGGGACGCAGTGTTACCATACGAAAACACCACAGGCGGATGGACAGATGAAAAAAAACAGAGTATAGTTACCTAACCTTATATTGTTTTTACGCTTGTCATCATGCTGTTACTTTTGCTTTCTAGAGTTTAGGCATCATTGGCTCTGTACCTGCTGGGATATTGATCCTTACATTGCTAGTGCTGCTGCTTTATCTTCTGACAAGATGCTGTGACAACCGACCTCGCAAACCAGGCTCTATCACCTGCTTGAAAGTGACTTTGGTCCTCTTTGCCATCATCACATTGTAAGTTCCTCACTGAAGTATCACTTCTATACAATTGCTTTTAGGTTCCACCCTTAATTTTTGCTACTAATCAAGGTTGGATCCTGTTTTCAGTAATAATGAGCATTCTTTATGCATTTTCCAGTGAAAGACAATAATATTGTATTCCCTTTTTG
The DNA here is from genome assembly GCF_015104395.2 of Macrobrachium nipponense. Taxonomy (NCBI): domain Eukaryota; kingdom Metazoa; phylum Arthropoda; class Malacostraca; order Decapoda; family Palaemonidae; genus Macrobrachium; species Macrobrachium nipponense. The sequence continues at coordinate 37,941,620 of NC_087203.1, forward strand.
GATATAATGGGACTAAGTTATTTTTCTGTAGTGTCAGCCTTTATGGTTCTGTTTGTAAGTGGGACTTACAAGAAATTTCACACAGGGAATTTTTGGAACATCTGTATGTTACATGGAAAATTAATCAATACTTTAATATATACATTATTAAGTACTATTTAGTATGTTACATGGAAAATTAATCAATACTTTAATATATACATTATTAAGTATTTAGTAACTGCATATCAGCACAGAAAAAAGATTAGTGTATCAAGTAATTTTGTTGAGAAACTATGAAAGAAAAAAGTTAGTTTATGCAAAGACTGGGATTTGGGTTATAAGGTTAACTTTGTCACATTGTATGCTGTTGCTGTAAAGCCAGTAATTTCATCAAAGAAAAATTAGCCTTTATTTTAATGTAAGAATTATAAGGGCTCAATAACTGCAATGAGAAGGGGTGGATACATAGGGGAATTCAGGTTGAAAGAGCACAAATGGAAGAAAATAGTGTTTTGCGCAGAGAAAGGCTACTTGCTTAACAGAATGTATCATATATCTTGAACTCGAGATTAATCAAAGAAAAACAGGAACAATCAGGGTAGAGTATGGATAAAAGGATCATGTAATATATGAAGAAAAGGTTAATGAAGTTGAGTTTTTCAAATACCTAGGAAGAAGAATAAAAGAATAAAAGATAGAGGTTCTTATGCTGACTTAAATTTATCAGTAGAGCACCTTAAGTAGTTGAATAATGTTAATGTAAGAGTTTCTGCTTGCATTTCAAATTAACTAAAGGAACGTATTTCACGGAGCGACACGGCTGAGCCCAGAAATATATTTATTAAGTAACATAATAACTCACACAGTATAGTATATGGTTTTACAGTTTTCTAAAAGGTCTCTAACTGGGACTAAGATTTTCTGGTATTTTCTTTGACTCACAATCATATTGCAATTGCAAGTTCAGGGGAAGGCGGTTTCATATGCAAGGAGTTTTGCTAATTTCATAGTGGTTTAATCAAACTGATTTTGTTAATTTTCTTTCAAAATTTCTGGTATTCGTATTTTATTTATTTTGTATTCATATTTTATTTATGGCATGTGATTTCAATAAATTTACTTATGGGAATTTTTTTATTTGCAAGTTTGCTTCCTTTCTGTGTTTCATTTTTTGTAATAACGACTTTCCATTGTTTTCATATTTTTCAGAGGAGCCCTGGGAGTAAGCATTTGGGGGAACCAGGAAGTACATGAAGGAGTAACTCGTACCACCCTCTCATTGGACAACATTAACAGCATGGTTCATTCACTCAGCAACCAGGTAAAAGAAGCTCTTAGAGCTATTGAGATTTTATTCTAAATTACTGTTATATTGTATATATTTTATTTGTGCCTTTTCTGGAAAAGGTCATTGTAATCAGCATAAATTAATATTAATTTCTCATATATTTCATTGCAATTTATCCTTCCTAAATTAATATTGATTTTTCATAATTAGTCATTCCAATTTGTCCCAGGTTTAAACATACTGCATATTAATGTACACTTAAGTTCATTTCTGTTTGCTGTAGTGGCTACATTGAATATTTACATACACACTAGGCTTTATGTTCATAAATGTTTTTGCATTCCACAGTCAGCGTGTGTCCTACTGTCTGTATCGTAAAATAACACCATAACACTGAAAAATTGAGATTATAGGATGGACTCCTATTGCTAGCAATCACTGGCATAAGGGAAAAAAGCTTTTAAATTAAATTCTTTGTTGGAAAAATGAAAACAGGATAAGTTTTTCATTCTTATGAGCATCATAATAAGATGTAAGGTATATTAATTTAGAATGTAACAGAAATAGTAGCAGTCAAAGTATGCAACTCTGACACCTGTATTCCATTTCATCAGGTTAAAAATGTGGCCTACATTATGAAAGCAGCAAAATTTAGCAGTTATGACACAACACAGACTGCTTATGCATTCATTAGTGATGAAGGTTAAGATGTCAGGGTATGCAAAGAAATTAATGGATTTGATAGTGTCATGGGAATTTTTACTATTTTGTCTTGACAGTATTATCTCACATTTTATTGAAAAGGTTTCTCTTTTTTACAGACTAAACTGTTTGATGAAACAATTCGAAGACATCTGCAACCTCAGCTGAGCATTTTCAAGGAAACTATTCAGCGTGAACATATTGAAAATGCTACAGCTGAAATGTTTATCATGGAAAGCTTGCATTACATGCAAGGAAACATCTCCGAAGTTCTGCTCATAAATGTGGATGACATAAATGCAATGGTAAGTAAAGTTTTATTCAGCATTTCATATTCTTTTCTTTTAATTACAATATAATTGTAATTCTCACATATTACAGCATTTTAATCAATATAATTTCTTCAGTGTAAATAACTGTTACTGTGTTCCATTAGATCTTGTAGGTTTTAATAGTGAAGTAGTATTTAATAAATAAATTGATATGAAACATAATTAGTATATTTATAATAAGTACACTGTAAACTCCACAAAAATGTATTTGTTCCTAAGTACAGACTTTGGAGGATATTGCTATGAACAAAAATAATTGGATATAGGCGTCCCCATAAGTTATGTATTTAAATAATTTTTTTTATGCAAATATTTAAATACATACTACAAAGTTAAAAGAATAAAGAGATGTTAAACATTGAAAGGGTAATGAAAATGGAACTGTGGATTGAAATGTAACAAACTCTCAACATGAGTAAAACATCAGATATCCTAGTTACTAACTGGAAAAAAAATACTTAGTGCCTAAAATTAAAAGAAGCTAAGAAGCCAAACTATATACCAATATCTTTAGATCTCCCAAAAAATTTGGAAACAAATAAGTAAAAAAAAAGTGAAGTCTGCCTTAAATTGGAGAATACTGTACCTGTACAACTTGGCATAGATACAGCCAATTTCCTTTTACAGTGGAGAAAATGCTTCATAAACAAGATTTCAGGATAGGATTACATTTACTGAATTGCTTTTCAAAGTAAAGCTCAGGTGGTTTTTACATATTAAATAATGGGAAATATTCTTTGAAAGATTGCTCCTGCATATTTAATTGGAAAGTAAGTTTTAGAATTACGCACATGCTTATCCAAGATGTGTATGTAGTTTATTTATTAAATAACATTGATAGCACCTGTAGTAGAACACTTTGGGAACTATCCTGTTATTCTCATAACTGACTTGAAGACATTTTTGTGTGTTTACTGAAAGCTGTTGTCTGATCAATTATGTTACATAATGACATATGTTAAATCCAAGGTTATATTTTCTGACATTGCAGTGCATAATGAGCTTGTGAAAATTTTTCTGATAATGACTTTGTAGCTACCACGTGTGTGGTCCTACACACCCACAACCAAAATATCCTTTAGCCAATGAAGATCAACCTGCGAGAGAAACCCTGCAGTCGAGAGAAATACAACTTCTCTCGCACGTCTTTTGTATGTACATCTCCATTGTCATTATTGTCACTATCAATGTATTATTACTATTGTTTGTATTATTATACCAGTTTTTCAACCATGTGTGTATGATCTTCCATCAAATGTTCTGTATCAATTTGTATGTAGCATATGTTTCTGTCTGTGAATCAACGCATGCTTGAATTTAATCCCTTTCTCCACCTTTCAGAGATCGTAACCTACATGGCAGCTCGCGCAAGCTCTTAACCTGTGTGAAAGTTTTGTAAATAAATAAGTGTACTGTAAACTCCAGGGTCACCAGTAATAGGCGAGGTCAAGTAAGATACAGAGTTTACAGCTTACTAATTTATTTACATAACTTTCACACAGGTCAAGAGCTCATGTAAGCCACAATGTAACTTCCAATCTCTTGACAGGTCAAGAAAGGGATTAAATCAAGCATTTGTGTTTGTTCACAGAGAAACATAGTGCATACAAATTGATAGATATATGAACAAAAGACATGAGGAGAAGTCAACTATGTGGTTTCTTTCATTGGTTAGTCATCGTGGAATAAAGGATATTTTGGTTGTAGGTGGGTAGGACAGCATACATGGTCGCTACAGGACTCCCCCACTAAGGAGAGGCTTATGGCTGTAGGTCGGCATCTGAATTTTTAAATTTTAGAATGATATGATTAGCATATTCCAATAATGTTTCAAAGATTCTCACTGTATCTAGTACTGTGTAATTAAAACTTTTGACTTTTTAAAATGCAAAGTATGTGTGCTACAAGGTTCCAAAGGATGCCTAACACATCTCTCACTCTAAAATATTATATTAGGGCTTTAGTTGTCATGATAAATAAAACTTTTTCATTTGGATTTTTAGCAGTTTTGTACTTCTTTACAGATGTCTGGAGCAGAAATGGGAGGAATAGTACGCCTTTTGAAAGTGGGTGAACTTGGCAGATGGGTAGGAACTATAGGACTGACTGGACTTCTAATGATGGTTGTTCTTGTAGTGATGGTTGGAGTAGCCCGTCACTCACGCTGTACATTAATAACGTAAGTCTAACTTGTGCACAAAATCTCTTATTCTGACTGTTCCTGAAAAGTGGACCTTCATTACTGATAATTAAATGAAATGATTAGAATATTGTAGTTATGGAATTAATTCAACATAAGTCATAATATCATGGTATGAAGGTTATGAAGGTTATAGTACTCCAGTGTGTCCTCGACTTACGGCGCCACCGACTTACAGCAATTCAATCTTACAGCGCTTTTTCAGTGCCATTAACAGCTCTTTACATTGCTGTAACTTGATGTTGCATCATGTTACGGCGCTGTAAGTGCTGTTGAGCATCGAGTCATAGTGCAGTGAACGCTATTAAAGCACTGTTAATGGCGAACAACCAACTTATGGCAGAAATCAACTTACAGTATGGCGCTGGAATGGATCCCTGACGTAAGTCGAGGATGCACAGTTTTTCAGTGCTACGTATATGCAAAGACAAGTACTTCATACTTATATTTCGGTATATATTTCATCACCCTTGGGGACTTACCATTCAAATCATTGCTCAATTCATGACTTTGTTTATCCTGCTGAAGGAAAACCAATCACTGATACAGTTGTTTCACTCATGATATGATAAACAACTTTTCTGTTACAGCATTGTTTTATTTTTGAAGATTGTCCTTCAATATTTTCATAATCTTCTTAAGTGAATTATGTTTCATAAATTTTGATTAGTTTGCAAATAAATTACCCTGTGTTGTTTCATTGGTGAATGTTGGGATTTTTTCTTACTAATTCATTAAAGTATGCAAATTAATTATCCCATGTTATTTAATTGATGAATATTGGGATCTTTTTTTTACTTAATTCATTCATGTGTTAGTTAATATTGTTGTTATTGTAATTGCCAATTTAAGTAGTACATATTTCTAGTAATCCCGTTATCGTTCAGTGAAATGTGACTGGTTTGACTTTTTCTTTTATCAGATTTTCAGTCTTGGGACTATTGGCAATGATACTCTGCTGGGGCTTAACATCTATATATCTTGTAACGTCTGTTGTAAGTATATACTTGGACAAAGTTCTTCTTCTATATAAAGAGTGGTTGGTTCTAGCTTACTCTTGCAATTTCCTAATGTAGTGTTAACATCTTTACATGCACTTTTATAAATGTCATATCTTTTGTCATTCTTTGATCATAAAATAACTGTAAGGCCAGAGACCTGTCATGGACCTTGAAACAGTATTAAGATGCAAATGGATCCAATATAACTTATCAATGCAGAGAGTCCCATAGTAAAGTTTGAGTCCAAAGTGCTAAGTACAAAAATTGTTACTCTTAAGTCTTTTCATTGTATATACTTCATAGAGAAGTATATAACATTTCACACATAGTTGCCTATTACATTAAAATTTCATGTAACATTACTTAAATAACAAACTTGATTATCATCTGATTGGTTCATGGTATTTTGTTGACAGTCAAATAAATTTGTATATTATATTTTCTATGTATGGAGTTATGTAGAGTAAATTTTGCCTTATACAGCACAGTACTTTGAGAATCAAATTAAAGATGTAATTACAGTTATTTTTTGCCATTTTCATATTCATAGCAAAAAAAAGTGGCTATAGATAAATTAAATAACTTCCACTTAAAACAATTATAAATGTCTGCAAACAGTTGGGAACACACAAAATTTCATGTTCATTCTTATACTGGTTGAACACCATCCAACACAAAAATATCCAAAAACCCTGAAGTGATGTCAGACTTACCATATTTGCAGTAGTTTGTAAACAAGACAATTCTTCAACTGAGATTTTTGTAACTGACGTCTCCGTTATGACAAAGTGTTGTGTTATGTTTGTGTGTTTACTTGAACCTCATCATTGTTATTACTATATATTTTTTAATGACAACCCATTAATCATAACATGCCTTATTCCATGTAGAACATATTCCAGTTTCATCAGTTCAATTCATAGGAGAATGCGCCCACTCCTGTACCATTTGCCTCTGCCTTTATGCTCACACCATTTGCCTCTGCATTTATGCTCATTCCATTGTGTGACTTGGCAGCATTCTCATCTCAGCAACAATCTTCCAAATTGTTTTGGTGTTAACAACACTTGTGCCAACTTCCTCTCACACTAAGTTTTCCCATTTACCTTTTCTGACTTTTAAACCTTTTCATTATTTTTGCTGTATTTGAAGAGTGTGCATTTTGTGGAGGAATACAGGATGGTTTTTTTTCCTAAAGTAAGTTAATTATTATGACCCCTTTTTTGTGAGTGAATGCTTATTTGATTTTTAACACTGACTGATTGATTGACTGTAAATTATCTTAACCACAGATGCTAGATTTAATGATGCCTTAAAGTTTTCAATTATACAAATTTATAAAATGAAAAAATAAAATTAGATATATATTCAAAATTCTGCGTACATATAATGGAATAAGCTATGAAGATAGGTTAAATGGCACACGATGAACAAAGTACTGCATCATAAAATATACAGTATTATTGTTTAGTCAGAAATAAAAGGACAGTAGACCAGATACTGTATGATCAGTACATACAGAAAGCTAGATTTAGGATCTGCATTTCATCTGAGTAGGAAAGGTGTAGTTCAAGCTCCTATAGTACTTCAGGCTGGCAACTGTCCCTAAAGTTTCCCTATGGTATTGACACTATTGGTGTGCTGGACACACAGCATTGGCAACTTGCTTCACAGTCGGCTGGACAATTGGCTCATCCTAACCTTTTCCCCCTTGGCTCTGATCAAGAACCTGGCAGCCTTTCTAAACCAGTGCTATTGTTGGCTCCTGCTCACAGAGGCATGAATAACAAACACTTCAAGGGAAATTTCAGACCCTTAGAGGAAAAAATTTGGTGTGAGATGTCATAACAATTCTCAAAGGTGCAGCTGTACAGGAATGGCAATTGCCAACAGGGCATCTGGTCTTCACAGAGAAACTTGTTTCCCTCAACAGATTCAGGGTTTGATCTCTCCAACTTCAGCTTTTGTGATCCTGGAGGGCACCATCCATGTTGGACAACTTCCTGGTCCCAGTAACAAAGGAAGTGATAATTGACATTCTCAGGAGAGAGAAGTGGGACCTGAAAGAATGTGTCCTGCTAGCGCTGTGGAACTAAAGCCCTCTTATTCACAGACACGACCGACTAAAGCCAGCAAACTTACACCATTGCCCCTCAAGCAGGTGGTATATGGACAGAAAAGGAGTGTTGAAGGCATATCAACATGTCAGAGCTGCAGCTGGAACTCTACATATTCCCACCCTTCACCCTTCACTACTAAGTAGTACTCATGAATTTCACGGGTTTAAGGAACACTCATTTCGAAATCATCTATCCTGTGGAGGGAGTTATGAAACCTTCCAATTTCCACAGATTCTGTGGTAGATTAGACACAATTTAGCTTCGTATGTGTAGATTAGCCAGCATTCCCTCTGAGAGGGAAGCTTCCCAGAAACAGCAGTGGCTGCTATTGCAATACCTTGCAGATCAATGACAAACTTTATCATGGAAAATGACCAAGGTTTGCAATTGGTGTAGCAACTGGAATGTTTCTGCACTTAATGCCTCTGTTCCTGTAATCAGAATCATATTTCTAAGAATAAAAGGGATATTGTGTTCCCCTCCTCCTTCAGGCAATTCCTGAACAGGGAATGAATAAGACCAAAGGCACGAAGCATACAGTATCTCTCTGGCTCAAGCAAGTCATATCTAGCATTTATGCTAAGGTATCAAAAGAGGATTTGGTACAAATGTGAATCACACCCCACTAGATCCAAGCAATTTATACACCTCAGTGGCATTGAAACGTGGTGTGGTGTCAACATTCTTCTTAAGGTCGTGGATGTGGAAATGCCAATTCATTTTCTCTCAAATTTACCTCAGAGATGTAACACAAATATCTAGCTGCTTTCATTGGGTACTATAGTTGCTTTAGGGCAAATTGTACATAGGGATGGTGTGGGGACTCATAAACACCTGAACCTTTCACTTTCTCTGGCACCTTCAGTGTGTAAGAAGATTCATCAGCCCTGCATTTTAATTACGTACACTCAGGCTTGTGTATTTCGCTTCCTCTGCTGAGTACAAACCATTGCCTTTACTGACCAGGCCACCTCAGACCTTAACTCTTGACAGGGATCTTTCACAGAATGCATCAGCATCCTGGAATGCAGGTCTTCATCTGGGTGATCAGCTCTCTCTCATCCTTCTTCATCATAGACAGCAATGCAAGTATCTTGTGTTAAAAAGGTTGTCATGAACAAGAGATGTTTTAATGTACAAAATAATTTTCATACAAACCTATTATAGTAATCTTTAAGAACATTGCCCTTCTCCAATTCCCTTATTCATTTAATTCCTGAATAGGGCATAACAGATTTAGTTTACAGCACATGCAGTGGCAGGAGGGGTCCTACCAGTTGGGGTAGGTGCATTCTCTTTTGGATAAAATTGGTATATCTGGGATAAGTTCTACAGGGAATAAGGACTAATGATGACTGAGTTTGTATGAAAAACAAGTATTTTTATAAAAAGACATCACTTTTCACTGTAATTCCTTTTGAATGTTATCTTGTTAAGTTATTGTGTATCACTACTTCTCTTTACCATTTACTGTTTATGCTTTCTAAATTTTCCTTGTGGCATATATATGATTAATATAGGAATTATGTCTTCAGAATATTTGCTTACTTCATAAAATTCACTTGATATTTTTACCTCTCTAGGTGTAAAAGTAAACTGTACAGTATTTGGTGCACTGATGACAGGTAAAAATAGTTAATAAAAGTTCCACATTATCCCTCAAGTATATGTTACTATTTAGAATTTGGTAGAGTACATTGGGATTACTGTACATTAAATGGTTGCATAATATGATAACATGTTCATATCAAATACAAACACTTTTATTTGTCATAACAGACAGTTTGGGAAGAAAAGAAATGGTGAATGAGTGTTGAAAATGACAAGAGTAGTAAGGTTGCACATGAGACCTTTACTCCTTTTTTGTGATGCCAGAAGTGGAATACTATATCGTTATTATTTTACCTTTATGCCACGGTTATCATAATTTCTGTCATCAAAATTGAATGTGTGAACATTACCAGATCCCTCATATGACATTTTTTTTTTTTTAAAGCAAATACAGACTATTTTTTTTAGCAAATCAATCTGATCAAATAAAATTCAGTATGATCAAAATCAGAATGGACTTTTGTTTTATTTAATTTTTTAAAAAACTCTGTCTGATCACACTAATCAGGATGGACATGATCTGTAAAGATGGACCGGATAGTGTACTACAGTCTTTGAGGAATACTGCATTAATACAAACATCAATTAGTCTACAGTATATAATTTAGCAATGTATATTGTTATTAATCTGTTCAGCTATAGAAGTCAGTTATTTTAAGGGTACCAGCACAAACCTGTATGCAAGGAAATGACAGAGGTCACTTGGCAAATGATGTTCCATCTCCCACTCTGAAAAGGATTACATTGTCATTTAGACATGCCTTCCTGAGATTATGTATGAAAAGAGAGCTTGGGAAATGGGAGAGCTTGGTTGCAGTAACCAGAAAATGCTAGAAATTATTTTAGCCTTCCCATGGGTGTATGGAAATATTCAGTTGAGACAGGACAGATATTTCCCTTTGTCATCTAGTAATTGGAAAAAATGTTTGACCCAAGGAGTATTATGGTTTGGGTAACCAAATTTGGTGAAGACTGTTTGGTTGATCTGACTATGTTGACTATGTGAAAATATTCATATATAATAAAGTATGTAAGGAAGAGTGATTATGTACTGTATTTGTGGAAATTTTTGTTTATAAAAATTTTGATTTATTTTTTCTTCCAAAGCCGTTTATTAATTACATTGGTAACCATAGTCATTGCAGTACCAGTTTACAAGCATCAATTAATCAGTGGAGAGGGAAGTTCAGGATATTAAGTCCAGATTGATCCTTGAAAATCAACAGGACAGGATTTGGCCAGGAAGCTAGGAATATCAGTGATATCAGTGAGTGGCTACACTACTCTGTAATGAGGAATAATAATAGGAAGGCTGAAGTGACCTTATCCTATTGCTCCCGGCTGTCAGTCCTGTTTTTAAAACTGAATAACATTTTAGTTGGGATAAGAAAAATATCAACATTAGCACTGAAGGAAAAAAGCCGTCAACAGGCTGTGCAAAATTTACTTCCTTCCAGTTACAACCATTACAGAGTTGACTATTCCAGTGGGGATTGGTACATATTGGAAGCCCATATTGTGGACCCAAGTTTATTTGTGAACCTAGTACTGTCATCTGTGATATTTCTTCAGAACTACTAACTAGACATGAAGAAAAGTAGAGTTGGAAGGAAATACTACTGTAGAGGTTCAGGATAAATTGCCAAGATTCGTATACATACTACTGGTATTTGTACTGAAGGGACGTTTAGGAGGGATTTGATTTAATTCATAAATGTTTGGTCTTATGACCTATCACTAGAATTGCTAGGTTATTCAGTACTGTTATGAGAATAGTTTTAAAAACTTCATGTGGTTATCACCATTGTCATTACGAAAGACTGCCTCAGTGGAACTAGAGATATGATGTTGCCTTCTCTCATCTGCACACTTACAATATTCAACAATATGTGCTTAATGAAGATCACACATTGGTGGCTCATCACCCTGCAGTATGATTATGTGGGTCGAGTATGTATGACCTATCCTCATCAACAAAGCCAGTTGAAAGATGGATTCTCTGATATTTTTAAGTTCTCAGAGAAAGATCCTGTTGGTTTTCACAATATGCTAATTCATATCAATAACTGGTAATATACAATTTTATAATCTCTGGTTTCTGCAGCTGGTAGTTCATTACCTCTGATACTCTTATGATACCAATAGGGGATGTCACCCACCACCAAACGAGACCATCTTGTAAACAGGCTGCAACCAGTATAGCCCTCCATGGATCTAAAAAGTAGGTGGATGAAACTGGCTGACAGTTCTCTGGCACCATGACATCAAAGATCATTGATATCAATGTTATTCACAATATATAGATATATATTATATATATTATATATATATATTATATATACCTAGAGATACAATTGTAAAGCTATAAAAGAATGAAACATTATGACATACTTTAAACAAATTTGTATTTTTCATGGCTAATAAACTTGCGGTCTTAACATTAAAATAGATGAATTTACTCCTTTGTCCCATCAGAGTACTGTGTATTTCTCTAAAAAGGACTTAACACCTCAGACCGGGGTGCCGAAAAGTTTTTGTTAGCACAGGTCCGAGTTAAGAAAGAAGTGTCCAAGAAAACCATTTCGTTTTGGCTACGCGAAGTGATTAAGCATGCCTACTCCTCATCATCAGTTCCTACTGCCAATACTGTGCATGCAAGAGCACATGACATTGGAGGTCTAAGTTCCTCCTTGGCATTCAAGCAGAACTTGTCTGTTCATAGGATTTTGAACACTGGTTCTTGGCTTTGCAAAACCACTAACACTTCCTTGTACCTGAGGGACATTGCCCACAGAGCCTTGGACACTTTTTCCTTGGGTCTGGTAGTGGCTGCTCAACAAGTTGTGTAGCTCATCCACTGCCCCTTAGTGGGACAGTTTTGTATCTTGCCTAAGATGATGGTATGAAAGTGAGAAAGATTGAGATGGCTGGTCTCATTTCTTTCCTCCTTTTTCCCTTTCTTCAATGGATCCATCATAAGCTGGAACTGGCCAGATACAGGTGAGTGAAGTAGCCTTACTGTTTGAGTATTTTATATTCTATATGAATATACCTTTCAGTAGCAAACCTTCTCTCTCTCTAGCAAGGGGAGAGAGGAATGATAACAAACCTGTATAGGTGGCTACCTTAGTTTGTTATCTGGACAGATACAGCTCTTTAACTTCCTCCTATGCAATGAATCTCTGCACTGTACTTTAGCCCAGTAGTCTGAATGTTAGATACACATATATCTAACAGTTCAGAGGCTTATGTCTCTTTCCTTTGAATTTTCTTATCAGGAAGTGTGACCAAGTGTGCTTAACATCCAGTAAGTTCAGGATTCTCCTACCTCCCACCAAGAGTGAGTCTATCCTAGTGTTAAGACCCAGGTTTGTTCCGCACTTGAACAAATGACAAATTTTAAATTAATTTGTATTTTTCACAGCTAACAAACCTGCGGTCTTAACATTATACTGTCCTTCTCTAGCCACCCCTCTTTCAGTTAACCCTGGGCTGCAAGAAAAACTAATACGTCACGAAGTTGAAGTTGGGTTGGCCTCTCTTTACCTCACCTTCGTGACAGATGCCACCAATTCATTGCATAAACAATTCTCATTTTTTTATCGGTTTCTAGGTCAATGTCCCTCAGGCAGAAGGAGGTGAAAGTGGTTTGGCAAAGCCAAGAACCAGCATTCAAAATTCTATGAACAGACAAGTTCTTCAATGCCAGGAGGAACGTAGACCTCTAATGTCATGTGCTCTTGCATGCACAATATTGGCAATAGAAGCTGATGAGGAGGAGTAGGCATGCTTAATCACTTCACATAGCCAAATTGAAATGGTATTCTTGGACAATTCTTTCTTGACCTGGCCTGTGCTAACAAAAAGTTTTCAGCAACCTGGTCTGAGGTGTCTATAGTCTTTTTCAGATAACTACGCAGTGCTCTGATGGGACAAATTAGTAATTCATCTATCCATATTTGAACAAACACTAAATTAAATCTTGTGTAGAAGATCAGTTTCTAAAATAAATCTAAAAATGCCAATAGCTTCAGCACCTAACTCCAGTTATCCATGCAAGATTGTAAAAAATTACAGGTAAAACTGTAACCCTATAAAAGAATGAAACAATACAATAAATGAGATCTTATGTAGAAGACTAACCAACTTCTAAAATAAATTAAAAATGTAACTAGCTTCATAACCCCAAGGATCCCTACAAGATATGTACCAGCACCTTTTAACATGAGCATAAGAGAGGGATTGATTCCTAAGATCCCCAAGACTGTGACTTTAAACCAGTGAATGCTTCACAGTTAAGGGAACTAACATTTGTCACAAGATGGCTGGTGAGTGCCAACAAGTACTTACATGCATTAGGCATGTGTCCCCCTTACACTGTCTACATAATGCCATCTCCTATCTTCTGGGTGTGTTTTCATACCTTCTAGGAGATACACTTGTTAACTTATTAGGTTTTGTAATGTTCCAACATTATTGATATTCATCACAAAACAACCTCCTGTTTTCAGGGTAAAAATCATCCATACAGACTTTACCTCCTGAGAAAATTTAGCTCTAGCTTGCTTGGATAACTTCTCTGCTTTTGCATTTCCAAGTACATATCCATATTGGAACCAAATATAAAAAGCTATTCTACATTTTATAATGTATAGATATTTACTCTTTGCCATCTTTTCTCTCTGCTTAAGTAAGACAAACAAATGTTTTGCAAATACATGCATTACTGTATGTCATTGACAATGCTACCCCACTTTTTCATGGGGATAGGTTCCAGAACTCACCGTGGAAATGCAAAATCCCCTCTATAGATTCCAGAACCCACCGTGGAAATCAAAATTCCCTCTATAGATTCCAGAACCCACCGTGGAAATCAAAATTCCCTCTGAAAAAGCTTGTAATTGCTCATAACTGTTAAATACCATGTACCCCTTAAACTAAAATGCTTATAACTGGCAATTTTAACGGATGACTACCTAATTTAATATGAAAAAAAGTGAATTAGTGGTTATTTTATGAATTGGTGAAAGTTTCCACTACGTCCTTATGCAGAGATCACTCTATATCTAAAACGACTACGACAACTTAGCTTGTTGGCCACCACATTCCTCCTGCCTCAAATGTACTGGCCATGAGCTCCATCGAGTTGGCGATCGCCCACTGGTGCATTTCGGCTGTCAACAAGTGAAGTTGGGAAGACACACCCCCCCTCTACTTGTTCATATAGGCCACCACTGTAGTGTTGTCTAACATCAGAATGACAGTGACCCTAGACCCTCTATCGAACTCCCGCAGACCTAGGAAAGCTGCTTTCAACACCAACACGTTGATGTGAAGCAGCTTGTCCTCCGCACTCCAAACACCCAAGGCCAGGAGATCCTTGAGATGAGCACCCCAACCATCGATGGAAGCATCCGAGAATAGGAGTAAATCTGGAGTGGGTGAATGTAGAAGGACTCCTACCATAAGATTCTGGTCATCCAACCACTAACAAAGGTCTCTTCCTCACCTCTTCTGACATAGATATGTACCTGTTGCTGAGTGAATCTCCCTCTGGGGACCAGAACTCCCTCAGCCTCCACTGCAGAGAGCAAAGGTGGAGTTGACCATGAGGGACCAGCTGTTCAGCCTGTGACAGGAAGGAACATACCACATACATGAACTTCTTTAACTTCTGGTCCAACAGAAAAATCCTTGATAATGCTGTATCTTTAAGACATACCAAGGTAAAGAATCCTCTGGCTGGGAAGCAGATTGGACTTCTCTAGGTTTATCACAATGCCTAAGCTACAACAAAACTGAAGAAGACGATCCCTGTCCCAAACAGCGTCTCTCTGGAACTTGTCAAAACCAGCCAGTGGTTGAGGTATCTCAACAAGCATGGCCCCACGTCGAAAGTAAGGCAAAGACCCTTGTGAATACTGAAGGGGCTGTAGAAAAACTGAAGCAAAGGACCTTGAAATGGAAGACTTGCTCTCCAAAGATGAAGCAAAGGAATTTCCTGGACAAAGGGTGAACTAGAATCTGGAAGTATGCATCCTTCAAGGCTGTTGACAGCATAAAGTCGTTTCCCTTATGGCTGCCAACACTCAATCAGTTGACAGAATCAATTTCATCTTCAAATTAAACATATATACAGGGTACTAATTTACATCTTAATAAGGGTTGTCTGGGATGTCACTCACAACAGCTGACACATATTGATGGATGTCACTCATAGGTACAAGGCACTGCCTTAATAAACTTAGTGGTCATGGGAAGGTAGGAGGTAATGTACTAGTAACCACCATCATCTTCACTTCATAGTTCAATACATGTACTGAACATACAGGTGTCTAGATACTCAATTCACAGCTTGCTTTATGGTTGCATGCTTACGGTGAGTTTACTAGGTGTCACATTCTTTATAAATACTGAAGTGGAATGGCACACCTATAATAACTATGAAATATCTTCATCCCATAGAAGGTTTAAAAGGACACTGTCAGTTAATGCTAAAGGTTTCTTGCCGAGTTCCATTGGGTTCCAGCTGCATAGCTCTCTGGATTTTACTTTTCATTTGTTCCATTTTTTTGCTTCCAACTTAGCAGTCCTGCTTCATTAATTATACTCTGCTCCAATTTTCACCTTTTATTTAAAAGACAAATCCTTTTGGTAAGTCCTATGAGGGTCTAGAAATGTGACTCGGTGGTTTTATTAAACCAATGTAAGTAATGATGACAATTTTAAAATAAGACATCTTCTGATAGGTATGAAAAATTATCAACATAGAGACGATAGATCTAAACTTACTCATATATTCCAATCAGTCACTTGATGGTGATCTCCAGTCTGATGAATCTGATAAGACAGTAAGACCATGAGTCAGTTCCTTCATTATTTTAAGAATAGTAGCTACTTAGCAAACATACAAAAAATAAAATATGTAATTTGTGTGACTCCATAAAAAATAATGAATACTAATAGTATTAAGGTTTGATACACCTACCGGGGGGGGAACGTCTTACCTGCTAAATGATTCATTTACAACAACCATTCAGTACTTATTTTTCCTGTCTTAACCAGATGTTATGGCATATATAAAAGGTTGGGGTTTTTATCTGCAAAGCAAAATCTTTTTAAAATTCTGCATTACAGTAAGAAGTAGACTATACTAATAAATTTCCATTTTTTATAGTTGTGAGCTATGTGATAATGCTAGTACAGTGGAAATCCAACCATTCAGCATCTTTAGGTGGTCACTACCCTCATGTTCCTAATGTTTGCAGGTATACCGTAAGCAATTTTTTGTCACTGGTGAACATAACTACAGTAGTTGGCCCTGCTACAGGCCCCTGGGGCTGTGGATCTGTAACCTTCAAGGCATCTGGGTCAAGGTCTTCTATCTTGAAGGACTTGGATGCACTATTAACCTCCTAGGGCTCAGTGTCATATGTATATATCTGAGAAATGAGATTCAGCACAATTGCTTCATTGTAAAGATGAGGAAGGAAATTCAGGGAAATTCCTCCTGGCCATCCTCATCCATGAAAACATAGTACCAGGCCACGATTCACCGTGCCTACTGTACTGTGGACTTTTTAACTTCACTCCAGGTCAAAGCAGCCATAAAAATGGTCCTCTTTTATGGTGAAATCTTGGTTGTAGTCTGCATGAATATGGTGGAGTTAAGTAACTCTTCTACATAAGATACATGATAGCTCCTTTTTAAATTTCTGAATGACTTTTGAGCCATGGGATGAATGAAAGAGGTTACAGCAGAGAGAATAAGGCTGCAGCAGTCATTCAAACATTCCCCTGTGCATCATACCACACAGAACATTTTTAAATGCTGTTGGGATCTTAAATTTTCTTCCAAGGAAATTTTAAGAATTCCTGAAGAACTAGCACACACTAACACTGTTACACATTTTTTTCTTGAAAACATTAGTAGCCTTTCCTATGCCCTTGTAAACGTTCTTTTGAGGGGATGCCTTTATAAAGTAAACCTGTCTCGCTAGCATTATATATCTACTCAGGTACAGGGCATGCTCCAGTATGGTATGGTCTATGTGAAAGTTTAGCCACATCATTCAGCATTGTCAGCACTGACACACATATGCTACTGGTATTCTTTTACAATTAGTGGGCCTGAAATAGGCTTCCCTTGGACATGCTGGGGAGTAAACCACTTTCACAATGCTTAATACAGCTTGTTTAACTTGGATTTCTTAATGACATCCTGCTGAATTGTCAATGAAATTCCCAAAGTCACTTTTTCCATTTGGCACCAGATACTCATAACAAAATGTGGAGGAGCTGGTCTTGTAATGTTCCTTTGAAATCTTTTTATCACCAACAACATCTAATTCTATTTTGTTATGGCAGGACAACATCATATGAGAATATTTCTTCACTTCTCAGTACTGTAGTCTCCAAGTCCATTACTTAGCATGAAAGCCAACTTTGAACACAAAACCACAATTTAATTCTATTTTCTTATGGCTGGACCACACCATGTGAAGATATTTCTTCACTTCTTAGTAGTCCCCAGTCATTTATTTACCATGACAGCCATCTGTGAACACAAAACTAAACTGTTTACAATTTATACCTTATACAATATGTTGACAATTCAAGCTGCCACTTGACCCAAGTTTGAATGATATGAAAGTGTGCCATATATATGACCATCACTATATCTATTAAGCATGGAAGATGATAGCTGGTGTTCATCTTCATAAAGATGACAAATACATCTCATCTTCCCACTTAATCTTTCTCTCAGATGCTGGAAATTAGCTGCAGAGCTTCATTAGAGGAGTTAGGCCTGAACTCGTGACATCACTCACCCAAGAAGAGTAGGTCTTATCTTCACATAACCTGAGTGGAACTAAATGGGATGAAGCAAACTGAATTTTCCTTTCAAATAATTTATTTTTAAAGTACAGTTGAGAATAATCATAGGACTATTAGTAGTGAAATCTGCTAGATGATCAAGTTTTTTTGACAGACTTGACTGCTGAGTGGTTGGATTTATATTGTATTTAGTTTGTAGTAACATTGTACTGTAATTAAGTCCTGAGGTAGTCCTTCTTTGAGGTTCTGCTAGTAAAATATTTGTAAAGACCTGAAGAAGAGCAGAGAAGCTTGTAGCATAGCGATATGTGTATCATTTTAAAGATTCCTGAAAATACTAGTACGTACTACTGTAACACGGTAACATATAGTTTTCACATTTTTAAAGATAATCCCTTTATTTTCATGAGGTTTACATATTCCTGCTTTGGCAATGCAAACCATATTAATTCAACTTCACTGTTTTGATAGTTTGTCTTAATAAATAACATACAGTAGCTTTGTCATACTTCCAAGGTATTATATACTGTACTATACTGTTGACATCAGATTTCATTTAAAATTCATTTGGACTATGCCATCAGAAGGGCATATTACCATATTTTATCCTTTTTCGAAGAAGACCCTATTTTAAACAAATTCTGTTGAATAAAATGGCAGAATTCAGAGAAATAATCTTATATACTATTATCTTTTCTATTTTTCTTATTGCTACTCACTTTTCTGGCTCAGCAATACTTCTTGATAATTGGACAGTAGTACTCATATTGGGAATATTGCTGAAATTGGTATTTTATTTAGAACAGGATTTATTAGTCAAAAACTGGTATTATCAGTATACTGGTATTATCAGAATATTGGTGTATGGAAAGGCGTTCCTCAGGTCCAGGTCAAGCAGGGGTCGTCGTCGGTGTTGGTATCATTCCATAAGCGAGGTCAATGTCAGGCTGGGGTCGTCTCTGGTATTCAGCTGGTATTAGTGTTGGTGTAGGTTTGGCTTATTGTGATGTTTCAACCTTCTCGTAGGTCATCATCTTGGCTGGTCAGCAGTAGAAGTGAAGAGATGGTGTCTGCATGCTGGTATTTATAGTGGCTCGAATCCTAGAGCCGAGTTCTCATTGGTTGAGCCAGTCTGAGGTGAAGTTGGGGATCTCGCGTTGACAGTTGTGGGGATTCAGCCGTGCAAGCACTCGAGTAGTGTATCCGGGAATAAATGTCTGGAGTCCTATCATCCCGCTGGTGCTCCTGAATATTTGGGATTGTTGGGTGGTCGTTCGCTGCTGATCTTTGGGCGGCCGTAGGGAGGAGAAACATTTCTTGGGTAATGTTCAAGTTAGGTTCCTCCTTTCCTATATGGAGGGCTTCCAGGATTCGCAAACATCGGGGATCTGTAGTTTGGTCAATAATTTCGATATTAGGTATAATATCGCTCCTTTTTATTCTTGTGTTATGGGCAGTGCTGATGTGATTATAAATAGCTCCTTCTTGGGCGTGGCAGGAGATTCTCTTGGAGAATTGCATGGTGGTCATGTCGATGTATTTGCCGAGGCATCCTCGGACGGGGCACGTGTATTGGTAGACCACGTTCGTCTTCTTCAAGGGATCCTGCAGGGGGGTCGCTGGGTTGTTCCGCATCACCAGGCTGCTTGCCTTCTTTTTGTACAATATATTATTAAATTGATGTTCTTATCCTGATTGGTGGGGGCGACGTTTCTCTCGATGATGGTCTTGAGGGCTTGCTCATCCTCCTTATACCTCCAGTGGGAGTGCCCTTTGTGAAAAAGCTTGATGGGCTCTGGGATGTCGGGGCGGGGTTCATGGAGATCGGGGCGGGGTCATGGAAGTATCAATCTTTGATGTTCTTCACTATCACAGCATCGACGGTGCGATTAGTGTGACTGCTGTCGACGAGGACCTGGGCCGTGCGTTCTAGTTTGCTGTGTGTGTCACACTGGGAAGCAGTGCGAGAAGGCCTTCCTGACAAAGGCACTGATGTTGGAGCGCTTATACCTCTCAGGGCACTCGCTCTCTCCGTTCATGCACATACCCAGGTTGTTGGCTTCGTGTACACGTTCGTGCAGAATCGGGTGTCTTGCTGCTCAACAAGGACGTCGAGGAAGGGGAGGTGGCGGTCTTGGTAGTGTTCTATTGTAAAGAAAAGGCAGCTGTGATCATGGAATGCACATTGCAGCTGCTCTATCTTTTTCCGGGAGTCGGTGCATTGCACGACCACAGTCGCCTTTCCTTTACGATAGAACATTGCCAAGATTGCCGCCTCGCCTTCCTTGTTGAGCAGCAGGACACCCGATTCTGCACGAACGTGTACACGAAGCTGACGAACCTGGGTATGTGCATGAATGGAGAGAGCAAGTGTCCTGAGAGATATAAGCGCTCCACTATCAGTGCCTTCGTCAGGTGGGCCTTCTCGCACTGCTCTTCCTGGTGTGACTCACACAGCAAACTAGAACGCACAGCCCAGGTCCTCGTCGACAGCAGTCACACTAATCGCACCGTCGATGCTGTGATAGTGAAGAACATCAAAGATTGATACTTCCATGAACCCCGCCCCGACATCCCAGAGCCTATCAAGCTTTTTCACATAGGGCACTTCCACTGGAGGTATAAAGAGGACGAGCAAGCCCTCAAGACCATTATCGAGAGAAACGTCTCCCCCACCAATCAGGATAAGAACATCAATTTAATAATATATTATAAAATGAAGAAGGCAAGCAGCCTGGTGATGCGGAACAACCCTGTGACCCCCCTGCAGGATCCCTTGAAGAAGACGAACGTGGTCTACCGATACACGTGCCCTGTCCGTGGATGCCTCGGCAAATCATTCTCCAAGAGAATCTCGTGCCATGCCCAAGAAGGAGCCATTTATAATCACGCCAGGACTGCTCATAATGCAAGAATAAAAAGGATAGATATTATACCTAATATAGAAATTATTGACCAAACTACAGATCCCCGATGTTTGCGAATCCTGGAAGCCCTCCAAATAGGAAAGGAGAAACCTAACTTGAACATTACCCAAGAAACGTTTCTCCTCCCTACAGCCGCCCAAAGATCAGCAGCGAACGACCACCCAACAATGCCAAATATGTATTCAGGAGCACCAGCAGGATGATAGGTCTCCCGCTGCAGGCAGGACTCCAGACATTCATTCCTGGATACACTACACTACACGAGTGCTTGCAAGGCTGAATTCCTGTAACTCTCAATGCGAGATCCCCAACTTCGCCCCAGACCAGCTCAACCAATGAGAACTCAGCTCTAGGATTTGAACCACTATAAATACCGGCATGCAGACACCATCTCTTCACTTCTACGGCTGACCAGCCAAGAAGATGACCTGCGAGAAGGTTGAAACGTTGCGATAAGCCAGACCTACACCAGCATTAATACCACCTGAATACCAGAGACGACCCCGGCCTGACATTGACCTCGCTTATGGAAAGATACCAACGCCGACGACAACCCATGCTTGACCTGGACCTGAGGAATGTCTTTCCATACACCAGTATTCTGATAATACCGTATACTGATAATACCAGTTTTTGACTAATAAATCCTGTTCTAAATAAAATACCACTTTCAGCATTATTCCCAATATGAATATTGGCCAATTATTAAGAAATATCGCTAAGCCAGAAGAGTGAGTAATAAGAAAAATAGAAAAGATAATATATAAGATTAATTCACTGAATTCTGCCATTTTATTAAACATATTTTATCCTATACTACTAATAAAATAATTATGGTACGTATAAGGTTTGAATGATGCTTTATATTCACAGATGAAAAATCAAATCAAGTTTTTTATAATAGCACTGTGCATATGACTTATTTTGTACTAATTTACATTAATGATTTTCAGGCAATGTCAGACTGGTGTATGAATCCCAACCCGTTTTTGGAGAATCAGCTAAGTGGCCTGGTGTCTAGAGATGTGGCATCTTACTACCTACGTTGTGATCCTAACAGACCATCTCCATTTACACGATACTTGACTCATGCTCGACAGGCAGCTGAATATATTCTCGCCTCCCTGAATAAAGTTACTAGTGTTGCAGACATTTATTATGAACGGAGTGAGGTAAGTGTGTCAGCTACTGATCTTTGATTGAACATATGAATTACAATACGAATGATAAAATTATGTGAGAAACAGAACTAACTTTTACATACCTTTTACAGATTCACCCAAGGCTGGATCACTTGGGTGCCTACGTTAATAAGTCTCAGAGAAGCTTAGGTGTAGTTGCAGCTCTTCTTGAGTGCCAAGCACTTAATCATCAGTATCGCACTGCCTTGTATGGCTCCTGCAATCAAGCAATGTGAGAATTTTAGTGGTTTTCTTAGTCATTGACAGTACATAATGTAGTATATACTGCAGGTACAGTATTTGTAAAATGTTTGTAAAATGTTATATACTCATTATTTTGCACTCTTACCTCTAATTATAACTTTACTGATGTGGCAATGGAAAAATTTCATAGCTACACCTGGTTGTGTTGCTAGACTGGCCATTTTCTACTATGAAAGTTTGGTCTGATGATCTGGCACTGGAACCATTTGGTTATTCAGTACCATGAAAAATGATTATACAATAAAACTGATAAAGCAATGCTAATAACCTAGAATAGATAAAAATTGGAAAATATAAAAAATGCAATAGTTTTCATAAAAGTCCATATTATTGTCAACATTACCATTTAAAACCATGAATGGAAAATGATATGTATTTCATGTTGCCCTCTCTCATCTGTATATTTGGTGGCCTGTCAATTACCAGGATGAACTTGTAGGTGACACTAATATGACCTATCCTCAGTCTACTTAGACTAGTCTCAACTCCATGTTTTCTTAGGTATGATGACAAAGTTGACTGATGGACAAACTTCCTTGGTCTTTGACTCATTTGAGTAGCTCTTGATGGAGCCTTTACAAATGCCACATCAAGATTGGGTCTTGCTAGGGCTGAGCACCTGAAGAATGTGCATGAGTCACAGAATGTGCCTGGTGCAATTTAGCAGATCCAGAAGAGGGGATTTGTTATTCAAAGGATCCATGTACAGTGGTCCCCCCGTATTCGCGGGGGATGCGTACCAGACCCCCCGTGAATAGTTAGAACCCGCGAATGTTTGGAAACCCCTATAAAAATGCTAAAAAACAGCCTATTTTTGTTAGTTAAAACTCAAGAAAAACCCACTAAAAATTTTTCCTAACATGGTTTTTTTAATAGTTTTATCACAAAAAGTGCATTTTATGATGAAATTCATAAAAAAACCAGGAATTTGTGGATAATTTATCATCAGATAAATACCGGATGCGCCGAATTTCCGGCGAATAATGCAGGGAAACGTTCCCCTGGGAGAAATCCGCGAATGTGTGAGTCCGCGAATCTGGAGAACACGAATACGGGGGGTCCACTGTATGTACATATAATAAGAGGAAAACTTGAATGATAACTGCTTTGGGAATGGGGATACAAATCCACAATGAAGTAAAATCCTCTTGTAGTTTATAATATACTGTATATTCTTGTACAGGATTGTTAAAGCATTTCGACCATCACCTGTGGTCCTTGGGAATATTAAATAAGTATCAATAGCTGTGCCAGAAATTCACATTCTCCATGGCAGTCTACTTCCCCAATGGTCCACTCCATACCCTACCCATAAGGGAAAGCACTAAAACATGGAAGGTGTAAGCTAAAACTCACCTATCAGGACTGGGACCATGTGAATGTGGAATCATCCTAGGAAGGATGTATGGGTCCATTGTAGCTAATGCTGAACACTTTACTTGCATGGGTCCACAGTAACTAATACTAAACTGCATTAACCTGTGTCATATTACCCTCATTCATGCTTGAGGTTGTCATCGTTGTTGTGTGTGATACTGCCACATACATCCATGCAAGAAATGGAATGAAGGGTGACAAATTAAACTCGTAGATTCTTTAAAATCTTGTATGATGAAGATATACGACATCAATGTGACAGCAGTGGGAAGCAGGTCCATGCTTGTCACTACAATGACCACTGAACAGCGACTGATTATGCATATGGCGGAAAAAAAAGCAGTGTTGCCACACATAATTACAGTTGCCGCCACGATGCATAATGAACTAGTGGTCTTACAATACGTGCAATGGGAAAAGATAAATGGAAACATAAATATCATTCTTCTACAAAATAATAATAAAGCAAATGTACATTAATGTTCATAAACTGTACATAATGTAAGTAATATACAGCATAACATTAGATATCTATACACCTCCCTCCCCCTTTACGCTCGTAGCAGTGTCTCGAGTGGAACATTAATTCCTCTGAGCTAGTCGAGGTGAATGACAAGGGACATTGGAGGGCTCGAATGATGGGTTTCTTTCCTGGCCAGAGCAAGGGGACACAGGGACTTGGGGAGAGGTGTCATCACTCATATTAGCCATTGGGTGTAAATGTCTTCGGTTTCGAAACCATACAAGACCACTTGGAAGGCTTACTTCGTACTTTCTTGACATTCTGCAGCCCATCACGATGCCGACCTTGTCCCATCGAAGTGTCGTTGCGTCCTGTATCCTAACTCGTTGGCCGATGGTGAGCTTGGGTAGAGGGCGGGCATGAAAATTGTAAAGGCTCATGGCCTGGTCAGTTTGGGCAGCAGTGCGACAGTCGTAGTCTTCAGTCTTAGTTTGCCACTCCTCTGTGAATGATCTGGGGTGAGCCGGAACACAAATGCGGAGAGGATGACCATAGAGAATCAGCGCAGGGGAGCGTCCAACGGGATTCGGTGTATTCCGAAGCTCCAGCAGTCCTCCATCAAAGGCTTCACAATCTATGTTCCCGGATGGGGCAGTCTTGATGATAAAGTGTTTAACAGCTTTCACTGCAGCTTCTGCATGTCCATTAGCCTGAGGGTAATGTGGAGAAGTGATGATGTGATGAACTCCCCAGCGGTCGGCAAATTGCTTTAAGTCGTGGCTGGAAAATGGGGGTCCTCCATCAGTTCGTAAGCGGAGTGGAACACCAACCTTGCAGAAGAAAACACAGAACATTCTTGTAACTCTGGCTGCAGTTGTGTCACGTCCACAGGGAACAACCACAGGCCAGCCTGAAAGTCTATCAGCAATAACAAGGAAGGATTTCCCTGCCACATGGAAGAATTTCCCTGCCACGTGGAAGAAGTCAGCTGACACACTTTCGAAGGGCCGGGATGGATGGTCGTCACACATGTAAGGTTCTTGTTGCTGACTAGGGAGAAGCTGTTGGCAGGCCTCACAGCTTTCTACTTTACTCTTGATATCTGCATTTATGCCTGGCCAGAATACTGTCTGCCTTGCACGACGTCGAGTAGCTTCAATCCCTCGGTGGCTGTCATGGAGTCGATCCAAGGTGGGTCTACGGAGGACTGCAGGGATGATGATCCAGGGTCCATACAATACTAACTCTCCATACGCGTAAAGGTTGTCCCGCAGCTTCCAATACGGGAGGGCGGAAGCGTGGAGATGGTAGCGGTTGGTAGGAAAGCCGTTGGAGACGTAGTGAACGAGACAACTGTAATCTTGATCCTGAGATGTGGCCGTGCAGATTTCTTGTAGAGACTTATCTTCTTCGATGATGGGTCCTGTTGCCTGGTCATCAGTGGAAGTGGCGGTGCTGGCAACGGTACACCTGACATGTGCAGTCGAAGTAGTGCACTCTTCTTCATCTTCAGGTGTGGGGCGACTGGTTGGGGAGTGAGACAGGGCGTCTGGTATGCAAAGTTATTTCCCTCCGTGCCATACTGCAGTGAAGATGTAGGGGGCCACTTTCATCTTGAGGCGTTGAAGGTGTGGATTCTCAATAGCATCCAAAGTGTAGTGATTGAGAATCGGTATCAAGGGACGATGGTCAGTCATTAGGGTGAAATGTTAAAGTCCAGACAAGTATAGGCGGCACTTAGCTATAGCCCAAGTGACTGCAAGTAGCTCCAGCTCTATGGTGGCGTAGCGAGTCTCTGTATCCATAAGGAAACGATAATTATGAAGTGATAATTAGAAAGGGAAAGACTATGGAGAAATATTTAGATTCAAACTGGGGTAGAGCCTCCACTTAGAGAGCCGTTTCACTTATCACACAGCTTCAACACAAAATAAAATAAAAATATTTATGTGCCCTCAACAAGGTATTCTCGCATTTAGAGGGTCCTAATAATTAAAACACTTGTGGAAATGGATACCAGTGTTATAGAAATGGATACCAGTGTTTTTACAAGTGAAAACTATTACCGTACAACTGTAATAGTAGTAAAGACTGATGGTGCATGACAAAACCTATGACAATTGTAATAAATTTCAGGAAAATTGTTCACTATTCATGATGATTATTCATCACCTCAAGTGTTTTCAGTCACAGAAAGATAATCTTGATGTCTGTTACGGATAAGTAATTCATTTATTATATCTTATACATACAGCAAGAGATAGGAAACAGTGATCTGCAAATAAAGGACAAGAATGGATAACAGAGCACATCTATTATGATGTACCTAAATCAACACATGTATTCACCTAATTTATTAAGATTTAGTGAAACCCATACTTTGTGGAAATCATAATAAATACAAAGCATGAAAAAATAGAATTTATTATTAGCTGATATGAAGGATGATGGATAAATTATTATAAGCTCCAACTGACTACAAAGATCCAAGAAAGTTTTTTGTAGAAGTAACTCAGAACTGATATCATGCATTATAAGAAAATATAATAATATATACTACTTACGGTATATAATTCTATTTATTCCTAAAGATATCCTTTCTTTTCAGGTCTGGCATCGTCTATCTTCTCCTTTCTGCTGCAGGAAGTAGTTTACTCTTCACAATTTTGGTTTGGTTTACTTCTCACACCTGGATCTACCTCAACCACAAGTAAGTCAGTCTTCCAATTTTTTAATGACGAGAAATATAAATGCATAAGGAAAACTGGAATAAATGATTGTGATGGACAAATGTGGTTCTATAAAAGTAAGTACCCAGTAAAATGCTATACATACATTATACATTACAGTACAGTATTCACTCTTAAGTTACAAGGAATAAATTACATATTTGGATGTACTTGAATGAATAAAAGCAAAACCATTGGGTCAGTCCTGAAAGGGTTAAAAATATAAATTAGTAGTCTTGGCTGGATAATTTAATACAGTAATACTATGTCTTCCTATTTTTGCTGCTGTGGGAGAGGTGTGGGAAGGAGGTGAGGGTGCATTCAGTAATATAGATTAAATATAACAAATGATGTTTTAAGAGATGCTCAAGAATGCACAATATATTTGCAGTAAGAGATTTTTAATGCCTGAAATGTGTAAGAATATCAATTTTGGAAGAGAGTGTAGTGAGGAATTATGCTGTTACAAAAGGGAGGGCTTTGGAGATTTATACCATTTCAGTTACCTTGGGGGCATACTGCACTCTGAAGCACAAATTAAGAGGACAGTAAGAAAAACAATAAACTGCAGGTTGGATGAAATGGAAAGAGATAGCTAGACTACTAGTAAGTAAATATATATTCCATTATAGTAGAGAGAGAAAATTCATACATAAAACCTTTATTGCTCTATTCAGAAAAACATGGAAACTGATAGAGAAAATGGAGGGAATTTGGAAGTGACAGAGTAGAATGTTAATCAAGAACAGAGAGTAGGGGAGGATTGTATTAAGGCCCAGAAAATCTTAGAAAAAGGTGAGCTATGAAGACAAGACTTGAAGGAACTTAACTCAAAAAGTGCATAGGGCAGAGGAAAGTGGAGAGAGCTCATTTTATATCTAATTCTGTAAGAGGCGACCCGCCATGAAAATGTTTATGACAACATCTGGGACCTGGGTGCAGGAGGCTTTTCGTCAATATGGGCAGAACGAAGAAGGATGTATATCTAAGAACACAATCTCCTTTTGGCTGAGAGAGTTCTTCACAAGGGCTATGGCTCAGAAAGGGACACAGCAGTCTCCAGGAAAGATAAAAACCTTTGACATCAAGACCATTGCCCCCTTAGTGGCATACAGGAGGAACCACCCCCCTCCTACAGATATTGAATGTAGGGGTATGAAGTGCCAAACCACGTTCATGCCCTCCTTCCACATAGACTTAGTCCACAAGCCCCTAAACACATACACCCTGAGCCCAGCAGGTTACCTAAGGCATAGAGCCCAGCCCCCATCTTACATGGAGATGGTTGGGCTCCATCACAGGGACTCCAGATTACCAGCCAAGATATTGAGAAGGACGGTGAATACGGGACAGTAAGTCAGTATGTAGTTGGGTAGTGCCTACACCTATCAGTATTCAATATCAAACAAATGTCATCAATAACAACCACTGGCTTAGATTTGGTCTGGAAGTTTATAGCTTACCTGCACAACTTGGTTAGAACTGCGAGGGAGGAAACTGTCCTACCCCACTTTTATAACCGAGGGCAGCCTTGCACGAAGGGAGCCCCCAATCCTATGAAGGACTGGACCTCACCTCAGAGGTTATAAAAAATTCAGCAAAAATATTATACATTCTCTCCAAGAGAACAATTCTAGTGTTAATAGCCTCTCTTGGAGTAATTTCACACACCCAAAAATGACTTCCTTAAACTAGTCCCCCCTCTCCCCATAGGGAGGTAGTGCCATCAGTGCACCTTGCTGCAACCCCTTTCATCCCTTTTACTGTACCTCCGTTCATTATCTCTTTCTTCCATCTTACTTTCCATCCTCTCCTAACAATTGTTTCAAAGTGCAACTGCGAGGTTTCCCTCCTGTGACACCTTTCAAACCTTTTTTACTGTCAATTTCCATTTCAGCGCTGAATGACCTCATAGATCTCAGTGCTTGGCCTTTATACATTCTACTACTAGTCCCATGTGATGGGTTATTTATATTCCACACTGCATTACATTTGGAAATTTCTAATATTTATTTATGCTTTTGGTTGCTTTTGTGCAATCAAATTGTAATTTTTTTATTCAGGTAATTTTTCATGCCATTTTCTATCTCCCAACAATATTTTTCATGCCATTTTCTATCTCCTAACAATAAGGATATGACAGCGTTGTTAACCATTTACCCTTTGGCATAACTAATTTTTAATAGTGTTTTGTATTTCTATGGCTCCTCTGTCATACAATAGAATTTCTTTTGGTCCAAGTTTTTTATTTCTGCTGCTATTCTGATACCTAATGTTAAGTAAGTAGTTCTCACACAATTGAGAAAAGCAATTGGAACATATGACACTGATTTATTCACTTGCTTCTTTAATGTGCTGAGACCATGCTACGGTATATTTTTGTTTAACCCTTTATGGATGGGTAACATCTGTATGGTTACTTATAGCTTTGGCAATAAATTCTGGGTAACACATAGTAATACGTATGTTCAAGATTTCACGCCAAACATTTGGAACAAATTTTATGGGAAAAGTGCTCAGATCACTCCAATGGCCATAAGTGATTCATGGCAACTTTGTCACAGGTGAGAGTTCAGTTTGCCTTGAGATGTAATAGGGAAATGTTGTCCAAAATTCCCATCCAATGACATCTCATAAATATTTTACAGTACATAATTATACTCAGAATTTGTTACTAATTTTAGTTCTTATTTGTTATGATATTGTGTGAGCTGTAATTATAATTTTACAAAATAAAATTTTGAAATATTAGAAGAAACACTTATAACTTGGTGAAATTAACTTATTTTTATGACATATTCGCTTTCAACTTCCCCTTGAAGGCACAGAAAATTTTTTGGTATTTTTTTTCTTATAGCATGTGCATATGTATCTTCCTCTTTCCATTGATAGGTTTTTATTTATATATATATATATATATATATAGATATATATATATATATTATATATATTATATATTATATATATATATATTATATTATATTATATATTTAATATATATATATATATATATATATATATATATATGATATATATATATATAAAGTTAGCCATCCTTAAATTTAGCTCAGTCTAGGGGTGTGCTTTTGCCTGGACTGTGAGGGTCAAGTTGATTTTCCTACCTGGGTTCCTCAGTCTAGGAATATGTCAATGACATCAAATTGTCAGTCTTGTTGACTACAGATTAAAATGTAAATTACTCCCAGAAATTCCTCTTAAATATAGAGAATTAAAGAGCACAATCACCCAAGCCCTTCTATTTTCCTTAGTTTCAGGAAAATATTTCTTTAAAAAAAGTGAAGTGGGGAATGTTCTGTACAATAATGGCAACAAATTGACTTTAAATCTAAAATAGTCTGTCATTCATAGGAATGAGCACACATCAACATTTTTGTACCCAGTGTATTCTGAGAAGCTAGGACATACTGAGTGGTGAGAAGTCTGTCAAAAGTGGATAAGCGAGAAGTTAATGGTGGAAGTGAATGCCTTACATAAACTGGAAAATTTTCTTCTACCCATTTTCTCTTGGCTGAAATTGTGTTTTCTTATGCTTTTGGCTGTAAATAATTGTTTATTATTATATTTATTATCTGTTTTTAACTTATTTTTTTGGATTCCATTTTCACACATTTTTACACCAGACCAATAATATCCATAATCTCGTCTTATATAGGACCATTGTGCTTTTCTTCACAGGTTATCAGTACTCAGTAGAAATACGTATAATACATATGTGCATTGAACTCACTGATGCTGTAATATACCTTCATTGTATTGACATAATGGAACCTGTCATTATTAGTTCATACCTCATGTCCAAGTTTGTTTTCAAGGCTTAAAGTACATTTTTCACACACACAAAAAAAAAAAACTTCCAACCCCAGACTCGAGGAGACTTTCATACATTGTAACAAAGAAATCATTTAGTTCTATAAAATCATCAAACAAAACAATACAGCAGACACATTAGTAAATAATAAAGAAGACATTATCATCATTTATATTTGTACACCTGCTGCTGTTGTGATGTACGTATAAGCTACGTAGTTACATCACTGAAAACTTATGACAGAGAAATTTTATGAAAGACTGACTGTAAAATGTAAGACTGAAATGAAATTATGTAATTGTAGGTACTTATTTCATTACAGAGTATAACGTAGTTTTTATAAGAACTTATATACCCTGTATTTTGATAACCTTTATAAAAGTGTTAAGATCAGATATTTAGTAAAGTTAATGCCAGTATATGGTTCAGTTTTAACACATTTTGTGCTGCACTGTATTATAAGCCATTGCATGTTCCACGTTCAAGCATGATGAAAGTTGCAATGCTGAGAGTTACACTGCTACTACCACATTTGATGCAATAGTACAATTTTGATATAATAACCACCCTAACAATTAGGCATTTTTGACAATCATGTCCTGTAAGCAATCTCAAACTAAAGATATTTCAAGTGGAAGATTTTGTGCTAGATTTTGGTGTACCCAGTTAAGGATTACTTTTCACAGTTTTTCCCATTAGTCCTCTTTGGGATATTCTTACCCTGTAGCCCAGGAAAGGAAAAGCCAGATAGTATCTGCACATGGCAGGAGCTTGTATGAAAGTTTGTACCTAACTTGTATCAAAACCAGGGCCTCTCAAAGGTCGATTCTCCATTTTTCAACATAGCTTACCACTTTTTGTATTGTCACATTTTTATTCCTTATCTTGAAATATAAGTGTTATCTACCAGAAAAGCTAGCCTTGGAGAGTGCTCAAATGCAAGTATGCCAAGTCTCACTCCGTCTTTCCATTTCCATTTCCTATATACAGTACTTAATCTGAAATTAAAACATACAAAATGTACCAAATATAAAATGGAACCTATGAAATGTTAGAAATTTTCCTAATATATGCCTCTCCCAATTTTTTTTTCTTAAAATTTATTTGTGATTGCAGTATATGCCATAGTATTTCCTGTTATATAAGTTGCACCTTTTTCCAAAACAATTCTTTCAGAAATGAACCTGTGTCCATTACCCTGATTATTTGCGTAGGTCTGAGAGTTTTGGTTACCAGTGCAAAACACCAGTGTTGGAAACTAGTTTTCAGATGACCCCAAAATGAAATACATACAAGTGTATGAATTATTAGATAGTAGAGATTATGAATGAAAATGATGCTAAAATATCAAATGGATTGCCATAACAAAGAAGCACATTTAGTTGCCTTACATTACCTGATATACTGTATGTGCTTATCATGCAACTTTTCGTAACATTTTTAACCTTATTTTAGGGGATCATACCATACACAAGATAGAGTGTGTGTTGTTTTTTTAAGCTGTTATCAAGACAATAATACTTTGCAAAAACCAAATACCAGTACAGTTAAGAGTACATAGTGATAATTTTAATCAAACTGTTGCTTACCTACTATATTCAATTTTATATGTACATACATATATTGGTCATATGTACATACATGTATGTAACATTTACATACTAAAACTCATCAGCTGATTGAATTTTAGCGACATCATCTTTGCCAAATGATAGCTGCTCAGCTGATGTCAACATCCTCATTGCTGTTAGTTACTACATAAAGTATAATTTGTAGATGCATTTTTTGTAAATTAAAATAGCTGGATTAAAAATGCAACTTATTTTGTATTATAAAAATTGTAGTCAATTTTAAATTAAATAAAGATGTGACTTTGACAGTTTCAAATACAGGCAGTCCCCAGTTATCGGTGGGGGTTCCGATCCTGACAGTGTGCTGATAAGTGAAAACTGCCATTAATCGAAACTCAGTGATTTATGGTGCCATGACCGGTCATCAGCGCCATAAGCACCCTTATGGCATGCCATAAGCATCCTTATGGCGCGCCATAAACATCCTTATGGCGCTGATAACTGAAACTCGTCTTATTATTGCACCATAAATCGCCGATTTTACGGCGCTAGACAAGCCCCATAAAACCGTATCATCGATAACCAAGTCCGCCGAAAACCTGGGATTGCTTGTACCGTACTCTTACTTTTGCTTGTTCTAAATGTTTTGTAGCCTACCCATTATTTATTTCTTCAGTCACAGCTACAGCCTGTAGTTTAGATTTATAGGAATACTTTCTTCAGACCTTCTCTATAATAGGAAGGATGAATCAAAATTGTTTGCTTTTACATAAGGAAAATACCAGTGAGAATTGGAGGTTTTTAACACATTGACAACTGTCACACAACTAATAATAAATGTACAATAGTTATGATAACTAGCAACAACAAACCACTGTTTCTCATTTCAGTTGTTTATTTCAGTACTTGTGTGCTAGTGTTTTGCATGAAGTAGTAAGTGGTTGCTAATTCTGAGAGACAGTATGTGTAATCAATTATGTGTATTAGACAACCCATAAAATATTTGGTACTAACACCTTGCACAGATGAAACAGCTTTTTTTTTATTAGCCACACTAGTATGAGAATTTTCACCGGTGAACAGTAGTAACATCGATAAACCCTTGCCAAATTCTGAGGATGTTGTATATATGCTCTATCTAATGCAGCTTTTATGGCAGGAAGTACGGTAATAACTAGGTTTGATATTGGCAATACTGTAATTGCAGCTATATCCATGAACCCTCCTCTGAAAGGGGTATTCCAGAGCATATGAGGAAAAGTTGAATGAAAAGAGCAATGCATTGAGAAAAATCTGCTCCTTCCTATCTGCTAAAAGAAACAAATATAGATCACAAAACTGAAAAAAACCGTTATTTAAGGGTGTGTTTACATTTGGCATCTTATCCAAAGACAAATTTCATATTTAACTTTCAAGAGAGCCCACTGTCACAACTATAAGATGCCTCCTCAGGTCCCTGGCTTTCAGAAGTGTGCAAAAAGCTTTAATGATTAAGTTCCCAGGCCATAGGAATTAAGAAACTGCTAAGATGTCATTGGAATGAAACGTTAATGTATATGGTTTCATTTCAATTCTTTAAACTTTTAGGTGTTATGATGTTCGTAGCAATGCCATCAGTTAGTTGCTGCTCTTCCAGGAAAGATGAGTAGTTCAATTGAATGTTATCCTAATTTTCTTTGGTGTGCCAGAACTCTGGTATTTTCAGTTTCGTGCATACAGTATCTGTAATGGAAGATTTCTTAGATGGTACTAGAACTTCCAAGACATTTAATTTTTTTGAAGACCTTACAATTTTTTTTTTATTATATGAGCTTTTGTATTTACCGCTTAATATTCATGAACAGATTTTATTTTCCATTAAAAATATTCTGGTCTTAAAATTTCAGCAACTATAAACACAGAATCTCTTTTCAATATCGTAATCTGCATAAAGACTGAAAGATGGATTGGGATTCATAGGGTGCCCTTGTAGTCAGGTTTAATATTTGGTTATCAAACCAAGTGGGAGATGATAATTCACTTTCTTGAAATGCTGTTATGTATGATACTGGCAAAATAAAAGTTTCCAGAACTGTGTTCTCTTTGGTTAGGGCTATCCCTGTTAATATAAAGTACATTGTATACAAGAGAAAGTAGAGTGCATACAAGAGAAGACTGCACTGAAGTTTCATCATGACTTTTACAGTAATTTATTCTCAAATATGATTTCATTTAAAGTTCCATACTGTAAGGTTGAGTTTTTTTTATTATTGTGTATGACTGCTACATCAGAGTGAATTTATCAACCAGCACATTTTTGGAAGCAAGTTGTTGTTGTTTTCCCTGTGGCCAGCATACGCCTCTATGACTACACTTTGATTAAACCTGTACATGTTAGTACGTACTTTTTTTGTCAATGGTAAGTACTACTAAATGTTAATTCTTTTATCACATGTGTTGATTGTAATTGTGAGTGAAAGTGAAAATGCCGAGATATAAACCATTGTACGTATTTACAGTGTAGAGAAACAATTTCAATTGAAAATTTATATTCTAACTCTCATAATTAGGAACTAGAAAGATACACGAAATGAGATGCTAATTTGTCTGACAATATGTTATTCTGGCAATATGTTACAAAGTATGTTTTATTCATATTTTAATGTATTTTATGAGGCAATAATTCATGCCAGTATCATTATACATATGACTGTCTAATTTTGACATTATCATGACTTGTTTTGACACAGACAAAGACCATTTTGACTAATACTGCTATTAAAGTTTTGTAATATAATTAAATGTTCCTAAATTGCTGTTTTCAGAATTTTAAAATATTTTCTTTTACTTTCAATAGTCTAGTACATACTTAATTACTTTTCAAATATTTGTTTTAGTATACTTGTACTTCATTGCCTTGACTACTATTGTGTTTTGGGACAGATTTGAAGAGAAAGATAATTGGAGCACTGGCGTACGGTTAAGTGCACTCTTAGTTTACTCTACTGCACCAAGCAATACTACGCAACAGAAAACTCTCACTCTTCACATTGTGTAATAAAAGCAAAGCAGTTATACTGACTTCATTTAGATTTAATTGAGGTGCATAAATATGTATAGCAATTGTAGTTGATGGTGTTTACTGAAACATCTTCTTCAAATAGTGGTAAATCAATACATACAAGTAAACTTTCAGTTTTTCATTTAGCAGAACAGAAAACTCACCCTACTTATACAATAGATGAGGTAACATTTTTTATATAAGTATTTTAATGTTTTGGTGGATAAAATGACATTCCAATACAAAAAAGCATCTAAGACCAGAATTTACCATACAGGACAGAGCTCGGAAATGAACCATAGAATTCTACAAAAGAAAAAAATCCCCATAGATCAATTTCTTGGTTCCCTTACACCACTGTAGTATAAAATTAAAGATACTGAGAAAACACCCACCATAGTGCTCAAACTACCAATTTGGTGTTAGAACAAAAATACTGCATGTTAAATATTAAATAACTGCCATTAGAATAATAGATAAATGTAAATTTCACCTAAACAAACTTTGTCAAGTTTAGGGCTGTTCATTACAACAACTATGTACTATGAAATATAGATGAAAGTTCAGACCTTACATCTTAAAAGATAGAGTCCAGTACTTGTTGGTCACCCATACATATTTAGTGTGAAATGTTTACAGTTATGTTCATAACTTTCATATAGACATTTTTAATTTTGTTGTAAATTTGGTCACAGGAGGTGCTATCTTGTCCCATTCATTGGTGAATTTAATGTCTTTGGAGCTTTAATAATATGAACATTTGATATTTTGATGTACTGCGTAATTACTACTTATTAACATGTAGAATTCATCACTGTCCTTTGAGGGATTATTCTATGTTCACTTTGTACCAGACTTCTGGGAAAAATCTAGTTTGCTCCATAACCAAAACTTCCAATTTATTTGATTCTTTTTTCGTTTTTATTCTGGTCATTCAGTTCTATCATATTTAAATAATAAAACAAATATTCACTGTAGAGCAATATGCCATTGTCAACAATGAAAGAAAGGACTGATTATATGGTCCATTCGCCTAAAATGCAGATCACAATAAGGGCTTAGGTATCTGTGTAAAGCAAAATATTGTATAAACCTAATTAGGGGCAGTCTGTTAACCAACTTCATTATCCTTTTAATTATTTTAAACTATACAGTGGCACCTGAACTTCATGGACCTTAACCTGAGTCTGATGAAAATAAAAATGTTATATACTTGCTGGAGAAATCTGGTAGATATGCTAGGGTTATCAGATGGTGACCTAGTGCACCCAAGCAGATGACCTCTTGTCCTTAGTGGATAACCTGCTAAATATGCTAGGCGTATCACACAGTGAATGAACAGACATACGAAAGTTGACTGACAGTTTCCTGGGTGGGCCTGTGAGGGTGGATGGTGAACAAACCCATGCACATATGCAGCCAACACTTTCCTCTAGTGCTTGTGGAGG
The DNA here is from genome assembly GCF_015104395.2 of Macrobrachium nipponense. NCBI lineage: Eukaryota > Metazoa > Arthropoda > Malacostraca > Decapoda > Palaemonidae > Macrobrachium > Macrobrachium nipponense. The sequence continues at coordinate 37,978,523 of NC_087203.1, forward strand.
TGGATGGTGAACAAATGCACGAGCATGCACACGTTACCAATTCTTTCCTCTTCTGCCTGCGAGGATGGATGACAAACAAATGAACATTGCCGACGCTTTACTGTTTGAGCCTGTGAGAGTTGATCCTTTGCTTCCAGCATTCCCCACTGCGTTATCAACACAATCTTTTGTGTTTTTGCTCTTGCAAGTTAAGTTTATCTTGGTTATTTTACATGTGTTAAAAGTTTTCACTGAAGTGTTCAATGCAAGGACTTAATGGAACTTGCAACCATTGATAAATGTATGTGTGCTACTGCATTCATTCATGTACATACTGTACTATAATTCAGAATAGGCAATCATAATTCCTTTAAAATTATTGTTAATCAAAGATATAAAAACCTGTTCCTTACTTTTTTCCTCAGTGATTTGGCCATGCTTCTTTGTTTAATTGTGTAAGCACATTTTGAAATTCTAAATTTTGGTTAAAATAAGGGAATTTACACTTAATATGTATTGCAGGATAGGAAATCATTGCAATTAACATGTATAACCATTCCTTGCTTTTTAACATATTTTGGGACTATAAGGAGTGATATCTATTTAATGCATTGTTGTACTGTACGTACTGTAATTTCCCTTTAGCCTGTGTGTGTTTGCATGATATAAGTATATATGTGCATCATATTAGGAAAGACTAAGCTTTGATACAATACTCTGTAACTTACTATTACAGTAATGTAGCGTTATATACTTCCAGTAAGTATGTGTGCACGAATGCACAGTATAAACACACGTGTATTGCGTTAGGACACTGCTCACTGCTTGCCCACCCACACTCTCTCTCTCTCTCTCTCTCTTTTTTTTTGGAGAGAAATTGTTAATTTTTTTAAATACTGTATGAGTTTTGTATATATGTACATAGTATTTAACATATCTTGTCAGCAGTTATAGGCACATACATGTAGTAGTAGTACTACTGTATTTTTAGAAGCGATTAATGTTTGCAGATATTTCCCTGAAGTTGAATGTTAAGTAAATCAATATTTGAAACTGAACTATATTTATAAAATACTTGGCAGGGCATATGGAATTGCAATACAGTTGACCCCTGCTATAATTTGAGGACACACGACTTGCGGACTCGCCTATTCGTGGATTTTTCTATGGACAGTATATACCCATTATTCGCAGAACATTCCCGTATTCGCGGTATTTTTTCACAGAAATATTTTTAGCTAGTTGCAGGGGATCTGGTACCCATCCTCCACGAATACAGGGCGTCTACTACACAATAAGCTATGCAAGTTGGCTGGCCCTAGAATGCCCTATCAAGTAGTCCATATTACAGTCTTTGTTTCTTAGCAGATTTCAGTACATACATACTTAATGGCAGCGGAAGACACCACCCTAGCTGTCCATTAAGTTGAGGTGCCACTTTGTATACATAAATAAGAAGCAATGCAGTTGAAGTTTAACATCAGTAATAGCAAAATAATTAATACCAGCAAGAATAGCAGCTGAGAAGTTCTGATCCTCTGTTAGAAACTCTTAAGAGCTGGCAGCAAAATAAACACCTCTATGTACATATGTCAACATTTGTTACCTGCGAATAACTAGAATCCACAAATACTTAAGAGCCCCTCTGAAAATGCTTATAACTGCCTATTTTGATAGTCCAAACACAAGAAAAACCCCTCTAAAAATGCTTATAACTGAATATCACGAAAATGATATGAAAATTCAGTAATTTGTAAATATTTCTCAATGAAAAATACCGCCAATGGGCAAGTCTGCCAATCTTGAGAACGTGAATACGGGGGGTCAACTACATTCACTGATTATACTATATTTTTTCATTAAAATATATGTACTATGTATTTACTGAGAGAGAGAGAGAGAGAGAGAGAGAGAGAGAGAGAGAGAGAGAGAGAGAGAGAGAGAGAGAGAGAGAGAGAGAGAGAGAGAGAGAGAGAGAGAGAGAGAGAGAAAATGAAGGCACAAGAATTTTTTAAAATAAATTTATGGGAGATGGTGAGGACTAACCATGTTTGATTGATAAATAAATGATTGAGATGGTGAGGATGAACCATGTTTGATTAATAAATAAATGATTTACCTAATAATAAGTAGTATAAAAACAATTCCCTGGGTTACGTTGTTCTGGAATTACAGTGCATGGCACCATTAACGGCACTGTAAGTGCTATTTATTGGCACAGGATATTGGTACGGCAGTGAATTGCGCGTGCGTCAATTTCAGACTTCCTGCTGTACAAATAACATAGGATGGTGGGGGTATGGTAGATTTTGTCAGTGGTTCCGTATTGTGCTCTTGACTTGCTGTAGGTACGGCAGTTAGCTGTATCCATTTACCAGTTTGCTAATCATACTGTATTATGTGACCAGAGTTAGGCTTTTAGGCAGGACAGTCCCGCTTTTTTAACTTCCCCCTTTTTTTTAGTTAGCAAAATGCCCCCCAACCTTTTTTGTTTTGCTTTTGTGAATTTTGTCCCGCTTTTTTGTGCTACAAGAACAAACTATCCCAATTTTAATGGAATAGTGCTGAAATTTTGTTTAATTTTGCCATTTCACTATCTGCAAATTCTATCGTCTTCTCCGACAGCTGCAATACCCAGTGAAGTGAATTAAAAGAATATTGTAAAGTATATAAAGGCGGCCCTTTGCAACTGCTGATGTCGGGCAGAATAAAGGGCCGAGAAAGTCACCAAAGGTACGATGGTAGTGTATGTATTTATATATAATCCTCTTTGAATCTCTTCAGTTCTTTTCAGGGCTAATTTGATCGTTCATGACCTACATATATGTATACAATTTGTTAAAGTTTGAGTCTTCATAGATGTCTCTGGCTTTTTTCAGCTCGTTAAAGCCTGAAAACATCTGATTTTTGGCAAAAACTAATGTATTATTCCGCGGTTCATGCTGTTCCGTCGCCATTTTTCTTGCTGTCACTCAGTGATATGCCTGAGGCGGTAAACAAGGGTTCACGCATGTGCAATTCACTGCCGTACTAATATCTACCGCGATCGGGGTACAGCTGCCGTACCAATATCCAGTTCGCTATTTATTCCCATTATAAATAAGTGATATTAATTATAATACGTAATGTACAGGTAGTTCCCGGTTATCGGTTTAATGGGGCCTGTATAGCAACAAAAATCAGTGATTTTTGGCACCAATTTCTGCCTATTGGTGCCGATAAGCAGGTACTGGCACTGAAACATACCTAACAGAGGTGCCGATAACCTGCTGGAACGGAACCCCCTGCTGATTGCATTTACATATAGTAAATAACAAAGATGATTCCCAATCTTCTCCCAAAAGCTTTGAAGCAAGGGGGAAGGGTGAACCTGTCAAATATCTGACTGCGAAGGGTATAAAATGTTGCCGTCTTGGTGGTCAAATAGTATGTCACCCATTTGGCGGTTAAATAAAAAAGGCTACAAATGATGCTTCTCTCTTCTCTCTCTCTCTCTCTCTCGGATCTCTCTCTTTCTCCTCATCGTCCGTTCTCTTTCTCCCCTCTCTCTCTCTCCTCGTCTCCTCTTCTCTCATCACCTACAATAATATTTTAAGGGTAAAATATTTAAGATGACTTTGAAATGATATTAATAATATCATTTCAAAGATTAATACAGTACTAGGATAATAGTTTTAGATATATTTGATGTAGGATGATACTTTTAAGTAAGCATTTGTTATTTCAACTTTCAAGATAGGCAGCTAGTTATAAAGTGGAACCTCGGTTTTCGTACATAATCTGTTCCAGAATCTCCCACAAATTATGAAATGAACGAAAGCCGAAACAATAATTCCCATAGGGATATGTAAATATAATTAATGCATTCCAGACGTCCAAAAATATTAAAAAAAAATACATTTTATAGGGAATATACATAGTTTTACATACATAAAACAATGAGAAATAAATATAAATGACTAATGAAATTAATAAATGAACATTTAACATTACTCTTACCTTTATGGAAAGCACTTGTTAGTGTATGGAAGATGGATAGGGAGGAGGACAGTTTATTGTTTGGAAGGAGAATCTCCCTCCAGAAGTACTTCAGGTATCAAAGACCTATCTGGGGTTACCTCTCTTCAGTTTTTACTGGCACTATCTGAGGTTACTTCCCCTCTTTGTTTTTTACTGGTACTAGGACCAGCTTAAGAGTTACTGGACCCCTGTTGCACAACAAAACTGTCCAGAGACATTTGGTTTGGCGTTTCTTTAGAATTTGCCTAAGTTAAACACTGCATTGTCATTAAACATGTTGGAGACAGATTACAACTTTGTTGGGGTAATAAATCTCCACAACATTTTTTACATTACTCCACTTTGCAAACATTTCCTTAGTCCCTCAAGTAGGCACATTATGTATGCCCATTTGTTTTCTGAATTTTTCATACCAGCCTCTGCTGGCCTTAAATTCACTAACAGCAGCCCTTGTTGTAGGCATTTTCGCCCTGAGATCAGCATGCAACTTCCTCCAACACTTTGCTAAGAGTTCTTTCTTAAATTCTATACTGTTTCTTGCCCTTTTTACAGAAGGGCTAGCACGTGGAACTTTCTTTGGCCCCATGATGGCGTATTTAGCAGTTGCACTTGAATAAAAAAAAAGCACAAAAAGAACAAAAACAATGAACACAAGAGCACAAAGGGTCATGAAAGAAGATGGGCACTCGATCATAGCCCGGTCATGTGCTGGGCCCCAGATGGAGCGTTTCCAAGTACACAAAAACTGAGGAAACGATTGATAAACAAACCAAATTTTGTAGAAAAAAGTCAAGAAGACTGAAAAGTACGAAAAGAGAGGTGTATGAAAACCAAGGTTTGACAGTGTATAAGTGTTTTTAGAGGGGGTTGTTAACTATCTGTGTAAACCGAGAACTTATGGCAGTAAATAATTTTATTATCATATATGTATTTGTACATACTCACGAAAAACTAACATGATGTAACAAACTTAACATTTTATTAAGAGGTATGTCCGTGTCCTGTCGATCTAAACTACCCATGTATTTTAGATACTATGCTCTATACAATAGTACTATCCTAAAATATGTAACTGTAAATTAAATATAATTTGAACATCATCTTACAATGCAGGAAAATATACGTAAAATGTACGCCCTGTGTGTTACAGTATGGGCACAATAATGTGCAGTGTTATGTAGGCCAAAGAAAACATGCTTGTCTGAATGATAGGGGATACGTAAGAGTAACAGTTGCAGGCCGCAACGTAATTTTGCAACATGACTTTGAAATGACAGTAGGATGTTCTGGGATGATAGTTTGAGATATATTTTTGTTGGAACTGTCAAATTTGGCAATGATCTGTTAAAATAGGCAGTTAAAAAGCATTTTAGAATTGTATGTAGCCTACTGAGAGTAACATTAGTAGGAGAGTACTGTAATGTAAAGTTATTCAGGGTGTTTTGGGATATGATTTGGGGTGTATTTTTGTTTGAAATATTATATTGTTATAGTATGATAATTTAAGGTAGTATATTTTTGTTTGAACTATCAAATTATGTAGTGAAATGTTAAAATAGGCAGTTATAAGCATTTTAGTTTAATGGGTACAAGGTATTTAGCCGTTATAAGTATTTTAGAGGGGATTTTTGCATTTCCGCAGTAGATTCTGGAGCCTATTTCTACGTAAAAATGGGGGAGCACTGTACTACAAGGTGAACAGAGAGTGACCCTCTCATTTAAATACAATGTACTGCAAATACCTTACATTATGTAAATATATTGTACACTGTAGTTAAAACTTTTAACACATGAAAAAAAAACCTGCATGCACATATTTTACTTGCAAGAGCAAAAGCACATCTTGTTGAAACAGAATAAATGTTCTGAATGAGGCAGAAAACAGCATTCAAATGAATAACTGAGGTAATCAAACAGTAGGGCATGAAAGGTTACTTACCCTGTTAACAAAGGAACCAAATTTACGGGTTCAAATATTAAAGTTTTGGTTGCATGCTTTCATTTTACTGTCTGATAACTCTAGCATACTTAACAAATTATTGTATTGTTCCACAATGAACAAATGTGTCCTGCTTTGACAAATTTGTTTCACTATCCAGTAACACTTACTGTAATTGGCAGATTATTCAGTTAAGTACAATTTATTCTTATTTTTACCATAATTGGACAAGTCTGTAAAGTAATGAAATCGGTTAAGTTGAGGTACCACATTTTCAGCATTGAATTTGATGACATTCTAAGCCCCAATAATTTAATGTGGAATGCTGTGAAAAACATTTTAGCATTTATTTGTAAGCACTAAATGTTACTGAAATATATAGCAATAGCATTACAGAGAAAAAAGCTTGGACAAAAATTGCAACTAGGAAGCATACAAAATTTTTTTTTATTAATACGTGTAATTCAACTGTCACTTACAAAAGCAAACAAAACTAGCCGAGGCGTAGAAACAATCCCTTTTTAACTACCTACCAGTATACAGATAAAAATACCAGTAAAGTAGGAAATCTGACAAGTCGATAAGTCATTTACAATCAAAATATTGTACATGAATGCATTAGTAAAACATAGCAAGAAGAAACAGTAGCACCTCAGGTAGAGCAGAAAGCATGTTTTGAGAGAGTTAAGCTACCAATATGTTTAGTCATCAAATGCAATATCCTGATAAGCAATCTAAAAAAAATCAGTGTTCTGTAACAAAAACTGTAATAATCTTCAAATCCTACAAATTCATTAGCACCATCATTGTCAAAGACTAAGAGCTCATTATCATTAACGTGTCTTCAAATAATGCATGTTATTATGATTTCATTAATGCCGGTATCACTGTCTTAAACAATGCATGCTGTTATGATAATGCTAGCTGTGATGTGATGCCCTTATTGTGATAAAATACCCATACACAAAATAGCAAGTGTTTATGAGCATGACTGGGAATCTGTGGAGTGCAACAATAGATGCTAATGAGGCACAAAGCAACAATGATAACTGTTGGTGCTATTACTCACCATTAGTTTAAAAACTAAGAGTATTCCATGTAAAAATATATTACGATATATCAACCAGGTAAGACATAAATAGACAGTAAAATGCACATGAGCTTGGTAACCATTATACTTTAACATTTTCAAGTTGGGTACTAAACTCAGAAATTCATGTGATTACAAACAGCTTTAATTTTTATGGTAATTCCTTCTTAATAAAGTACCCATAATAACAATAGTTATAATAATAATAATGATTTACATTAGAGTAAATACTGGTAATACTACAGTATTTTGGAGTTTGTTTTAAAGCCATCAAGTATAATAGTTAAAGAGGTTGGACAGCCTTAAGAGGATCTGAGACCTGAGCAGACTTACACTAAACAAGGCAAGGCATCAGACTCCTATTATTGGCTCCTAAGCTCTTTCCAACAACAAAGGAGAGCCACTATTTGTGAGGGAGAGGACTGAATTATGTTTTCATAACTCAGCTTTGAGCACATGGCTCTCAGGTAACATTATTTTCTTTTATTTCGGTAAAATAATAAGACTTAAAGGAATCTCATTTGGCTGAGTTAACTTCTCAGTAAGGTTTTGCAGATGCGCTTTGTTAAAATGATCATACATTTTGCTGATGCTCAAGGAAGACAATGTCTCCTCCTTGATCTAAAGGAAACATTTTGATGGAAATTGCTCTTATGAAGGAAAAACTATACTGTTCCCCTTACTGACAGCTGCAAGATGCTGCTATTAAGATCCATTCACTGAAACAACTTCTGGCCCATTTTTATGTCATAAAGTTCAGAGCACTATCATTGTAAAGGTATGTTGAGTCACTTCAGAAACAATATGATGGAGCCACAAGTCTTCTACAAATTGTGTAATTAGCCTTTAAGCTGTATAATAATTAAGATTTTAGTTGTGATGCATAAATGCTTAAAGTTTACAAGTTGTAAATTTTTAGTTGATATTGTTAACCATTAACCAATCATGTAAAATATAAATCTAGAAATTATGAATCTAATGTATGCATTCATTAACTGTCTGTTTTGAGAATGTGTGTGAGATAAAAACAGAATGTCAGTAGTAAAGAGAACTGGCAGTAAACAAAATGAAAAGCCAGACTGGCCTTGGAGCTTTTCGAAAGGCAGCGAGTACAGTACAGTACGTACAGTACATTCATTTGGAAGAAAAGCTTTTTTTGGTGTAATGTGTCATCATCCATTTACAGAGCTGAACCAGGGACCTCAGAAGAGCGAGATCCATTCTTACCAGGCAGAGGATCAAGGGGAGGTACTCTGACATCCCTTGGAGGTCCTGGTTACACCAGGCCTCGTCATTCTCACACACCGCCACAAACCCCTCCATTCCCTGGCACTTTGTGAGTACTCCTTGTAGGAGGTATATGTATTTTTGTGAAGTTTACTTATTTTCACTTCTCTGTTTTTTATTTTGAGTATAGTTTACATTATTATGTTGAAATATAACTGACACTTGTTAATTAAGTTTCAAATAACCTTGCCGTTTAAGTTTCCCTTGTCTTAATTTATTTTGTGTTGGACTATTTTGTTCATATATAGTACTATTATGCTTTGGGCTGATAGGTTTCTTCAGAACAAAACATCTTCAAAACAAAACCAAGACAGTTTCACTTTTGTGAAGTTTTTAAATGGGAAAATATAGTAAAATTTACAGTTCAGGAAAAAGGATGTGAGAGGTTCCTGTTAGGCTAAACTTACATTAGGGTTAGAGTCTGTCACTGAACACACAATGGGATGGTCCTCAGTTACTTAGTTTATTGGTGTGTTTGTCATTGGTTATGTGTGTTGTTTTGCACTTGCTGGTCTGTTTTATTCTATATTTATAGCAACTTCTAAATTTTGGAGGTGACTTATTCTGTTTAGTCTCGAAAACATACATTTACACATATTCTAGTGACCTTTTTCTAGGTGTTTCTCTCAAAACATAAGTACATTTGCATAAAGTTAGACCATAGTATTCATATTTGGTTAGTCCAATCAACAAATAGGTGAAAGTGTTAGTATTGTGAATATTGTTTGAAGTAAGATAATTATTACTGCAGTAGTTTGCAGATACTATTATTATTACTATCCAAATCTTAATATAAAATTACTGGAGTACTACTGTCATAACAATATCGACACATTATTCCTAGGTATCAATTTACACTAAAATATAACTTTCATTTGCAATCTTGGTATTTTCTGCTTACTTCTTAAAAAGAATGTGAACATGTTTCAAGATTTGGCCATGATTCAAATACTTTGATATTTGAAATTGGGGTCAATGTCTTGCCTATGATTATATTTAGGTTATTTTGTAGCTGGGAATTACTTTTAACTAATGTTTAAAAACACAGGTAGAAATGACATCCCTAATATACAAAAATGTATTTCTGTAAACCACTAAATATATATCTTAACTGTCATGTTAAATGACAAATTACTGATGAGTTTTAACATTCAATGACTGCAACTGGTAACCTAAAACTTGAAAATAAAAATTATACATAATTGTTCTGGACTATTAAAGTAAATATCTGACATAAATTCAGTTGGTTGACATGACTTGGTTTTAATTTCTAGAGACAGACAGAACTAGAGACTACTAATTGACAGAGTAAAGTAAATTTTGTGACTACTACACATTACAGACTTGATGGCCAATAGGACTGTTTTCATACAACTAACTTATTCAGTATTTGTGAATGGCATTGCCTCCTCTAATGTTTATGGTGTCATGAAATTGTGGTAAGTTTTTTTTTTATTTTAAAAAGGGTAAACATAACAGCAGAAAAACACTGGGAAAGATTACAAGTGCACTCATTTTCCTCATTTTCTGTTTAAAATGGAAGAAATATATTTTGCAGACCACAATAAATTGAAATACTGTTGAGTGTAGCAATAATGAAGAACAAGAAGAGAATGGTTTTTAAAACACTGAAATTCATTTTGAGAAAATAATGACAACACTGTAGTGAAAATGAAAGAAAGAAGGGTAAATATTCTTCACCAGAACTTAACAAGTGTAAAAAAATAAACCCCACAAGGAAGGAAAAGATGGGTATTCAGATCAACTTACAATACGTCCTGTACTATTCTGATGTACTCATTTTACTGTATCAAGGGCTCTTATGGACTCTGAAATCCTCTTCCATTAGCAAATATTGAAGCGTGTTATAAAGATTCATTACAAAAGGAATTAACAGCTTTCAGAAGTGAGTGTGGCATCATAATTCATGGATAAAGAACAGGTTCAAGAATTCAAACGACTTACTAGTAGGATATCAAACGCTTTCCCTCAGCCCAGGATTGAGAAGACAACTTGAAGTAAAAAGGATGCTGTGCAGAAAGTGTAGGATTTAACCTAGACAGAAGGAAAAATAACCTCTTGAAAGAGTGAAACAATGTGGGAACTTGACAGAATTCCAATCCCAAAATCTAGAAGTAGCATGGATGGAATAGTCACTGAAATGATTTTAAGTTTTGTGTGGCTACTTGAGAGAAAAAATAGTCACATACATCTTAAATAAACTACAACTAAGGAAGAAAGCGATCTTGTTGTTTCATCACAGATTCTGTATGTAACATTTGGTTGTTTGTCACAACTGTTGACCCAGTTATTAGGGAAAACTACTAAACCTGACTTACGTTGAAGATGAAACAACACAATTTTGACACTCAATAAATTAGCTTCCAGGAAAATGCATATAAAAACATATCCCTTATGAAAATTAATAATCTTTCAGTATACAGTAGTAAGCCAATTACTATCAAGTGATGGGATAATTTATTTCTCTAAGAAGGTCACGTTAGTTATCTCATGGGCACCCTGGAATCTTTCCATTTCAGTTTTCTCTGTATATAATGTATTCATCTTCCCTTGAAATTTCTTTTGGTGGGGAAATATGTCTGGCTGTCATTTTTCAAGGCAAACCACTCATTTTGGATTCAATTGCTAATGTTCCATAATACCCCTACATGAATTACCTAGTATTTATTATTGTAGTAAGAATTATAATTATGATAAGGGAAATACGAAAAAATGAACGACAAAGTAGTGTTACATTCCCGGTAAAAAGTGACACATTCGATTGATATTTATGTTCAACCATGTCTAGCTCTGACATTTTTCAAGATGGACTGCTCAATTTAGATTCATTTTGCAGCTGAAAGCCTGCTTTATACAATAACATAAAAAGAAAGGTAAAAACAATCATGTACTGTAATGTGTATGAAATAATGTGCAGAAGGAACAAAAAATTTTGCACTTTTAATAAAAAAAACTTGCAAAAAAGTATTTTCAATAGAAATTTCATTTTTGTTCCTATTTATTGGTGTACTAAGAGTTGTAATTCAGATAAGGGACATGCAAAAAAATTAATGGCAATGTTTGCAAAATAAATGAAACATACTTGCAACATGCAGAAAAATGCAATCAAGAAATGTAGTTCCAATAGCTGAAGGAAATTGCAAAGGGATGACAGCAATGGCTAGCCATTCCCCATTGCTCTTGAAGATGGCACTGACCAGTACTTGCAGAGGATGTGGTATTCTTCATGTAGTTCCCTCCCTCATGGAAAGTGCCATTTGGTGGTACAAGGTATCTTACCTTTTACCACCCTTGTAGCACACAAGACAGAGTTTTTGTCTCCCTGGTGGCATCAGCTGTTGCAAGACATGTCACATGACACCGTCTTCAGACACTCAGAGGGATTCAAGAGCTTTGGCACTTCTTGGGTGATAGTGTTTTCTGCAGAGGTTGGCATCAGCATCATGATCCTCTTTCAACACAACAGGATCATCCAGGTGGAAAGCCTCAAGCTGATGAGGCAAGTGTCCAGCCAACACATTACGAAAGTATTCCCTTTGCATCGTTAGTCCAGCATGTGATGAGGCACCTTGTCACATGCAAGTACTTAGTGCTCCTCTCATCAACTAGAAAGTACCATGGATGCCATGCTCCAAGTGTTCCTCAGAAAGGGTGATGGGATTATGAAAACTATCAATAAATACATAGTACCCATTATTCATATTTAGTGCCAAAAAAACCAACATTATCACAGTGAGTGTGAGACACACAATGGGAAATGTGAAAGTCCAGGATGTAATATCTTTCATTTTCACATAAGAAATAAAACTTGATAATATTCATACCAGGTTTCTAGGGGTTGTAAGTATTAATGAATAATCTTCCTTCATAGGAAAGCATGCCCTCATCCAAGGAAAGACTCTGCAAAGGCTGTATACAGTCTTCAGTATTTCTTCTGCACATACTCCATGATGGTTTAAACCAGAAAGAGTTTATCCTCTTTGCCCTTTGGCACTGCCGCTGTTGAATATGTAGAGATGTTTGCTTATCAGTCAATAACAACTTTATGTCTTGATCTTTTGGGCAATGGAAGGGGATGCAAGGATCTGGGGCTTAGTAGTCTGCCCCTCAGGCTAATATCAAATGCCTATGAATATACACAGCTCTAGGTAGTGCACAATATTAGTGCAGTTGCACCCATGCCATGAGTATTTTGTCCCCAACCTTATGTACATCCTGCAGAAGTGTTGTAAGATGCCAAGAAGTGTGGTAGGAATAAGCACAGAATTCCCTGGGATGGATGGCACTAAATGGATGGGCAACAAGGGGGTTGGGTCACATGACCCCTCAGGCTCCACATCCACTGCAAGATAATACCAAGCAGTGCTCCTTTTTTCTCTCTCTCTCTCTCTCTCTCTCTCTCTCTCTCTCTCACATTCTTATGCAGTGGCACAAGTAAACCCTGCAGTTTGGGTAAAAACACTGATTGCACACTTGGATCATCACCATCATCATCATTTTCACTTTCCATTTCCTCTCTTCAACCCCTCTGACTAGCAAATCCTTCACAAACCAACACCAGAATTATCTTCGATCATTTTCTCCATTTCATCTCTTGCATGCTCATCTTCTGGCCCTTCCCAGTCATTATCATTTGTATTGCATTCTGTTTCATTTTCAAATAAGGCCTCCAAAGTTTTCTGGCTTACAGTGGTAAGATTGTGTTTCTGAAACTCAGTAAGCCACGTGATGTGCTGTTCACTCACAGAGGTAAAGCTGCCAACATTCACACCTCCATGTGCATCACCTTCCTTGTGATTATGCTCACTTTCAGGAAATCATGATTAACTTAAGAGTGGAAAGTATGAACTAAAGCGTAGCTTTCACTTTAAAATACTAAAATGGGACTTCTCCAATACACTTTATTTCTAATTCACTTTCCAGGTTGTTACTATCTGGCAAAGTAAGTTATGGAAAGTTAAGGCTTTAAATTAATCTTGGTAAAGCATGTCACATGGGCAGAAGCCAATTATGTACAGCTTGCTTTCTGAGCTCAGCTGTTATGTTGAACCTTGTTTCAACTCGGGAATAACTTTGACTTGCATGATCTCACACATTCCTATTTCCAGAGATCTCATGGCAAGTATGTAGTCTCTTGTGTTTCTGCATCTTCTTCATAATTTCTACATTCATCAATGGATTTTCTTGGTTTTGATTGCTGCTATTTTTCTTTTACAAACTTACTGTAATGGGACAATTTTTGCATTATTACTTACATATTCGTTTACTATTTAAATACAACAAATACCTGAAGAATGAGACAACTGCTTGAAGAGATTCAAAGTTGTAGAGAGCCATGCAACAGGCTCATATGGCTCTGGATCATCAACCTGTGTAACAGGATGTAGCCTTCTTTATCTGTAACTTGAGATACTGCATCCCTTTTGTGCTGATGTAAGGAGAGCAGGTTTCAATGAATCAAAGGACTATCTATATGCCTCCAGTACCTACAGTGCTATTAATTTTTTTTGCAAAAAGGGCACAATCAGTAAAGTAGACAAGTACAGAAAAGGAAATTGAGAACAGAAGAATAAACGATAATAGAATAAAAGGAATAAAAACAAGCACTGTAAGCTACAAAAAAGTGTAACATAAATAAATATTGCAATTTCACATTCGTTATTTCCCTTACCCCTTAAATAAGTATGTATCACAATTTCACATTCCTTATTTCTCTTACACCTGTTTCTCCCATCTGCCAAAGTTATTGTAGAGATGCCACTAAAACTGTGCCAATCTCATCTCTTTAACATGTGATTGTCTGACAAGATGACAGTCTTTGGGACTGAGCGACCATCCATCAAAGAAGTGCTCAGTTCCTCATTCTTAATTCATTCGTAAAACATCTTTGTGAACTATGATGAGCAGTCCTTAGGTAACTTCTCTTCTACTGACATCACCTTTTTATTGCTTTCTGTTGGGTTGCAGTTTTATCCTTTGAGCCATGAATTCACAGAGGATTTTACTTTTTTTCCATCAGAGAACATGAAGATATGATTTTGTACTCTTCTGTACACTGCCTCTTTTTTTTGCCACAAACATCCATTCAGCAGATGACATTTTTTCTTGAATCCTCCAAAGTGTGTGTATCACTCATTAAATAGCGCTACATGTAATTCTTTTTTTCATGAATTGTGAACTTGACTGTAAAAATAAAGAACAAAAAATTATGCAAATAATATCTTTCAAAAAGCACTGATGAGAATGTATCAAATAAGGGATTTTGACGTAGGAAAAATCTATTTCTGGGTCGAGGAGGAAGCCGTGTGCAGCCCAGTGAAATAAGTCCGTTTAAAAAAAAAAAAAAAAAAAAAAAAAAAAAAACGTTATTTCTAGTAAATATTTGCTATAATACCAGAGAACTGCTAAATTGGACATGTCAGAACTCTCTGACTCGCTCACCTATAAAAAAAGGTGTCGGTATAAACCTGGGGCGAGTGTTAAACACCTACCACAGCAACCCCTCCAATTAGCCTTTTCCTCATCAAAATCCCCTAAATATGGGGAGCTGACCCATAGGTCACACCCTGCTACCCCGTTGAAGGCGTCTGTGACGTCATACTTATCAATAGCATTGAAGCTTGGTGCACAGCAAGGGGGGGGGGAAACTATGGGGGATTTCACTGGGCGACACTGCTTCCTCGCCCAGAAATAGATTTTTCCTACGTCAAAATCCCTTTCATGGCTCGGCCCGTGGTCGTCGATCCGTGAAATTGTACCAGAGAAAACACCAGCTACATTTTTCCTACAATGAAATACAAGATTGATTAGAAATAATAATACCGTAGTACCGTTCCAAGGCATCTTTCGTATCATGAGGTTTTTCGTATCTTGGACACATTTTTACATGTAAAATGGCTAATCCGCTCCAAGCCCTCCAAAAACCAAAAACACCCCAGTAAATTTCAAAAAAAAATAAAAAAAGCTAAATTGACCTAAAAACAATGAAATACTACAACAATTTGGACTGCCATTCAATACCTAAATTAATAAAAAAAAAAATGCAAAATATAACCTGTAAATAAAGTGTATATTAGTGTACATGGTAACAAGAAATATACTGTACGTAAAATGTGGAAGCTTACCCTTTCGACGTGAGGCTACGTACATACGTAACTATCCAAGGAAGATTGCTTCTGCCTACTTTTCACAATGTTCCTGTGTGAGCCTTTCGGGGGTTGTCCTTCTACAAATGATTTGCACTTTATGAAAAGCGGGATTAATTTCTGCCGTTTTTTTCTTTTGTACATATGTACGTACGTACACTTTAAAAAAAATATACGTAACACAATTCCTGTGTGAGCCTTTTCGGGGGGTCTTCTACAAATGATTGCACTTTATGAAAAGCGGCTTTTAATTTCTGCCGTTTTCTTTTTTTTTTTTTAATTTTTTTTTTAATAACGTTTTTTTTTACTTTTTTTACTTTACGTAGGTTTTTATTTTTTTTTTTTTTTTTATACAGAATTTCAACTTTCTGTTCTTTCTTTGCACCTCATGACTCTGTGGCCCTGGTGTCCATCAAAACCCTGTTCAACCAAATGCTCTCTCTGCAACTGATTGGGGTACTGAATGTTCGGCTGCTGACCCTCAACATAAACTGAAGTGCCTTGATTATACGTACTGGTATGCATGTTGTAAATGATTGGTCTACACCCTCTGTTCAGCAGGGAGTGGATATTCTACCAACCTTGCAAAGTTTCCAGTTATCCCATGAGAGAGACCTTGATCACTTATCCCATGTGAGAGATCTTGGTCACTTTTTTTTTTTTTTAATAACGTACACATTGATGATCCCGAAAACTAATACCGCGTGCGTACTATAACAATGCTGTACCGAGTGGCCGAAGCACGCCACCACGTATACCATAGTAGATGCATGATGGGAGGGACGCTGGCCAATAGGAGAGAAGGATTTCATGGCCGCGACTAGCATCAGGAACCAATGGGAGAGCAGGGAGGATGGTGGCGAGTCTACTAGTACTAAGATGGCGGCGTGCGGCGCGATTTTCAAAATTGTTATCCGGGCGAATCTCGACTTTCAGAAACCTTTTCGCATCTTGAAAACTTTTCGTATGTAAACAATAGAGCCGTTAAAATTTAAATTTTTTTCGTATTGGCTTTCATATCTCGAGTTTTTCGTAAGTTGAGCCTTTCGTATCTCGAGGTACTACTGTATATATAACAAATATAACTGCTGAGGTAGGTAGAATATTAATGAGGCTGTCACAAAGGAAAAGATCCGTATGACACAAGGACAGCACTATATTGATGTTATAGCAGGGGACACTGGTCTCCCCCCTGTTATGGTATGATATTTAAGACCCTCCAAAGACTTAAGGTAATGCTTTTTGAACACTGAAGGGCGATTTCCAACCAGTTTATACTTCTTTAGATCATCAAAGTCATATGTTTGAAGAAATCTATAGAAGTTTACTATAGCCCGAATGTCATGCACCCTGGGAAATGACCCTGGGCTGGCTTTCTTAATAAAATACAAAATTTGTTGTCTAATACCCTGTAATGATATGGTACCACCACTCTGCCTAATGAAGAGCCGGCCTCCGGAATAGGAAGATGTCCTAGATAAATAGTCCTTGAGAGTTTTTAACAGGACATAAAGATGTATCCTGCGGAAGCGGGACAATCTTCCATGGGGGCCACCTCACCAAAGGGTCCTCATTCTTAGCCAGAAATTCTTTATTTGGCGAAAGCAACACAGCGCCCGAGGAAAGGAATTCTATATGCCCTTGGTCCCTAGCTAATGATGACAGCTCCAATATCCTAGCAGCTGAAGCCAGATTTAATAAAAATAGTGTCTTACGTAAAAGGGTTTGATGATCACACTTTAAGTTGTCTATTTTAGAAGCTAGCCTGAGAACATCGTTCAGAAACCATGACACTGATGATGGCCTGTGAACGGGCCGCAGACGTGTGCATGCCCTTGGAATTGACGTGAAATAAGACTCAGTTAGATTTATACCAAGCCCGAGAAGAAAACCTTTTTCAGAGCTGACTTAGTGGTTGTTATTGTGGCATCTGCCAAGCCTTGTTCGAATAAAGTCCTGAAGAAGGTATAGCCACGTTTTTTATTGTCCCCCCATTACTAAAAAAAACTTTGGTATTTGATTACTTGAGAAATGTAGTTAATTCCTTAACTGCTCAATCATACTGACGAAGTGTAATTCTCTTTTGTCTGACTCCAAGAACAAAATGTCTGTGGATCAATGTCCCCTACTCTCCTACCTGCAAACTTCATGAAATCCATAAAGTTAGGGTTTTGTGAAGAACTGAGGATTCGAACACAGTCCTCGTTTGTACTTGTTGTGACAACCTCAAGTCCGGGAGAGGGTGAGGACGAAGAGCTATCTCCAGGAGAAAGGGAAACCAAGGCCTTGGAAAGGTCTCAGCTTGTGTAGCACTTCAGAAGAAGGTCACTGGAGGAATAGATAAAATTTCCTCCATTGGGTACCAATCTATACTTAGTGCATCCGTAGCGTATGCCAGAGGGTCCAGATTCGGGGCTACATAACAAGGCAACCTGTGGTTTGCCTCTGTAGCGAACAGATCTACTTCCAGACCCGGTACCCTCTGCAAACTCTCTTGAAAGATCCCGCTCCAGAGACCATTCTGACTCCAGGGAGGGGACTGATTGGGACAGTGCGGCTGTTACGACATTGGTGGCTCCTGCCAGATTGGGTAGCCAATAGATGCCAGGTGTTCTTGGCTGCTAGAGAAAACAAAAAATTTGCTACCATCACGTGATCACATGACTTGACTTTGAACCACCACCCGTTTATACAGTGTACCACTATCGCACTGTCGAGGACCAACCTGATATGAGTTTTCTTCCTTCAGAGGACGGATCTTCCTCACGGTCGAAACACTGCATAGCTTCCAGGACGATGATGTGAAGCATTTGGGGAGCTGAGGTGACCAAGTTCCCTGAACCTTCACGTGCTGTGAATAACCTCCCCAACTTGTGAGTGATGCGTCCTTGTGCACCACTAGGGACGAGGGAGGGGACTGCAACGGAACCTCCTTGGCTAGGTTCGCGGCCTTTGCCCAAGGCGGAGACGTTTCTGAGGAGCAGAGGTATCCGGGGCGATCTTGACCCGACAACTGGCATTGGCCTTTGAACGCCAAAACCCGATTGATGTCCTTAAGCTAGGCTTTCAACAGAACGCCTGTGACTGAGACAAACTGGAGCAAGCCTAGGAACCTCTCTTGATTCCTCCTAGAAGTCTTTTTGCATTTTTAAAAATTTGTCTTGTTGCCCTGGCAATCTACTTCCCCTTTCCTGATGGAATGGAAAGAGTGTGTGATTCCAAGTCCCAATGGATACCTAGCCACTAGAATTTGGACTCCGGGGTCAGGGGGTCAGATGGGACTTGTTGGCCCTTCTGATCTTGAACCTTATATGTTCCAGGAAAGACATGACCTTATCCGTGGCCTGCACACACTTGTCTTTATCTAACTCCCAGATCAAGGCCAATCGTCTTAGGTACAGCCACCACCAATATACCCTGAGACCTTAGCTCCTGCACCACCTCCTCCGCTAGTTTTGTGAAAACCCTTGGGGCTATATTCAGTCCGAAGGGCATCACCCTGAAGTAGTAGGCTGCTTTCTTTAGTGTGAAACCCAGGTATGGGCAGAAGTGCCGAGCTATCGGGACATGCTAATAGGCGCCTGTAAGACCTATAGAGGTGGTGACAACCCCACGGGGAAATAAGGTCCGTACCTGAGAGATGGTCAGCATTTTGAACTTGTCGCAACGAATGTACAAGCTTAAATGGGACAAGACTAAGATCACCCTTCTTTGTTGGTGCCTTTCCCCGGGACACTGAATAGGCGACCCCAAAATTTCAAATGCTTTGTCCTGGAGACTGCCCACTTGTGGAGAAGATCCCGGGAGTAATCTATCAACTCTTGGGTTGGTTCCTAATAGAAGGTGATGGGTGGAGGTGGACCCTTGTTCCAACTCCAGCCTAGGCCCCTGGATACTATGCTTTTCGCCCAACTGCTGAACCTCCAACAATGCCGAAAGAGGTACAGCCTGCCTCCTACCTGAGAAATTTCATTGAGATGACGATGGTCTGGTTCCACGAAAAATAAAATAAACGAAAATAACTTAATGAAATATACCAAACCAGAAATAAAATATAACGGTGGGTAAATGACAAAGTACGTAATAAAGTCACGTGCTCGAATAAAGGCCCCCGTGCAAAACCATGAAAATAATGAAAATAATGAAAATATAAGTAATCAAAAACAGGATCGACCTAAAACTGCCACCCAAGATATAAATAAAATATGTACTGAAATACCACACGGTAAAGCAGGATGGATGCCCACGCAAAACCGATATAATACATACAAGGGAACGCCGTAAGGGCGACTCGCTGCAGATTACGTCAAGTGATGCCTAACAAAATCCTAAATAAAGGCAAAACGAAAGGCAAACTCACTCCCTAAATATTGTCAAAAACGGAACAAGTACTTAACTTGGGTGAAGAGGCAGACTAACGATCCATAGTGAGATAAAACACAAAATAGGATTAAAGAGCAGACAGCTCAAAACAAACGTGCCAACGCAAGGTGGCTATCGAAAAGTATGAAGTCACAGACGCCTTCAACGGGGTAGCAGGGTGTGACCTATGGGTCAGCTCCCCGTATTTAGGGGATTTTGATGAGGAAAAGGCTAATTGGAGGGGTTGCTGTGGTAGTGTTTAACACTCGCCCCAGGTTTATACTGACACCTTTTTTTATAGGTGAGCGAGTCAGAGAGTTCTGACATGTCCAATTTAGCAGTTCTCTGGTATTATAGCAATATTTTACTAGAAATAACGCTAAACGGACTTATTTTACGGAGCGACACGGCCGAGCCCAGAAACTAATATTACCTAGTACAGTACATACATTATATTTTTGCTACAGTAATTTTGTTGATTCCTGACAGGGATTTAAGAGTAAAAAGCACAACTGATAACTATGCAAGCAGCACTCATTAAAATATGGTGCAGTTTTGTATTTGTGATATAATCCCCTCTAATTATATAAAGCATCTTAAGAATTGGAAAGACCCCTAGATTTGTTATTTTATTTTCAATCATTTCATTTTGTATTTCAATCATTTCATTTTGTATTTCTCAAATCTCTGTAACACTGTTTTCTATGTGGATTACATAAAATAATGTATGTGACATTTTACATCTCTTTTCTACATTCTGTGTACATTACTATACCATTTTTGTATGGTATACATGGGGCCATTAAAAAAAATCATTTTCTTATCTGTATTTTTATTTTCTGAAATATTTCATGATAAACATTTTGAAGAAAGTTTTTATTGTTATGGTCTCTGTATCATTATCATTGTCAGTATGAGTCATTTTTCTTGTATATAATAATTCATTACACATCATTACCATATAATTCTACTGCAAACATTATAAAATTAGTTAATGCAAGAATTTTTGTAAATGACTAAACTCCTAATACTTCTCATTTCCGAAATTCATATAAAAACTCATTTAAGCCAAGATAAAAATATGATGTGCTAGAGTATCGTGTAGTTTTATAATACAATTTCTAAACAGCTTTGATATTTGGTGCAACAATTATTACTTTCTTAATATATAAAATAATTTTCAAGGGCTGATTTTACAATAAAGAATGAATTTCAAATGTCAATTTTTGCAGATGTTATTGTAGAATTTCAGCAGTCAGCCATCAACCGAATATATTTTCCTTGGAAAACTGTAACAACTGTATTTACTCACTTGAATACAAAACAAAATTAGTAAGTAAATATTTCACTTTTTACCAACACATTTTCTTCATTTTTCTATGATCCTGTGCAAACCATGATGGATTCTGCGTAAGTTTCTCTTCAGTACTCTGGTGCCTATTGCACATCAAGAATTTGTTTATTCAGTCAATCATCAGCATCAAAGTTACTCTTTGGAATGTAGCAAGGAATTTTATCATGCTTAGTTTCTGTATATCTATATCTATATATATATATATAGATATATATATATATATATATATATATCTATATATATATATATATATATATATATAAGTATATGTATATATATATATATATGTATGTATGTATGTATATGATATATCATATATATATATATATATATATATATATATATATATATATATATATATGATGTATGTGTGCTTTTCTGGACATAGTTTTTATGTGATTTTCATCAAATGCTAATGCACATGGGGCATCTACAATTTTCTGGCAACCTTATAGTACATATGTGTAATACTTTGTCCAATCATCAAGGCTAGAGTTCTCAAGGGACAAACAAAAACTGCTATTATGTTTGTCACCTTTTCCATTACATACCTGACTGCTTTTCAGCCATTAACTTACAGCTGCCTTCTGGGCTACACCAAATTTACACTGAAGCCACACTTTAGACTTTAGTACGTATATAGCTGAGTATGTACAGCCAAAAACTGATTGAAAAAAAGAATCCACAAGGAAAAGGATGCACTTCACATTTCAGATAAATGACGATTCATACAGGTACACAACCCATTATCCGAATTTCTAAAAACCAAAATCATTTTGTAGGGAGTAGTGTCAATTCAGAAGGTTGGTGGTTTGGTGTGCTAATGGCTGACCTGAGTCATTTAGGTGCGTGCTGCTTTTCTAATTATTTTCCTGACTAAATCCCATAAATGACCATTGAAAATCCAAAGATTAAAAAATTCCCAATAATTGTACATCTGCCAAGCCTTAGAGTCTTAAATAATCTCTCTCTCTCTCTCTCGTGTGTGTGTGTGGTATGGGTAATACATCTTTGGAAGAATAAAAAACAAACATAAATTTGTTGTTGTCAATTGGATGGACTACGTATAAAAGGTGTGTCAGCAAGTAAACAGAAAAAGATTAAACCTTCCTCGACAGATTAAAGAGATGATTTTGGTTTTGAAGGTTTGTCCAGCAGCGTTAGTAAATAACTTCTGAAGCACAAAGAAAATACAATCTTTTGTTGCTGAAGAATCAAATGAACCAACAACTTTACCCTCAAAGTAATGAGAAGGAATTCGTTCTATTTTTCATGTAATCAGTAAATATTGGCAGTCCCTGGTTATCAGTGGGGGTTCAGTTCTCGGCAGGGTGCTGACAAGCAAAAACCGCCATTAACCGAAACTCAGCAATTTGTGGTGCCAATATCTGGTTAATGGTGCCTCTGTTAGGTATGTTATGGTGCCATAACTATTATACTCCGTGCGTTATGACAGCACAAATCGCCGATGTTATGGTGCTAGACAAGTGCCGTGAAACTGGATCACCATTGATTGAGTCCCCTGATAACCGGGGACTGCCTGCAATATTAAAAACTGTGTACTGTATTCAAAACACAACTACTTACACCACGTCGTCCTTCGTGTGTGCAAAACGTTCTTTCTCAGACAGAAAACAACTAAAACCTGATTGGCTGGCAGGTTGCCATGGAGATCTGTTAGCCAATGACTGCCCTCTACTTCTGTTCTATTTATAGACATGTGACAGCACTAAAGCCCTGAGTCACACATTGTCAATTTCAGACAGCAACTGCCATAATGGTTGGGTTTAGTGATCTATCGCCTATAGTAGTCACGGTCCTTGGGACCCCCAAAAAACAACTCCATGATGACTTCTGCAATGAACCATTACGACAGCGTTGCGAAAGTTGAGATAGGATTATATAGGTACATAGTCGCAAGTGCAAGTCACCCATGATTTAGGCCACCCCCACGTTTAACAGTTTTTTCAGGACTCTGACTTCTGTGAAGGCATAACGATTTTTGACGATTTATTCGCAGTGTAGTTAGGTAATATGGCAACTTACGTAACGGGATTGTACTGAGACATGAATATGAATGCCACCATATATATAAAGTGCCAGGCAAACTCTGCACCCATCATTCTCGTAGCAGTCCCAGACATAGCGAGAAAAATGGAGGACATGGATTTTCATACCTGAGAACCTACATGATCTTGAATTGGTAGAATGCATTTTGGATTATTATGATGCTAATGAATTAAATTTGATTGCAATGAACTCACTAAAGAAAATCGTGTTGATAACTGTGTAAATTTCCTGAAGAAAAGTTAAAATTAAAAAATATTTATATTACCACATATATTTTTGTTTAAATTGTATTGTGTCCTCTTTAGCTATATCTGAAGTTCTCAAATTATATCAAGAATACTGAAAATCTTCAATGCAATATATATTTTAATTAAAATAAAAAATGCCTTATCTTATCTTATACGTCAGAACATGCTAATAGTAAATTGAATTTTACTGCAATGAACTCAGTAAAGAAATTAAAGTTGAAAAACTGTAAAAGTCCTGAATAAAAGTTAAAATTCCAAAATAATTATATTACCAAATAATGTATTTTCGTTTAAGGTGTACGTATGTGTCGTATTTAGCCATACGTACATATCTGAAGTTCTCAAATTATATCGAATACAGAAAATCTTGAATCCAAAATATATTTCACTCAAACTTGAAAACAGAGGCAGGTGTGGGTAATTAATGAAGCCCTTGAACTTTATAGGCTGCCATGCAGCCCCACTGCGCACGCTGTGGGGTTGCCAAGTACATGGCATATATTGTACTGGATGCCGTAACTTGCCATTACTAGTTACAACTTGCATAATCAAATGCCTGCAAGTCTGAGAGGCTATTATCAAGTTGTTGTGTGTTGTCCCCTAACATGGCGGCTTTTGACAGCAGTCGTGGAATGATGGCAACTATGCTGAGCAGCCTTGCATAGTCAGCATTACTGGCGTCTTGGTTGTAATGAGATCGTAATGAGCAAAATTTCAGCTGTTACAACTTGCACTGTCTGAAATTGCCAATGTGTGACCCAGGCTTAAGTTTGAAAGTTACCATGATCACAATTATTGAGTTCTAATGGCAAAAATTACTCAATAATTTGGTTTAGGTGATTTTTTGTTCGTGAAAACAATCAATTAATTTAAAATTTAATACGTATAGTGGTTTGAACCAACGAGAGGACAAAATTATTATCAACTAAAAAATTTCTCTTCAGTTAACACTTATGAAAATATATTCACTCCGAGGTACGTAGTGCAAATTAGATAATAAAGGACATTTGTAGCTCTATGTATATATATACATATATATATACATATATATATATATATTATATATATAATATATATACATACATATATATATATAATATATATATATAAATATATATATATATATATATATAATATATATATATATATATATATATATATATTATTATATATATATATATATATGAATCACTGTCATGTGATAAAAATTCATAACATGGCTACGTGCGCAAACGTTCGACTTTAAGATGGCAGAGGGGGTTGGATATCAATTCTAATTACAAAATAAAAGTACCTGAGTTCGACAGTGATTTGTAAGGGCGGAATAGGTATCAACTTATACCTCACTTGTTGGTCCAGTCGATAATGTCACTGAAGTCCTGATTTTCTCCTCTGTCCGCTGGGTGCTGGTTCGAACCATGAGAGGACGAAATTATTATCAACCAAAAAATTCCCCTTTGGCTAACATACATGGAAATATATTAATTCCGAGGTAGACCGAATTGGATATTAAAGGACATTTGTAGCTCGATGTATGTAAATGCATCAAGGTGATGTGGTGAAAAAAAATAAAAAAAATCATATATATATATAATATATATATATATATATATAATATATATATATATATATCTAATAATATATATATATATATATATATATATATATATATATATTATATATACATATTAATATATATATATATATATATATAATATATATATATATACATATAATATATATATATATATATATATGTATAATATATATTATAATATATATATATATATACTATATATAATATATATACATATATATATATATATACATTATATATATATATATATATATTACATATATATATATACTACATATATATCTATTTATACTATATCATCTATTATATATATACATATATATCCAATATATATATAGATAATATATACATATATATATAATATATACATATATATATATATATATACTATATATATATATATACATATATATATATATATATATATATATATATAATAAATATATATACATATAAGATACATATTATATACATATATATAACATATCTATTATATTATATATATTATATATATTATATATATATATATATATATATATATATATACAGTGGTCCCCCCATATTTGCGGGGGATGCATACCAGACACCCCCCGTGAATAGTTAGAACCCGCGAATAGTTGGAACCCCCTATAAAAATGAAATGAAAACAGCCTATTTTGTTAGTTAAAACTCAAGAAAAACCCACTAAAAATTTTGATACGTGGTTTTTGGTAATAGTTTTATCACAAACAGTGCATTTTATGATGAAAGAAATTGATAAAAAAACAGGAATTTGTGAATATTTCTCATAGAAAATGCTGCGAATATGCGAATTTTCCGCGAATAGTGCGGGGAAACATTCCAGAGAGAAATCCACAAATCCGGAGAACGCGAATACAGGGGGTCCACTGTGTGCATATATCATATATATATATATATATATATATATATATATATATATATATATATATATATATATATATATACATACAGGCGGTCCCCCGGTTACGACGGTTCCGGCTTACGACGTTCCGAGGTTACGAAGCTTTTCTTAAATATTCAATGGAAAGTCCGTCTCGCGGTACCGGACGCCTGTATATATATATTCAAAATTGCATGGTATACCATTTGGCCCTTTTATGTATTATTTTTATCATGTATTTGATGATAAAATTAGTAAAATCAATGCATTTGAATTCTTACTTTGAAATGCTGCCATGAAAGAATCTTGAAAATTAAATTTTATTTGTTTGTCTGTATATAAATAAAGCTTGTTTGACTCTTAATAATTTCAGTAGTAGTATGTGGAAAAAGCATTAATTCTATTTTCTAAAGAGGAACTTTGTGCAAAATCAATAGTAGTATGCAATTGCATTTATTCACCTATTTCTCTAAACAGAAAAAATGTTTTTGTGGTTATTTATATTTAATACTAAATTTATGCTAACACAAGGTATCAACATGTTTACATCTTTCTCATTCTAATTCGTATACATAATCCTGTAAGAGATATCTTACAATTTAACCTCTACAATCTGTTAATACTGTATACAATATGACCATGATAATGACATGCACGTTACAGCATTTTTTAGCGAGAAGAGAAAAAAGTATCATGGTATTTGTTGATAAAATATAGTTACAGCTTTCTGTTAATTGCCACAAGGAATTCATTTATACATGAGTATGTCTTGCTCTCAATTATAAATTATTTTAATTTATTAAATGTTTTATGTGATTACTACCACCAATTTTCAACTCTGGTACATTTGAATCAGGGTCCATACATAATGCAATCAATGGCTCACTCTGTAGTATTGTATTTGAGAAATGTTTGCTGTAGATTTCAGGCATTGTTCATGTTTAAACATTTACAAAATGCACATGTTCACACTACTGCCTTCTTTCTCCTTTATTGATTATACTGATAATACTTTATCTGATAATTGTGCATGCTTTTAAACTGCTTAATGTTCATAGTAATTCGGTAGTTGATGTTCTAGAAACTAATCATAGTTGTTATTCTAGTATAGATGGTAATAACATATTGTGTATTTGAACAGCTTGTCTACATACAGTGGAAGGTACTTTGCTACACTTTTTCCATTTAATTCTTGATACTGATTTGGCCTCATAGACTGAAATTATTTTTGAGGGTTGTTTGTATTATATATTTTTTATATTTTGTTTATATCATAGATGTATACGTGCAGACATCTCTATTAGAATATTCTTCCTAGTGAAGGACATTGTAATTACCCTATTAAATATGTATGTTTCTATTTCGAGGTACTGACCACTTAACTGCAGCAAAACTCGAAATATGAATTTTATCTCTATAATTATTTTGATCTGAATTTTAATTTCATATATTAGTTAAAGCTTAGTCTTCATCTCGTTTATACTTCTGAGTCACTAATACTAAAGGTATTTTCCTTATGTGTAGTGAGAAAATAGTTTTTGGCACTTTTGTCAGTCAGTCTCCCAGCATGAAGCAATTTTTTTTTTACGTATCTGTATTCACCTGGAGAACATTTTTCCTAAAAGATAGGAGAACAGATATAAATGGCAGTATGAGCCATCAACTTGACTTTTAGTTATTACAACTTAACTCTTTACTTCTATGAGGATGTTTCTTAATATCTCACAAAATTCACAGACATGCAAACTTTTCATTGATACTTAACTGTCATACACGAACTTTTCACAGAAGTGGATGTTTACGAATACATACTCTGAAATGTTGCAAAAGTGCTTGTTTAATTTTTTATGCAATTTATAAGTTTTTAAACTTTTGTGTGTAAATTAAATAACATTAAATAATAAAAATAATAATTCTCTCTCTCTCTCTCTCTTCCTGAGATGAGAGAATTTTTATGGTACACGTATGTTTATTGATATTTTCAAATAATAATAATAATAAAGCTGGGATTACAAAATTTGTATGGGATAAGTATTTTAAAAATTCTAACCTTTGCTTTTTGTTTAATTCGTTGAAGACAAGCTCAAGCCAGAGGGGTCAAACATGTCAATTCAGTGTGACAGGATGGGGAAGTGTTGCGATTACCAGGTCAAAGGATTCTCTCTCTCTCTCTCTCTCTCCTTTACTATCTTTAACTGTAAATGCCCCGTTCTAAAACACAGAAACATAACTATGAGTTGTATTAGTCCAAACAAAAAGCACTGTTTGTTCAGAATAGGAACTTTAGAACAGACAAGGAGGGAAGAAAGAAATAGTACATATGTAATCTTCACACACCTATATTTTTGCCAAATCATTTTCTTTTTTAAGGGTAATGTATTACACTAACTATACTCTGTTTTTTTCCATCTGTCCATCTACCTGTGGTGTTTGCGCATGGTAACACTGCATCCCGGGGTTTAAAAACATCCTATTTCGAATATTAACGTTGTAATTCGCATACAGTAAATTATTAAAAACACTTTTCGATTGCAAATGTACACCAAGATATCCTTTTATTTACCTAAAACTTACACATAGCGTAACTATTTAAAGCCCGGGACGTAGTGTTACCATGCGCGACCACCACAGGCGGATGGACAGATGGAAAAAACTGAGTATAGTAAGTGAAATTACAGTAAATAACTTTAATTTCTTTTAAAAGTTAGCTTAATACATAGAGAGCATGTTTAGGGTTGTATTTAGTGTTCAAACTCTAGAAATAAGCATTTATTAGCATTTTTAGAGACCATGCCAAAACTTACGCAAAAATTCACCTTGGACAGGCGGTTTGGAACTTAATCTTGCGTAAGTTCGGGGTTCTGACTATATATATACACATAAATGTCTAGTGCCAAGATTTTTAGCACAAATTTTCAGTTATCAGAGCCAATAATAGAGTACTGGCGCCGATACATACCCAACAGAGGTGCCATTAACTGGTTATTGGTGCCGATAAGTGACAAATATCACAAATTTTTGCTTATCATCAAGCCATTGGAACAGAACCCCCACTGATAACAGGGGACTACCTGTATGTGTGTATGTGTGTGTGTATGTGTGTGTATGTGTGTGTGTGTGTGTGTGTGTGTATACATAAGCAGTCCCCAGTTATTGGTGGACTTGTCTAGTGCCATAAAATCAGCAATTTATGGTACCGGAATGCGCCTAGTTCTAGTTATCGGTGCCATATGGTGCTGATAATAGTGTTACAGTGCCATAACATACCCAACAGAGCCACTATTAACCGGTTATTGGTGCCATTAACCAGATATTAGTGCCATAAGCACCATAAATCTCTGAGTTTCAGTTAAAGGTGGTTTTTGCTTATCAGCACCCCATTGAGAACAGAAACAAACAACACCGCCCCCCCCCCCCCCCCCCCCCCCCCCCAACCTATACATAACAGTTTTGGCATAGGAAAAACCTATTTTTGGTAGCCGCTGTTTGTCCTTAAAAAAGTTACTCTCATGATCCCCCAGGGCTCCATAAGGCAGACCACCCAATCTCAAAGAATTCTCCTCTAGTTGGACTTTACCAAAATAGTGCATGTTAGCACAATGACAGAATATAAGGACTTAAGACAAGAGGGCTCTATCTCTTTGTCTACAGCAACTGCCTAGGTTCATTTCTTATCCTTTACACGCTGATGTGGCAACAGTGCATCATACATTGGCCACTTTCCTTGGGGAAATGGGTGAGTTTGAGGACTCACAGCAGCTACCAAAAATAGATTTTCCTACGCCAAAACCAGTTTTTTTTTATAGCATAGCTGCTGTTCATCCTCAAAGGAACTTACAGAAGAAATTGACAGGTGATGAAACAGTTGCTGAAGTAGCTTTGCTCCTAGAATTAATCTCAACAAATCAGATAAAATTTTGAGACCTGGTTGATTTTCCTGTCTCTCCTGAGTGGTAGCATGTCCTGAGAGTGATACAATAAGACTACCTGGCATGCAGAATAAATGGTTTAGGAAACCTAGAAGTCTGTTCTAGGCTGTCTACCTTCTCTGCTGACCCTGCTGGCTGCAGCCAAACCCTCAACCTAGCATATACAACCCAGATGATCAGATACTGTTCCAAAGAAACAGACTAACCTTACAGGTTTTTGACCTGGTTTCTTAAGGCTTTGTACTGGTCTCAGAAATAATAGTACCAGTAGGCACTGAATAATTGTTATTTGCTTCTTTAGTAATTTTAAAACGCAGTGAATAATTTTTTTGTTCAGAGGATTTTTGGCATATCCAAATACTCATACTGGTATATGTACCTGCTTCTGTTTCCATTAGAGCTAATTTTTTTTTTCATTCTTGACAATTCTTGTCATTTGTTTTATGCTCTTTTTTACAGTTTACATATTTTAACCCACTTGTATACATTGGCCATGTTGTAAAGAGCAGTTTATACAAGTATTTTCATTTCTACAAACATGAGATCGATAGCCAAACTTGGACCAACTGTGCAGTGCCTATGCTTTGGCTTCAATCAGGAGACATGTAATCTTTAATTTTCAATGCAAATGTGGTTGCAGGTATTAGGGCCATAAAAATTTAAAATTATCATCTAAACTATAAGAATTATATGTACATTCCAAACATTACACAGGCACATCTAGTATCTCTTCCTCTGCAAATTCTTGCAGTCCACGATAAAATATTATTACTGTTCTACCATACATGATTCCAGTTAAGCATCACATCCTTCAGTAATTCAGTCATCTACCTTTATATTATATAATATATATAATATACAAGACTGAATGTTTAACTTAGTACATATTTCCTACTATAACAAAAAATTTCCTTATTTTAATACCTACTTTTTTATATATAGTACTTACTTTATAGTACATAGTTTTATTTCACATCCTTTCCATGGGATACAATAATAATAATAATAATAATAATAATAATAATAATAATAATAATAATAATATCCTTTATTTCAGCTCAGGGCCATATACATGGAATATACAAAATACAGACAGTAACATACACAATCTAGATACATGAGACAACATGATAAAAAAAATGAGTAATCGGCACATATCCACAAAATAGCTGAGGCAGCATAAAAGATAGTATTCATAATACTGGTAATAACGGTAATAATATTGGTGAGAAAAAAAATGCATTGAGAGTTATAACAGTTAGTGCACAGATTATATAACTTAAATTTCAACTAGAGACCTTAGGTGGTTACAGTAGTCAGGACCAGAGGGCTAAATATGAAAATTGAATGTAAAAAAAAAATTAACTTGATAGTAATCACAGCAATAATGAAAAAGTAAAATATCAGCAATAAATTTACAAATGACAAAATCTGCAGATGACATCTTGCCAATACAGGGGGGCAAAGGCCTCATTTTCCCATCTTTCCCTCAATTTAGATCTTCTTGCTTCACTCATTAGGACGCTTTGTTTGAGCGAGTTGCTGCTGTTTCTCACTCGGGTTACCAGACTGGACATTGTTCACCTTACAATGATTTTTAAATTGTCCAGGTGGTTTTCTATGAACATCTGTGTGGCGGAGTGGTAGCGGGGAGTGTTTGTGAGGCGTCTCAGAATGTCATTGTGCACAACAGTGATAGGTGGCTTAAGTATCCTTACTACATCTAATTTTATATTTTTCCACATCAATCCATAGCTCCACATATATAAAAATTTATGACGACTTTGTCATATAATGCTTCCTTTAGTTTGAAGTCTATAACTAAAAGATTGGATATATTGCAACTGGTTCCAAATGCTTCTTCATAATTGGCATTTGAAATCCAGGTATCCCACTTCTTATTTTTTAGCTTCATCTTTATTTCTCTTGTGTGACCGTACCTACTGGATGCACAGGCAAAGGTTTTGTAATTCCTCATTGTTTTCCTCTACAGTACAGTATATGTAAAGTGTTCAGATTTATGATATTTTCATAAGGGGGCTTACTGTGGCCTAGAGTTACACTGGGGGTCTAGTATTAGTTTCTAGAGTAAAACTGTTTACCCCAGATCCAGAAGTCATTTCCTGTGTCAAATATTTTTAAGGAAATCCAGAGGTATGGGAATTAGTGTTATAATTTTCTATTAAAATAAGAATATAATGAGAAACCTGTCTCAAAATCTTAATGGTACCACTTGCCTTTTATGGAGCTCATTCCTCCAACAATGATACCAATAAGAACTGACTCCCAATTGTCACCATCTACTCTACACTGAAGGGATGGCATCAACATGATTAGAGTTGCTAAAGTGTATGCCAAACTCTCTTCATGGAGCTAAGAGCATTACATGAAGACAGTTATCTGCACTTTCATAATCTTGATGGGCAAACCAGGCAGAATATTGAGAATCCTATCCCTATAAATTGACCAGCTCCAGAAATTCCTAGGGTAATTCTAAAAGATAGTAAGTACGTACCTCCTGAAATATGTTGATGCCTCTGGTCAAAACATAATTAGACTGTTGGTAAAACCACCCTGGCTACACAACTAACTAGAAGAATGAACTCCAATCACAACAATATAAATTGAATGGATTAAAAGGCTTGACAGATGCAACATGGGGAAAACCTCATGTTGAACATCAAGCAGTATTCAAAGAGGATGAATAGCAAGATGGGAGAATGCTACTGAAGTGTGAAATATGAAGAAAAATTAGGGAAAGAATAAGTAGGTACTGGCTTAGTTAAGCCAAGAGCAACAATCCAAGACCACAAAGGACAGGCTTTCAGGCTTTAGACGACCACCACTAGCCTTCAAACCCTCCCACCAGCAAAAAGCAGCATATTATATACAGAGAAGTTAGTTTATGTTGGTTAGTTTTCAACTAGGGGACAGAAGGGCATAAGACTAGGAACCTCATCCTAAACACTGAAAACTTAAAGGGTGTTTGAGAACAATCCTTTGAAAGGAAATGGCATCAGAATTTGTTACCTTTCTGGTTTTCAACAATTACTTACCTTCCAGTGAAGTTGCCAACCTATAACCTTTACCAGGCCGTGCTCATAACCATCCATAGTTAGCTAAATGTCAGGTATTTAATTCACTGTTTACATCAACATAGGTGCAATAGGCTCCAGCAGCATTATATTTACTAATACACAGTGCAACATTCCTTTGTATCTTTTCTTGCTCTTACTGAATATCAAGGCTCAACTTTCCTCTCATAAATTTCAAATTACACATTTTTAACCCATGGTATCTTTTATACCTGTTTTTCCAGTAGTATCCCCAAATTTCTTACTCTTTCAAACCTTCTTCTCCACAATTAATTTCCAGGCTGTTCACCTCAATACTAGTGTCCTTTTTTTCTCTCATTTGCATTTAGCCTCTACGCTATTACCATAATGGAAAGCTAGCTCAACAGTTCCCAGTTATTTCCTAGCTTTTGTTTCTGTAGATATCTACTGGTACCTTTTTTTCAAAGATCCTGGTACTACGAACTATTTTTTTGTGGCCTATTCTTTCATTCACCCTTTATTCATCCTATCTGTCACATTTACTCACAATATATATAGCTTAACCAGTTTCTTTTATGCTTTCATTGACTGGACCATTTTCATAGTTCCTGTTTAGCATCATAACCGTTGCTCTTGCTAACAGTTAATTTCACAATTTTCTGTTTACACATATTTTTACTCTTTCACCAATCTATGGAGTTTTCCTTCACTAGTCATTCTATCTATTCCCTTTCACCCTTTCCAACAAATATCCCTCTACATCTCATTTCCTTTTCTTGGCTTCTCTTGTCATGCCATATATAAGATTAAACTATGTAGACAAATCAACCTAGTGTGTAGAGTATTAGACAATCAGACAACCACTTACTAACAAACACATCTTCCTTGTAAAATCTCGACTGTTATCCTTATGACCTGTTATTTATCATTCACAATCAGAACCCAAAGGTAAACCTTTCTAAATGTACAAAGTAATGCATACTATGTACTTAGCATTTTTTCATGCTCTACACAGAATAATTTATGTAAAACTTAGTTATTGCCTTCACCCACATCACAAGGCCAGATAACCCACAATCCATCAGTCACCCACAATCCGTCAGTCACAGAAGCCTCATCAGCAGTGTGGTTCCCTTCATACACACACAAACACACACACACACACACACACACACACTATGCCATTCACCTCTATCTTGCACGAAGTCTTGTGTTTCCTGAATATAAAGTCTCTTCATTTCCAGAACCTCTTTCATGCCATCTATCCTGCTCTTTTACTTAGATATTTGTTTCCTCTACCCTCCTAACACTTCCAAATTACATACTCTCACTAGCCTATAATCTTCCATACTTTGCAAACAAGCACACATCTTAAAACACACTGATCACTCTTTGCACCAATGCTAACCTTTATACCACTCCCCTACTTACCTCTGTACAAACAATTCATTGCAACAACTCAATCAATCTTTTTTTTCTTACATTTTTCATTCAACATCCACACTTGACCTCCATACTGAAGAGTTAGCTCTAACCCCCTTAGATATTTTAAACTTGATTTCCCTAAACTATTCAAGTCTCTTCCCAATCTTCTTAGCAAACATACCCTGCTATCTTTCTTGTTTCCCTTATTGTATGACTCACCTCTCTTCATACCATCATCCCTTATGTTTACTCCTACGTAAGTACCTGCACAAATACCAACCATATTAACATCACGAGCCAAGTCTGCCTTGTTTCCTCATACCTCTATAATTTTTTTTAGCCCCAAGCAGTCCTGTATCATTGGCAAATTTCAACAATTCCACACTCCACTCATAATTCACTTTGTTATCCAACATTATCACCTAAATTTTCTTTCCTTTCTCTGATTTCTCACACCACACAATCCATAAAGTTACTGGATGGAGAAAACCTTCTTGTTTTGTATTTAACTCAATTTAATTCAATTTAAAAGTGTAATAGTAATGTCCCTTTTCCCTTTTAATATCATATGAAAGCTGTATAAAATTAATAATGGATTTTGATGAATAAGTTAGTCACCTTTCACAATTTTTGCTATTCTTCATGTGTTGGTTTTAGTTCACCAAGATTTTTGTCAATATTACTTGCTACTGATGTAAAACACTGGCTGGTGAAATTTAACCAGAGCAAAGTAGTTTCACAGAGTTGGAAAATATTTGTAAATTTTTACATCATGTGGAATTTTTACATTAGTCTTACATTTTAAGTGTGTTAGAAAATAAACTGTACTGTAGTTTTTGCACCAACAACAGACCCCAAGACTTCATTGGAAAATTATAACACAGCTTCCGTTACAGATATTTTTTTGTTTTTGTTTTCGTTTTTTGGCCATGTTTACTTTCAACATGATTTATATGATGCAAAAGAATGAAAACACTTCACCTATTAGTATTACTGTGATTTTCACTTTTTTGTGTTGGGAACAATGTATTGGATACAAATTTCTTTTATGTATTTGTTATTTAGATTTATTGTTAGAACTATATAGTCATAGCACTTCACTTTGTAGCATGGTACTGTTATAGAAGTTATAGAAAGACAGCAGCATCTAAATTTGTAAACTAATACGTATATATCAAGTGTCCAAAAAATGTTGATGATGTCATAGTCAAAGGTAAAATGTTCACACTACCTTGACTTAATTCCATCACTTTCAGTTTTAGTTTCTATGTACAGTTACCCCAAACCTTAGTTAGTTTCTTGCCAATTAATGACCTTGTGTAAATGTTGTGTCTATAAGACATTGTTACGCTGTGCTGTACGTTTTATTTCTAATCTAATAATTTAAGGATTCTCACCACAAAACAAGTCTGAGTTATACCAGGGACACTGCTGTGTGACATTACATTGTTGCTTCTAAATAAATGTCATTTACCAGACTTTAGATAACTGTTACCTTGCTCCTGTTTTCCTGGCTACACAATATTCAACCCTACCCCTCACAAAAAATGAATTATCTATTTATAAAAAAAAGAATTTATGAAGCTAAGATGCATCTTGATGTTATTAGTATCATTTTATCATTTTAATTGCCCCAGCAGTGAGCTTCAAATCATTGATGTGTTATCTCTTTACCCTACAGGAATGGCCGTCTTTACCACAGTGATGGAATGGGAAGTATGGGAGGAGGAGGTGGAGGAGGAGCAGGAGGGGGAGGAGGAGGGGGTGGGTCAGCCCCCTCAACTGTAAGTACTATGGGAAGAAATGACAACCACCACCACCACCACAACCACCACCACCATCACCACTCTCATAGTCATTCTTTGGGTCCTAACCAAGGGCAATATGCTACTCTCTCCAAGCAGTGCAAGACTCTAGAGTCATCTGATTTCTATTAGAATTTTACTGCGGTCTGTGTCACCTCCCTGCTACCAACCTCCCTCCCTTCCCTCACCCCCTTATGTGGTGAGCATACTAACAGCATGGGTCAACTTTTGTCTTCAGTTTTCATCAGGTTAAAACTACTCTACAGGCAATATGTGCTTCTTGGTCGTCTCCTTTTCTAATTCAAGACTTTCAGAGGAATTATGGCTTCTCATTGACTTTAGTACGTTATCCAAACATTTATAATTTTAAATATATTTGTGTGTGTATATAGTATATAGGTATACTATATATGTATACTGCGTGTGTGTGTGTGTGTGTATATATACATATATACATAATTATATATATCTATATATATGCTTGCATGTATATGTATATATATATATATATATATATATATATATATATATATATATATATATATATATAAAGTGAATATGCTAAATATGATTTTTCTTTTCAAGGCCATGCACAACTTTCTTCTGGAGGTGGAATGTATGAGACAAAACAATATGGATTACTGCTAATGCATGTAAAAAGTGTCTGAGAAGTTAAAAAGTCAGTGAATCTATCATAAAGTGATATTTATTTATTTTTGGTGTCATGTTACATTTTCCTCTGATTGTGCTTACTTCTGTCTCTAGTGGTTTGTAGCTTTAATTCTTTAAATATGTTACTTTTTTTTTAGTTTTTCAAACTACCATAGCACTACATCTTCTATGGTACTATTATTATCTGGTGCTTTTATCCTCAATGGCAGTGAAGTCTTCTTTCCTTTTGTATTATTCTTGGTTTTATTATTTTCACAGCCAGTGAGTTGGTGTAAAGCAAACAGCAAACAAAATAAGTTTCATTACAGTGAAATTGTTGCAGCATGCTTATGATTACCAGTATTTTTAAAACTGGATTCATAAACCTCAAATGGAAGTGGGAATAGTTTAGCACCTGAAATTCCATGTTTACTGAAATGCCATGACCAAGATTCAATGAACTTTAGGTTACAGTGCCAAACAGAATGACTGTCTCTTTTATTATGGAAACCAGATAGATGGGATTTTCCAAGCTACTATTGTCAATATGGATTTGTTAAAAGGAAGCTTGTTTCATTCTTGTAGGATACCTGGTGCTTTCCAGGACTTGTGTATTGTAGTTTTGCCTTATTTGGTATTGAATATGACACATAACTAGCAGCAGGAGAGCATGCTCACCTATATAATAGTCTGTTCATGAGGAAGATCATCCTTAACAAGGATTGCAGCAACTAAATTGGCATATTAAATGGCCTTCATAGTTCTGCTCAGATTCTGCCTAATAAACACAATGATATTTATGGATATTCACTCAAGCACTTATTGTAGAACTTGTATGCTATCAAAATACAGCCACCTTGTAAGAAGTTTGAGAACTGGATAGATGGACTATTATATTATTAGAATTCTATACTGAGGGCTGATTTCATAGTATCTTTTGTACAGTATCTATTTCACTCTTTTAACAACTTTAAACAGTCAAGCAACTGAAAGTTAATTTCTACTTATGATACTCCTCAGGATAGATATACATACTACATTACATGGTTTGGAAGCAGACACGAAACAATGACTGCTATCTTTGTTCAAGTTAGCTTGAGGTTTATTTTTCTATTATTTCATGAAAATGCGAACTGTATTTTTTACACTGTAGCTATACAACTTTGAAGTTATTATGCCTATCAATCATACACAAGTCAGTAACACAATAACAAAGGTAGTTTTCTTCCGAGTTTAAGTTTTCCATAAACTGGGTATTTTTGTTATAATGAAACATTTCTTTTAGTTTCCAATTGAATAAATATTGGAGGGAGTAAAAATAAACCTGATTCTAGTACCAGTCCATACTGTTTGCATCCAAAACAACAACAAAAATGTCAATTTAAGGCAGTTGTTGTTCTTTAGGCAATAATACTATGAAAAAATGTTGACTTTTAATTTAGATATTAAAATTTTTTCAGTGTGAGGAGAGTGACTTTTAATGTTTGCATACAATAAGGAAGATTTACAAATAGGGTGGCTGAGGTTTTGAAGGCACTTGCAACATTGTTTACCATTGGCATATATATGTGTAACATATTGATACATACTTTTATTTGTGTCAGCAAGTATCTGTGTGTCAGTAACTTGAAGTGCTACATCTGTTTATTCACATTGTAAAATGTGCTGTTTTGCAGTCAGCAATGAAACCATGTTCTTTGATGGCGTAAACCTTGCATAACCTACCGCATGCTGTGACATTTTTTA